>NW_027192729.1:312666-625333 GCF_949987515.2 Delphinus delphis | reverse complement strand
TACGGGTTAGGATTAGGGGACGGGTGAGGGTCATGCTTCAGGGAAGGGTTAGGGTTAGGGTTCGGGCTAGGGTTAGGGTTAGGTGATGGGGACGGTTTAGGGTCCAGGTGAGGATACGGCAACGCTTTAGGGGGAGCGTGCGTGTGAGGGCGCGGGGTAGTGTTAGCGTACGGGTTAGGATTATGGGACGGGTGAGGGTCAGGCTTCGGGGAAGGGTTAGGGTTAGGGTTCGGGCTAGGGTTAGGGTTAGGGGACGGGGACGGTTTAGGGTCCAGGTGAGGGTACGGCAACGCTTTACGTGGAGCGTGCGTGTGAGGGCGTGGGTTAGTGTTAGCGTACGGGTTAGGATTAGGGGACGGGTGAGGGTCAGGCTTCGGGGAAGGGTTAGGGTTAGGGTTCGGGCTAGGGTTAGTGTTAGTGGACGGGGACGGTTTAGGGTCCAGGTGAGGGTACGGCAACGCTTTAGGGGGAGCGTGCGTGTGAGGGCGCGGGTTAGTGTTAACGTACGGGTTAGGATTAGGGGACGGGTGAGGGTCAGGCTTCGGGGAAGGGTTAGGGTTAGGGTTCGGGCTAGGGTTAGGGTTAGGGGACGGGGACGGTTTAGGGTCCAGGTGAGGGTACGGCAACGCTTTAGGGGGAGCATGCGTGTGAGGGCGCGGGTTAGTGTTAGCATACGGGTTAGGATTAGGGGACGGGTGAGGGTCAGGCTTCGGGGAAGGGTTAGGGTTAGTGTTCGGGCTAGGGTTAGGGTTAGGGGACGGGGACGGTTTAGGGTCCAGGTGAGGGTACGGCAACGCTTTAGGGGGACCGTGCGTGTGAGGGCGCGGGTTAGTGTTAGCGTACGGGTTAGGATTAGGGGACGGGTGAGGGTCAGGCTTCGGGGAAGGGTTAGGGTTAGGGTTCGGGCTAGGGTTAGGGTTAGGGGACGGGGACGGTTTAGGGTCCAGGTGAGGGTACGGCAATGCTTTAGGGGGAGCGTGCGTGTGAGGGCGCGGGTTAGTGTTAGCGTACGGGTTAGGATTAGGGTACGTGTGAGGGTCAGGCTTCGGGGAAGGGTTAGGGTTAGGGTTCGGGCTAGGGTTAGGGTTAGGGGACGGGGACGGTTTAGGGTCCAGTTGAGGGTACGGCAACGCTTTAGGGGGAGCGTGCGTGTGAGGGCGCGGGTTACTGTTAGCGTACGGGTTAGGATTAGGGGACGGGTGAGGGTCAGGCTTCGGGGAAGGGTTAGGGTTAGGGTTCGGGCTAGGGTTAGGGTTAGGGGACGGGGACGGTTTAGGGTCCAGGTGAGGGTACGGCAACGCTTTAGGGGGAGCGTGCGTGTGAGGGCGCGGGTTAGTGTTAGCGTACGGGTTAGGATTAGGGGACGGGTGAGGGTCAGGCTTCGGGGAAGGGTTAGGGTTAGGGTTCGGGCTAGGGTTAGGGTTAGGGGACGGGGACGGTTTAGGGTCCAGGTGAGGGTACGGCAACGCTTTAGGGGGAGCGTGCGTGTGAGGGCGCGCGTTAGTGTTAGCGTACGGGTTAGGATTAGGGGACGGGTGTGGGTCAGGCTTCGGGGAAGGGTTAGGGTTAGGGTTCGGGCTAGGGTTAGGGTTAGGTGACGGGGACGGTTTAGGGTCCAGGTGAGGGTACGGCAACGCTTTAGGGGGAGCGTGCGTGTGAGGGCGCGGGGTAGTGTTAGCGTACGGGTTAGGATTAGGGGACGGGTGAGGTTCAGGCTTCGGGGAAGGGTTAGGGTTAGGGTTCGGGCTAGGGTTAGGGTTAGGGGACGGGGACGGTTTAGGGTCCAGGTGAGGGGACGGCAACGTTTTAGGGGGAGCGTGCGAGTGAGGACGCGGGTTAGTGTTAGCGTACGGGTTAGGATTAGGGGACGGGTGAGGGTCAGGCTTCGGGGAAGGGTTAGGGTTAGGGTTCGGGCTAGGGTTAGGGTTAGGGGACGGGGACGGTTTAGGGTCCAGGTGAGGGTACGGCAACGCTTTAGGGGGAGCGTGCCTGTGAGGGCGCGGGTTAGTGTTAGCGTACGGATTAGGATTAGGGGACGGGTGAGGGTCAGGCTTCGGGGAAGGGTTAGGGTTAGGGTTCGGGCTAGGGTTAGGGTTAGGGGACGGGGACGGTTTAGGGTCCAGGTGAGGGTACGGCAACGCTTTAGGGGGAGCGTGCGTGTGAGGGCGCGGGTTAGTGTTAGCGTACGGGTTAGGATTAGGTGACGGGTGAGGGTCAGGCTTCGGGGAAGGGTTAGGGTTAGGGTTCGGGCTAGGGTTAGGGTTAGGGGACGGGGACGGTTTAGGGTCCAGGTGAGGGTACGGCAACGCTTTAGGGGGAGCGTGGGTGTGAGGGCGCGGGTTAGTGTTAGCGTACGGGTTAGGATTAGGGGACGGGTGAGGGTCAGGCTTCGGGGAAGGGTTAGGGTTAGGGTTCGTGCTAGGGTTAGGGTTAGGGGATGGGGACGGTTTAGGGTCCAGGTGAGGGTACGGCAATGCTTTAGGGGGAGCGTGCGTGTGAGGGCGCGGGTTAGTGTTAGCGTACGGGTTAGGATTAGGGTACGTGTGAGGGTCAGGCTTCGGGGAAGGGTTAGGGTTAGGGTTCGGGCTAGGGTTAGGGTTAGGGGACGGGGACGGTTTAGGGTCCAGTTGAGGGTACGGCAACGCTTTAGGGGGAGCGTGCGTGTGAGGGCGCGGGTTAGTGTTAGCGTACGGGTTAGGATTAGGGGACGGGTGAGGGTCATGCTTCAGGGAAGGGTTAGGGTTAGGGTTCGGGCTAGGGTTAGGGTTAGGTGATGGGGACGGTTTAGGGTCCAGGTGAGGGTACGGCAACGCTTTAGGGGGAGCGTGCGTGTGAGGGCGCGGGGTAGTGTTAGCGTACGGGTTAGGATTATGGGACGGGTGAGGGTCAGGCTTCGGGGAAGGGTTAGGGTTAGGGTTCGGGCTAGGGTTAGGGTTAGGGGACGGGGACGGTTTAGGGTCCAGGTGAGGGTACGGCAACGCTTTACGTGGAGCGTGCGTGTGAGGGCGTGGGTTAGTGTTAGCGTACGGGTTAGGATTAGGGGACGGGTGAGGGTCAGGCTTCGGGGAAGGGTTAGGGTTAGGGTTCGGGCTAGGGTTAGTGTTAGTGGACGGGGACGGTTTAGGGTCCAGGTGAGGGTACGGCAACGCTTTAGGGGGAGCGTGCGTGTGAGGGCGCGGGTTAGTGTTAACGTACGGGTTAGGATTAGGGGACGGGTGAGGGTCAGGCTTCGGGGAAGGGTTAGGGTTAGGGTTCGGGCTAGGGTTAGGGTTAGGGGACGGGGACGGTTTAGGGTCCAGGTGAGGGTACGGCAACGCTTTAGGGGGAGCGTGCGTGTGAGGGCGCGGGTTAGTGTTAGCGTACGGGTTAGGATTAGGGGACGGGTGAGGGTCAGGCTTCGGGGAAGGGTTAGGGTTAGGGTTCGGGCTAGGGTTAGGGTTAGGGGACGGGGACGGTTTAGGGTCCAGGTGAGGGTACGGCAACGCTTTAGGGGGAGCGTGCGTGTGAGGGCGCGGGTTAGTGTTAGCGTACGGGTTAGGATTAGGGGACGGGTGAGGGTCAGGCTTCGGGGAAGGGTTAGGGTTAGGGTTCGGGCTAGGGTTAGGGTTAGGGGACGGGGACGGTTTAGGGTCCAGGTGAGGGTACGGCAACGCTTTAGGGGGAGCGTGCGTGTGAGGGCGCGCGTTAGTGTTAGCGTACGGGTTAGGATTAGGGGACGGGTGTGGGTCAGGCTTCGGGGAAGGGTTAGGGTTAGGGTTCGGGCTAGGGTTAGGGTTAGGTGACGGGGACGGTTTAGGGTCCAGGTGAGGGTACGGCAACGCTTTAGGGGGAGCGTGCGTGTGAGGGCGCGGGGTAGTGTTAGCGTACGGGTTAGGATTAGGGGACGGGTGAGGTTCAGGCTTCGGGGAAGGGTTAGGGTTAGGGTTCGGGCTAGGGTTAGGGTTAGGGGATGGGGACGGTTTAGGGTCCAGGTGAGGGGACGGCAACGTTTTAGGGGGAGCGTGCGAGTGAGGACGCGGGTTAGTGTTAGCGTACGGGTTAGGATTAGGGGACGGGTGAGGGTCAGGCTTCGGGGAAGGGTTAGGGTTAGGGTTCGGGCTAGGGTTAGGGTTAGGGGACGGGGACGGTTTAGGGTCCAGGTGAGGGTACGGCAACGCTTTAGGGGGAGCGTGCCTGTGAGGGCGCGGGTTAGTGTTAGCGTACGGATTAGGATTAGGGGACGGGTGAGGGTCAGGCTTCGGGGAAGGGTTAGGGTTAGGGTTCGGGCTAGGGTTAGGGTTAGGGGACGGGGACGGTTTAGGGTCCAGGTGAGGGTACGGCAACGCTTTAGGGGGAGCGTGCGTGTGAGGGCGCGTGTTAGTGTTAGCGTACGGGTTAGGATTAGGTGACGGGTGAGGGTCAGGCTTCGGGGAAGGGTTAGGGTTAGGGTTCGGGCTAGGGTTAGGGTTAGGGGACGGGGACGGTTTAGGGTCCAGGTGAGGGTACGGCAACGCTTTAGGGGGAGCGTGGGTGTGAGGGCGCGGGTTAGTGTTAGCGTACGGGTTAGGATTAGGGGACGGGTGAGGGTCAGGCTTCGGGGAAGGGTTAGGGTTAGGGTTCGTGCTAGGGTTAGGGTTAGGGGACGGGGACGGTTTAGGGTCCAGGTGAGGGTACGGCAACGCTTTAGGGGGAGCGTGCGTGTGACGGCACGGGTTAGTGTTAGCGTACGGGTTAGGATTAGGGGACGGGTGAGTGTCATGCTTCGGGGAAGGGTTAGGGTTAGGGTTCGGGCTAGGGTTAGGGTTAGGGGATGGGGACGGTTTAGGGTCCAGGTGAGGGTACGGCAACGCTTTAGGGGGAGCGTGCGTGTGAGGGCGCGGGTTAGTGTTAGCGTACGGGTTAGGATTAGGGGACGGGTGAGGGTCAGGCTTCGGGGAAGGGTTAGGGTTAGGGTTCGGGCTAGGGTTAGGGTTAGGGGACGGGGACGGATTAGGGTCCAGGTGAGGGTACGGCAACACTTTAGGGGGAGCGTGCGTGTGAGGGCGCGGGTTAGAGTTAGCGTACGGGTTAGGATTAGGGGACGGGTGAGGGTCAGGCTTCGGGGAAGGGTTAGGGTTAGGGTTCGGGCTAGGGTTAGGGTTAGGGGACGGGGACGGTTTAGGGTCCAGGTGAGGGTACGGCAACGCTTTAGGGGGAGCGTGCCTGTGAGGGCGTGAGTTAGTGTTAGCGTACGGGTTAGGATTAGGGGACGGGTGAGGGTCAGGCTTCGGGGAAGGGTTAGGGTTAGGGTTCGGGCTAGGGTTAGGGTTAGGGGACGGGGACGGTTTAGGGTCCAGGTGAGTGTACGGCAACGCTTTAGGGGGAGCGTGCGTGTGAGGGCGCGGGGTAGTGTTAGCGTACGGGTTAGGATTAGGGGACGGGTGAGGGTCAGGCTTCGGGGAAGGGTTAGGGTTAGGGTTCGGGCTAGGGTTAGGGTTAGGGGACGGGGACGGTTTAGGGTCCAGGTGAGGGTACGGCAACGCTTTAGGGGGAGCGTGCGTGTGAGGGCGCGGGTTAGTGTTAGCGTACGGGTTAGGATTAGGGGACGGGTGAGGGTCAGGCTTCGGGGAAGGGTTAGGGTTAGGGTTCGGGCTAGGGTTAGGGTTAGGGGACGGGGACGGTTTAGGGTCCAGGTGAGGGTACGGCAACGCTTTAGGGGGAGCGTGCGTGTGAGGGCGCGCGTTAGTGTTAGCGTACGGGTTAGGATTAGGGGACGGGTGTGGGTCAGGCTTCGGGGAAGGGTTAGGGTTAGGGTTCGGGCTAGGGTTAGGGTTAGGTGACGGGGACGGTTTAGGGTCCAGGTGAGGGTACGGCAACGCTTTAGGGGGAGCGTGCGTGTGAGGGCGCGGGGTAGTGTTAGCGTACGGGTTAGGATTAGGGGACGGGTGAGGTTCAGGCTTCGGGGAAGGGTTAGGGTTAGGGTTCGGGCTAGGGTTAGGGTTAGGGGACGGGGACGGTTTAGGGTCCAGGTGAGGGGACGGCAACGTTTTAGGGGGAGCGTGCGAGTGAGGACGCGGGTTAGTGTTAGCGTACGGGTTAGGATTAGGGGACGGGTGAGGGTCAGGCTTCGGGGAAGGGTTAGGGTTAGGGTTCGGGCTAGGGTTAGGGTTAGGGGACGGGGACGGTTTAGGGTCCAGGTGAGGGTACGGCAACGCTTTAGGGGGAGCGTGGGTGTGAGGGCGCGGGTTAGTGTTAGCGTACGGGTTAGGATTAGGGGACGGGTGAGGGTCAGGCTTCGGGGAAGGGTTAGGGTTAGGGTTCGGGCTAGGGTTAGGGTTAGGGGACGGGGACGGTTTAGGGTCCAGGTGAGGGTACGGCAACGCTTTAGGGGGAGCGTGGGTGTGAGGGCGCGGGTTAGTGTTAGCGTACGGGTTAGGATTAGGGGACGGGTGAGGGTCAGGCTTCGGGGAAGGGTTAGGGTTAGGGTTCGTGCTAGGGTTAGGGTTAGGGGACGGGGACGGTTTAGGGTCCAGGTGAGGGTACGGCAACGCTTTAGGGGGAGCGTGCGTGTGACGGCACGGGTTAGTGTTAGCGTACGGGTTAGGATTAGGGGACGGGTGAGTGTCATGCTTCGGGGAAGGGTTAGGGTTAGGGTTCGGGCTAGGGTTAGGGTTAAGGGACGGGGACGGTTTAGGGTCCTGGTGAGGGTACGGCAACGCTTTAAGGGGAGCGTGCGTGTGAGGGGGCGGTTTAGTGTTAGCGTACGGGTTAGGATTAGGGGACGGGTGAGGGTCAGGCTTCGGGGAAGGGTTAGGTTTAGGGTTCGGGCTAGGGTTAGGGTTAGGGGACGGGGACGGTTTAGGGTCCAGGTGAGGGTACGGCAACGCTTTAGGGGGAGCGTGCGTGTGAGGGCGCGGGTTAGTGTTAGCGTACGGGTTAGGATTAGGTGACGGGTGAGGGTCAGGCTTCGGGGAAGGGTTAGGGTTAGGGTTCGGGCTAGGGTTAGGGTTAGGGGACGGGGACGGTTTAGGGTCCAGGTGAGGGTACGGCAACGCTTTAGGGGGAGCGTGCGTGTGAGGGCGCGGGTTACTGTTAGCGTACGGGTTAGGATTAGGGGACGGGTGAGGGTCAGGCTTCGGGGAAGGGTTAGGGTTAGGGTTCGTGCTAGGGTTAGGGTTAGGGGACGGGGACGGTTTAGGGTCCAGGTGAGGGTACGGCAACGCTTTAGGGGGAGCGTGCGTGTGACGGCACGGGTTAGTGTTAGCGTACGGGTTAGGATTAGGGGACGGGTGAGTGTCATGCTTCGGGGAAGGGTTAGGGTTAGGGTTCGGGCTAGGGTTAGGGTTAAGGGACGGGGACGGTTTAGGGTCCTGGTGAGGGTACGGCAACGCTTTAGGGGGAGCGTGCGTGTGAGGGGGCGGTTTAGTGTTAGCGTACGGGTTAGGATTAGGGGACGGGTGAGGGTCAGGCTTCGGGGAAGGGTTAGGGTTAGGGTTCGGGCTAGGGTTAGGGTTAGGGGACGGGGACGGTTTAGGGTCCAGGTGAGGGTACGGCAACGCTTTAGGGGGAGCGTGCGTGTGAGGGCGTGCGTTAGTGTTAGCGTACGGGTTAGGATTAGGGGACGGGTGAGGGTCAGGCTTCGGGGAAGGGTTAGGGTTAGGGTTCGGGCTAGGGTTAGGGTTAGGGGACGGGGACGGTTTAGGGTCCACGTGAGGGTACGGCAACGCTTTAGGGGGAGCGTGCGTGTGAGGGCGCGCGTTAGTGGTAGCGTACGGGTTAGGATTAGGGGACGGGTGTGGGTCAGGCTTCGGGGAAGGTTTAGGGTTAGGGATCGGGCTAGGGTTAGGGTTAGGTGACGGGGACGGTTTACGGTCCAGGTGAGGGTACGGCAACGCTTTAGGGGGAGCGTGCGTGTGAGGGCGCGGGGTAGTGTTAGCGTACGGGTTAGGATTAGGGGACGGGTGAGGGTCAGGCTTCGGGGAAGGGTTAGGGTTAGGGTTCGGGCTAGGGTTAGGGTTAGGGGACGGGGACGGTTTAGGGTCCAGGTGAGGGGACGGCAACGTTTTAGGGGGAGCGTGCGAGTGAGGACGCGGGTTAGTGTTAGCGTACGGGTTAGGATTAGGGGACGGGTGAGGGTCAGGCTTCGGGGAAGGGTTAGGGTTAGGGTTAGGGGACGGGGACGGTTTAGGGTCCAGGTGAGGGTACGGCAACGCTTTAGGGGGAGCGTGCGTGTGAGGGCGCGGGTTAGCGTTAGCGTACGGATTAGGATTAGGGGACGGGTGAGGGTCAGGCTTCGGGGAAGGGTTAGGGTTAGGGTTCGGGCTAGGGTTAGGGTTAGGGAACGGGGACGGTTTAGGGTCCAGGTGAGGGTACGGCAACGCTTTAGGGGGAGCGTGCGTGTGAGGGCGCGGGTTAGTGTTAGCGTACGGGTTAGGATTAGGGGACGGGTGAGGGTCAGGCTTCGGGGAAGGGTTAGGGTTAGGGTTCGGGCTAGGGTTAGGGTTAGGGGACGGGGACGGTTTAGGGTCCAGATGAGGGTACGGCAACGCTTTAGGGGGAGCGTGGGTGTGAGGGCGCGGGTTAGTGTTAGCGTACGGGTTAGGATTAGGGGACGGGTGAGGGTCAGGCTTCGGGGAAGGGTTAGGGTTAGGGTTCGTGCTAGGGTTAGGGTTAGGGGACGGGGACGGTTTAGGGTCCAGGTGAGGGTACGGCAACGCTTTAGGGGGAGCGTGCGTGTGAGGGCGCGCGTTAGTGTCAGCGTACGGGTTAGGATTAGGGGACGGGTGAGGGTCAGGCTTCGGGGAAAGCTTAGGGTTAGGGTTTGGGCTAGGGTTAGGGTTAGGGGACAGGGACGGTTTAGCGTCCAGGTGAGGGTACGGCAACGCTTTAGGGGGAGCGTGCGTGTGAGGGCGCGGGTTAGTGTTAGCGTACGGGTCAGGATTAGGGGACGGGTGAGGGTCAGGCTTCGTTGAAGGGTTAGGGTTAGGGTTCGGCCTAGGGTTAGGGTTAGGTGACGGGGACGGTTTAGGGTCCAGGTGAGGGTACGGCAACGCTTTAGGGGGAGCGTGCATGTGAGGGCGTGGGTTAGTGATAGCGTACGGGTTAGGATTACGGGACGGGTGAGGGTCAGGCTTCGGGGAAGGGTTAGGGTTAGGGTTCGGGCTAGGGTTAGGGTTAGGGGATGGGGACGGTTTAGGGTCCAGGTGAGGGTACGGCAACGCTTTAGGGGGAGCGTGCGTGTGAGGGCGCGGGTTAGTGTTAGCGTACGGGTTAGGATTAGGGGACGGGTGAGGGTCAGGCTTCGGGGAAGGGTTAGGGTTAGGGTTCGGGCTAGGGTTAGGGTTAGGGGACGGGGACGGATTAGGGTCCAGGTGAGGGTACGGCAACACTTTAGGGGGAGCGTGCGTGTGAGGGCGCGGGTTAGAGTTAGCGTACGGGTTAGGATTAGGGGACGGGTGAGGGTCAGGCTTCGGGGAAGGGTTAGGGTTAGGGTTCGGGCTAGGGTTAGGGTTAGGGGACGGGGACGGTTTAGGGTCCAGGTGAGGGTACGGCAACGCTTTAGGGGGAGCGTGCCTGTGAGGGCGTGAGTTAGTGTTAGCGTACGGGTTAGGATTAGGGGACGGGTGAGGGTCAGGCTTCGGGGAAGGGTTAGGGTTAGGGTTCGGGCTAGGGTTAGGGTTAGGGGACGGGGACGGTTTAGGGTCCAGGTGAGTGTACGGCAACGCTTTAGGGGGAGCGTGCGTGTGAGGGCGCGGGGTAGTGTTAGCGTACGGGTTAGGATTAGGGGACGGGTGAGGGTCAGGCTTCGGGGAAGGGTTAGGGTTAGGGTTCGGGCTAGGGTTAGGGTTAGGGGACGGGGACGGTTTAGGGTCCAGGTGAGGGGACGGCAACGTTTTAGGGGGAGCGTGCGTGTGAGGACGCGGGTTAGTGTTAGCGTACGTGTTAGGATTAGGGGACGGGTGAGGGTCAGGCTTCGGGGAAGGGTTAGGGTTAGGGTTCGGGCTAGGGTTAGGGTTAGGGGACGGGGACGGTTTAGGGTCCAGGTGAGGGTACGGCAACGCTTTAGGGGGAGCGTGCGTGTGAGGGCGCGGGTTAGTGTTAGCGTACGGGTTAGGATTAGGGGACGGGTGAGGGTCAGGCTTCGGGGAAGGGTTAGGGTTAGGGTTCGGGCTAGGGTTAGGGTTAGGGGACGGGGACGGTTTAGGGTCCAGGTGAGGGTACGGCAACGCTTTAGGGGGAGCGTGCGTGTGAGGGCGCGGGTTAGTGTTAGCGTACAGGTTAGGATTAGGGGACTGGTGAGGGTCAGGCTTCGGGGAAGGGTTAGGGTTAGGGTTCGGGCTAGGGTTAGGGTTAGGGGACGGGGACGGTTTAGGGTCCAGGTGAGGGTACGGCAACGCTTTAGGGGGATCGTGCGTGTGAGGGCGCGGGTTAGTGTTAGCGTACGGGTTAGGATTAGGGGACGGGTGAGGGTCAGGCTTCGGGGAAGGGTTAGGGTTAGGGTTCGGGCTAGGGTTAGGGTTAGGGGACGGGGACGGTTTAGGGTCCAGGTGAGGGTACGGCAACGCTCTAGTGGGAGCGTGCGTGTGAGGGCGCGGGTTAGTGTTAGCCTACGGGTTAGGATTAGGGGACGGGTGAGGGTCAGGCTTCGGGGAAGGGTTAGGGTTAGGGTTCGGGCTAGGGTTAGGGTTAGGGGAAGGGGACGGTTTAGGGTCCAGGTGAGGGGACGGCAACGCTTTAGGGGGAGCGTGCGTGTGAGGGCGCGGGTTAGTGTTAGCGTACGGGTTACGATTAGGGGACGGTTGAGGGTCATGCTTCGGGGAAGGTTTAGGGTTAGGGTTCGGGCTAGGGTTAGGGTTAGGTGACGGGGACGGTTTAGGGTCCAGGTGAGGGTACGGCAACGCTTTAGGGGGAGCGTGCGTGTGAGGGCGCGGGGTAGAGTTAGCGTACGGGTTAGGATTAGGGGACGGGTGAGGGTCAGGCTTCGGGGAAGGGTTAGGGTTAGGGTTCGGGCTAGGGTTAGGGTTAGGGGACGGGGACGGTTTAGGGTCCAGGTGAGGGTACGGCAACGCTTTAGGGGGAGCGTGCGTGTGAGGGTGCGGGTTAGTGTTAGCGTACAGGTTACGATTATGGGACGGGTGAGGGTCAGGCTTCGGGGAAGGGTTAGGGTTAGGGTTCGGGCTAGGGTTAGGGTTAGGGGACGGGGACGGTTTAGGGTCCAGGTGAGGGTACGGCAACGCTTTAGGGGGAGCGTGCGTGTGAGGGCGCGGGTTAGTGTTAGCGTACGGATTAGGATTAGGGGACGGGTGAGGGTCAGGCTTCGGGGAAGGGTTAGGGTTAGGGTTCAGGCTAGGGTTAGGGTTAGGGGACGGGGACGGTTTAGGGTCCAGGTGAGGGTATGGCAACGCTTTAGGGGGAGCGTGCGTGTGAGGGCGCGGGTTAGTGTTAGTGTACGGGTTAGGATTAGGGGACGGGTGAGGGTCAGGCTTCGGGGAAGGGTTAGGGTTATGGTTCGGGCTAGGGTTAGGGTTAGGGGACGGGGACGGTTTAGGGTCCAGGTGAGGGTACGGCAACGCTTTAGGGGGAGCGTGGGTGTGAGGGCGCGGGTTAGTGTTAGCGTACGGGTTAGGATTAGGGGACGGGTGAGGGTCAGGCTTCGGGGAAGGGTTAGGGTTAGGGTTCGGGCTAGGGTTAGGGTTAGGGGAAGGGGACGGTTTAGGGTCCAGGTGAGGGGACGGCAACGCTTTAGGGGGAGCGTGCGTGTGAGGGCGCGGGTTAGTGTTAGCGTACGGGTTACGATTAGGGGACGGTTGAGGGTCATGCTTCGGGGAAGGTTTAGGGTTAGGGTTCGGGCTAGGGTTAGGGTTAGGTGACGGGGACGGTTTAGGGTCCAGGTGAGGGTACGGCAACGCTTTAGGGGGAGCGTGCGTGTGAGGGCGCGGGGTAGAGTTAGCGTACGGGTTAGGATTAGGGGACGGGTGAGGGTCAGGCTTCGGGGAAGGGTTAGGGTTAGGGTTCGGGCTAGGGTTAGGGTTAGGGGACGGGGACGGTTTAGGGTCCAGGTGAGGGTACGGCAACGCTTTAGGGGGAGCGTGCGTGTGAGGGTGCGGGTTAGTGTTAGCGTACAGGTTACGATTATGGGACGGGTGAGGGTCAGGCTTCGGGGAAGGGTTAGGGTTAGGGTTCGGGCTAGGGTTAGGGTTAGGGGACGGGGACGGTTTAGGGTCCAGGTGAGGGTACGGCAACGCTTTAGGGGGAGCGTGCGTGTGAGGGCGCGGGTTAGTGTTAGCGTACGGATTAGGATTAGGGGACGGGTGAGGGTCAGGCTTCGGGGAAGGGTTAGGGTTAGGGTTCAGGCTAGGGTTAGGGTTAGGGGACGGGGACGGTTTAGGGTCCAGGTGAGGGTATGGCAACGCTTTAGGGGGAGCGTGCGTGTGAGGGCGCGGGTTAGTGTTAGTGTACGGGTTAGGATTAGGGGACGGGTGAGGGTCAGGCTTCGGGGAAGGGTTAGGGTTATGGTTCGGGCTAGGGTTAGGGTTAGGGGACGGGGACGGTTTAGGGTCCAGGTGAGGGTACGGCAACGCTTTAGGGGGAGCGTGGGTGTGAGGGCGCGGGTTAGTGTTAGCGTACGGGTTAGGATTAGGGGACGGGTGAGGGTCAGGCTTCGGGGAAGGGTTAGGGTTAGGGTTCGGGCTAGGGTTAGGGTTAGGGGACGGGGACGGTTTAGGGTCCAGGTGAGGGTACGGCAATGCTTTAGGGGGAGCGTGCGTGTGAGGGCGCGCGTTAGTGTTAGCGTACGGGTTAGGATTAGGGGACGGGTGAGAGTCAGGCTTCAGGGAAAGGTTAGGTTTAGGGTTCGGGCTAGGGTTAGGGTTAGGGGACAGGGACGGTTTAGGGTCCGGGTGACGGTACGGCAACGCTTTAGGGGGAGCGTGCGTGTGAGGGTGCGGGTTAGTGTTAGCGTACGGGTTAGGATTAGGGGACGGGTGAGGGTCAGGCTTCGGGGAAGGGTTAGGGTTAGGGTTCGGCCTAGGGTTAGGGTTAGGTGACGGGGACGGTTTAGGGTCCAGGTGAGGGTACGGCAACGCTTTAGGGGGAGCGTGCGTGTGAGGGCGCGGGTTAGTGTTAGCGTACGGGTTAGGATTAGGGGACGGGTGAGGGTCAGGCTTCGGGGAAGGGTTAGGGTTAGGGTTCGGGCTAGGGTTAGGTTTAGGGGACGGGGACGGTTTAGGGTCCAGGTGAGGGTACGGCAACGCTTTAGGGGGAGCGTGCGTGTGAGGGCGCGGGTTAGTGTTATCGTACGGGTTAGGATTAGGGGACGGGTGAGGGTCAGGCTTCGGGGAAGGGTTAGGGTTAGGGTTCGGGCTAGGCTTAGGGTTAGCGGACGGGGACGGTTTAGGGTCCAGGTGAGGGTACGGCAACGCTTTAGGGGGAGCGTGCGTGTGAGGGCGTGTGTTACTGTTAGCGTACGGGTTAGGATTAGGGGACGGGTGAGGGTCAGGCTTCGGGGAAGTGTTAGGGTTAGGGTTCGGGCTAGGGTTAGGGTTAGGGGACGGGGACGGTTTAGGGTCCAGGTGAGGGTACGGCAACGCTTTAGGGGGAGCGTGCGTGTGAGGGTGCGGGTTAGTGTTAGCGTACAGGTTACGATTATGGGACGGGTGAGGGTCAGGCTTCGGGGAAGGGTTAGGGTTAGGGTTCGGGCTAGGGTTAGGGTTAGGGGACGGGGACGGTTTAGGGTCCAGGTGAGGGTACGGCAACGCTTTAGGGGGAGCGTGCGTGTGAGGGCGCGGGTTAGTGTTAGCGTACGGATTAGGATTAGGGGACGGGTGAGGGTCAGGCTTCGGGGAAGGGTTAGGGTTAGGGTTCAGGCTAGGGTTAGGGTTAGGGGACGGGGACGGTTTAGGGTCCAGGTGAGGGTATGGCAACGCTTTAGGGGGAGCGTGCGTGTGAGGGCGCGGGTTAGTGTTAGTGTACGGGTTAGGATTAGGGGACGGGTGAGGGTCAGGCTTCGGGGAAGGGTTAGGGTTATGGTTCGGGCTAGGGTTAGGGTTAGGGGACGGGGACGGTTTAGGGTCCAGGTGAGGGTACGGCAACGCTTTAGGGGGAGCGTGGGTGTGAGGGCGCGGGTTAGTGTTAGCGTACGGGTTAGGATTAGGGGACGGGTGAGGGTCAGGCTTCGGGGAAGGGTTAGGGTTAGGGTTCGGGCTAGGGTTAGGGTTAGGGGAAGGGGACGGTTTAGGGTCCAGGTGAGGGGACGGCAACGCTTTAGGGGGAGCGTGCGTGTGAGGGCGCGGGTTAGTGTTAGCGTACGGGTTACGATTAGGGGACGGTTGAGGGTCATGCTTCGGGGAAGGTTTAGGGTTAGGGTTCGGGCTAGGGTTAGGGTTAGGTGACGGGGACGGTTTAGGGTCCAGGTGAGGGTACGGCAACGCTTTAGGGGGAGCGTGCGTGTGAGGGCGCGGGGTAGAGTTAGCGTACGGGTTAGGATTAGGGGACGGGTGAGGGTCAGGCTTCGGGGAAGGGTTAGGGTTAGGGTTCGGGCTAGGGTTAGGGTTAGGGGACGGGGACGGTTTAGGGTCCAGGTGAGGGTACGGCAACGCTTTAGGGGGAGCGTGCGTGTGAGGGTGCGGGTTAGTGTTAGCGTACAGGTTACGATTATGGGACGGGTGAGGGTCAGGCTTCGGGGAAGGGTTAGGGTTAGGGTTCGGGCTAGGGTTAGGGTTAGGGGACGGGGACGGTTTAGGGTCCAGGTGAGGGTACGGCAACGCTTTAGGGGGAGCGTGCGTGTGAGGGCGCGGGTTAGTGTTAGCGTACGGATTAGGATTAGGGGACGGGTGAGGG
The DNA here is from genome assembly GCF_949987515.2 of Delphinus delphis. Taxonomy (NCBI): domain Eukaryota; kingdom Metazoa; phylum Chordata; class Mammalia; order Artiodactyla; family Delphinidae; genus Delphinus; species Delphinus delphis. The sequence goes on along the minus strand of NW_027192729.1, from coordinate 610,537 downwards.
TCAGGCTTCGGGGAAGGGTTAGGGTTAGGGTTCAGGCTAGGGTTAGGGTTAGGGGACGGGGACGGTTTAGGGTCCAGGTGAGGGTATGGCAACGCTTTAGGGGGAGCGTGCGTGTGAGGGCGCGGGTTAGTGTTAGTGTACGGGTTAGGATTAGGGGACGGGTGAGGGTCAGGCTTCGGGGAAGGGTTAGGGTTATGGTTCGGGCTAGGGTTAGGGTTAGGGGACGGGGACGGTTTAGGGTCCAGGTGAGGGTACGGCAACGCTTTAGGGGGAGCGTGGGTGTGAGGGCGCGGGTTAGTGTTAGCGTACGGGTTAGGATTAGGGGACGGGTGAGGGTCAGGCTTCGGGGAAGGGTTAGGGTTAGGGTTCGGGCTAGGGTTAGGGTTAGGGGACGGGGACGGTTTAGGGTCCAGGTGAGGGTACGGCAATGCTTTAGGGGGAGCGTGCGTGTGAGGGCGCGCGTTAGTGTTAGCGTACGGGTTAGGATTAGGGGACGGGTGAGAGTCAGGCTTCAGGGAAAGGTTAGGTTTAGGGTTCGGGCTAGGGTTAGGGTTAGGGGACAGGGACGGTTTAGGGTCCGGGTGACGGTACGGCAACGCTTTAGGGGGAGCGTGCGTGTGAGGGTGCGGGTTAGTGTTAGCGTACGGGTTAGGATTAGGGGACGGGTGAGGGTCAGGCTTCGGGGAAGGGTTAGGGTTAGGGTTCGGCCTAGGGTTAGGGTTAGGTGACGGGGACGGTTTAGGGTCCAGGTGAGGGTACGGCAACGCTTTAGGGGGAGCGTGTGTGTGAGGGCGCGGGTTAGTGTTAGCGTACGGGTTAGGATTAGGGGACGGGTGAGGGTCAGGCTTCGGGGAAGGGTTAGGGTTAGGGTTCGGGCTAGGGTTAGGTTTAGGGGACGGGGACGGTTTAGGGTCCAGGTGAGGGTACGGCAACGCTTTAGGGGGAGCGTGCGTGTGAGGGCGCGGGTTAGTGTTATCGTACGGGTTAGGATTAGGGGACGGGTGAGGGTCAGGCTTCGGGGAAGGGTTAGGGTTAGGGTTCGGGCTAGGCTTAGGGTTAGCGGACGGGGACGGTTTAGGGTCCAGGTGAGGGTACGGCAACGCTTTAGGGGGAGCGTGCGTGTGAGGGCGTGTGTTACTGTTAGCGTACGGGTTAGGATTAGGGGACGGGTGAGGGTCAGGCTTCGGGGAAGTGTTAGGGTTAGGGTTCGGGCTAGGGTTAGGGTTAGGGGACGGGGACGGTTTAGGGTCCAGGTGAGGGTACGGCAACGCTTTAGGGGGAGCGTGCGTGTCAGGGCGCGGGTTAGTGTTAGCGTACGGGTTAGGATTAGGGGACGGGTGAGGGTCAGGCTTCGGGGAAGGGTTAGGGTTAGGGTTCGGGCTAGGGTTAGGGTTAGGGGACGGGGACGGTTTAGGGTCCAGGTGAGGGTACGGCAACGCTTTAGGGGGAGCGTGCATGTGAGGGCGTGGGTTAGTGTTAGCGTACGGGTTAGGATTATGGGACGGGTGAGGGTCAGGCTTCGGGGAAGGGTTAGGGTTAGGGTTCGTGCTAGGGTTAGGGTTAGGGGACGGGGACGGTTTAGGGTCCAGGTGAGGGTACGGCAACGCTTTAGGGGGAGCGTGCGTGTGAGGGCGCGGGTTAGTGTTAGCGTACGGGTTAGGATTAGGGGACGGGTGAGGGTCAGGCTTCGGGGAAGGGTTAGGGTTAGGGTTCGGGCTAGGGTTAGGGTTAGGGGACGGGGACGGTTTAGGGTCCAGGTGAGGGTACAGCAACGCTTTAGGGGGAGCGTGCGTGTCAGGGCGCGGGTTAGTGTTAGCGTACGGGTTAGGATTAGGGGACGGGTGAGGGTCAGGCTTCGGGGAAGGGTTAGGGTTAGGGTTCGGGCTAGGGTTAGGGTTAGGGGACGGGGACGGTTTAGGGTCCAGGTGAGGGTACGGCAACGCTTTAGGGGGAGCGTGCATGTGAGGGCGTGGGTTAGTGTTAGCGTACGGGTTAGGATTATGGGACGGGTGAGGGTCAGGCTTTGGGGAAGCGTTAGGGTTAGGGTTCAGGCTAGGGTTAGGGTTAGGGGACGGGGACGGTTTAGGGTCCAGGTGAGGGTACGGCAACGCTTTAGGTGGAGCGTGCGTGTGAGGGCGTGGGGTAGTGTTAGCGTACGGGTTAGGATTAGGGGACGGGTGAGGGTCAGGCTTCGGGGAAGGGTTAGGGTTAGGGTTCGGGCTAGGGTTAGGGTTAGGGGACGGGGACGCTTTAGGGTCCAGGTGAGGGTACGGCAACGCTTTAGGGGGAGCGTGCGTGTGAGGGCGCGGGTTAGTGTTAGCGTACGGGTTAGGATTAGGGGACGGGTGAGGGTCAGGCTTCGGGGAAGTGTTAGGGTTAGGGTTCGGGCTAGGGTTTGGGTTAGGTGACGGGGACGGTTTAGGGTCCAGGTGAGGGTACGGCAACGCTTTAGGTGGAGCGTGTGTGTGAGGGCGCGGGGTAGTGTTAGCGTACGGGTTAGGATTAGGGAATGGGTGAGGGTCAGGCTTCGGGGAAGGGTTAGGGTTAGGGTTTGGGCTAGGGTTAGGTTTAGGGGACGGGGACGGTTTAGGATCCAGTTGAGGGTACGGCAACGCTTTAGGGGGAGCGTGCGTGTGAGGGCGCGGGTTAGTGTTAGCGTACGGGTTAGGATTAGGGGACGGGTGAGGGTCAGGCTTCGGGGAAGGGTTAGGGTTAGGGTTCGGGCTAGGGTTAGGGTTAGGGGACGGGGACAGTTTAGGGTCCAGGTGAGGGTACGGCAACGCTTTACGGAGAGCGTGCGTGTGAGGGTGCGGGTTAGTGTTAGCGTACGGGTTAGGATTAGGGAACGGTTCAGGGTCATGCTTCGGGGAAGGGTTAGGGTTAGGGTTCGGGCTAGGGTTAGGGTTAGGTGACGGGGACGGTTTAGGGTCCAGGTGAGGGTACGGCAACACTTTAGGGGGAGCGTGCGTGTGAGGGCGTGGGTTAGTGTTAGCGTACGTGTTAGGATTAGGGGACGGGTGAGGGTCAGGCTTCGGGGAAGGGTTAGGGTTAGGGTTCGGGCTAGGGTTAGGGATAGGGGACGGGGACGGTTTAGGGTCCAGGTGAGGGCACAGCAACGCTTTCGGGGGAGCGTGGGTGTGAGGGCGCGGGTTAGTGTTAGCGTACGGGTTAGGATTAGGGGACGGGTGAGGGTCAGGCTTCAGGGAAGGGTTAGGGTTAGGGTTCGGGCTAGGTTTAGGGTTAGGGGACGGGGACGGTTAAGGGTCCAGGTGAGGGTACGTCAACGCTTTAGGGGGAGCGTGCGTGTGAGGGCGTGGGTTACTTTTAGCGTACGGGTTAGGATTAGGGGACGGGTGAGGGTCAGGCTTCGGGGAAGTGTTAGGGTTAGGGTTCGGGCTAGGGTTAGGGTTAGGGGACGGGGACGGTTTAGGGTCCAGGTGAGGGTACGGCAACGCTTTAGGGGGAGCGTGCGTGTGAGGGCGCGGGTTAGTGTTAGCGTACGGGTTAGGATTAGGGGACGGGTGAGGGTCAGGCTTCGGGGAAGTGTTAGGGTTAGGGTTCGGGCTAGGGTTTGGGTTAGGTGACGGGGACGGTTTAGGGTCCAGGTGAGGGTACGGCAACGCTTTAGGGGGAGCGTGCGTGTGAGGGCGCAGGGTAGTGTTAGCGTACGGGTTAGGATTAGGGGACGGGTGAGGGTCAGGCTTCGGGGAAGTGTTAGGGTTAGGGTTTGGGCTACGGTTAGGTTTAGGGGACGGGGACGGTTTAGGGTCCAGGTGAGGGTACGGCAACGCTTTAGGGGGAGCGTGCGTGTGAGGGCGCGGGTTAGTGTTAGCGTACGGGTTAGGATTAGGGGACGGGTGAGGGTCAGGCTTCGGGGAAGGGTTAGGGTTAGGGTTCGGGCTAGGGTTAGGGTTAGGGGACGGGGACAGTTTAGGGTCCAGGTGAGGGTACGGCAACGCTTTACGGGGAGCGTGCGTGTGAGGGTGCGGGTTAGTGTTAGCGTACGGGTTAGGATTAGGGGACGGTTCAGGGTCATGCTTCGGGGAAGGGTTAGGGTTAGGGATCGGGCTAGGGTTAGGGTTAGGTGACGGGGACGGTTTAGGGTCCAGGTGAGGGTACGGCAACACTTTAGGGGGAGCGTGTGTGTGAGGGCGCGGGGTAGTGTTAGCGTACGGGTTAGGATTAGGGGACGGGTGAGGGTCAGGCTTCGGGGAAGTGTTAGAGTAAGGTTTCGGGCTAGGTTTAGGGTTAGGGGACGGGGACGGTTTAGGGTCCAGGTGAGGGTACGGCAACGCTTTAGGGGGAGCGTGCGTGTGAGGGCGCGGGTTAGTGTTAGCGTACGTGTTAGGATTAGGGGATGGGTGAGGTTCATGCTTCGGGGAAGGGTTAGGGTTAGGGTTCGGGCTAGGGTTAGGGTTAGGTGACGGGGACGGTTTAGGGTCCAGGTGAGGATACGGCAACGCTTTAGGGGGAGCGTGCGTGTGAGGGCGTGGGGTAGTGTTAGCGTACCGGTTAGGATTACGGGACGGGTGAGGGTCAGGCTTCGGGGAAGGGTTAGGGTTAGGGTTCGGGCTAGGGTTAGGGTTAGTGGACGGGGACGGTTTAGGGTCCAGGTGAGGGTACGGCAACGCTTTAGGGGGAGCGTGCGTGTGAGGTCGCGGGTTAGTGTTAGCGTACGGGTTAGGATTAGGAGACGGGTGAGGGTCAGGCTTCGGGGAAGGGTTAGGGTTAGGGTTCGGGCTACGCTTAGGGTTAGGGGACGGGGACGGTTTAGGGTCCAGGTGAGGGTACGGCAACGCTTTAGGGGGAGCGTGCGTGTGAGGGCACGGGTTAGTGTTAGCGTACGGGTTAGGATTAAGGGACGGGTGAGGGTCAGGCTTCGGGGAAGGGTTAGGGTTAGGGTTCGGGCTAGGGTTAGGGTTAGGGGACGGGGACGGTTTAGGGTCCAGGTGAGGGTACGGCAACGCTTTCGGGGGAGCGTGGGTGTGAGGGCGCGGGTTAGTGTTAGCGTACGGGTTAGGATTAGGGGACGGGTGAGGGTCAGGCTTCGGGGAAGTGTTAGGGTTAGGGTTCGGGCTAGGGTTAGGGTTAGGTGACGGGGACGGTTTAGGGTCCAGGTGAGGGTACGGCAACGCTTTAGGGGGAGCGTGCGTGTGAGGGCGCGGGGTAGTGTTAGCGTACGGGTTAGGATTAGGGGACGGGTGAGGGTCAGGCTTCGGGGAAGGGTTAGGGTTAGGGTTCGGGCTAGGATTAGGGTTAGGGGACGGGGACGGTGTAGGGTCCAGGTGAGGGTACGGCAACGCTTTAGGGGGAGCGTGCGTGTGAGGGCATGGGTTAGTGTTAGCGTACGGGTTAGGATTAGGGGACGGGTGAGGGTCAGGCTTCGGGGAAGGGTTAGGGTTAGGGTTCGGGCTAGGATTAGGGTTAGGGGACGGGGACAGTTTAGGGTCCAGGTGAGGGTACGGCAACGCTTTACGGGGAGCGTGCGTGTGAGGGCGCGGGTTAGTGTTAGCGTACGGGTTAGGATTAGGTGACGGGTGAGGGTCAGGCTTCGGGGAAGGGTTAGGGTTAGGGTGTGGGCTAGGGTTTGGGTTAGAGGACGGGGATGGTTTAGGGTCCAGGTGAGGGTACGGCAACGCATTAGGGGGAGCGTGCGTGTGAGGGCGCGAGTTAGTGTTAGCGTACGGGTTAGGATTAGGGGACGTGTGAGGGTCATGCTTCGGGGAAGGGTTAGGGTTAGGGTTCGGGCTAGGGTTAGGGTTAGGGGACGGGGACGGTTTAGGGTCCAGGTGATGGTACGGCAACGCTTTAGGGGGAGCGTGCGTGTGAGGGCGCGGGGTAGTGTTAGCGTATGGGTTAGGATTAGGGGATGGGTGAGGGTCAGGCCTCGGGGAAGGGTTAGGGTTAGGGTTCGGACTAGGGTTAGGGTTAGGGGACGGGGACGGTTTAGGGTCCAAGTTAGGGTACGGCAACGCTTTAGGGGTAGCGTGCGTGTGAGGGCGCGGGTTAGTGTTAGCGGACGGGTTAGGACTAGGGGACGGGTGAGGGTCAGGCTTCGGGGAAGGGTTAGGGTTAGGGTTCGGGCTAGGGTTAGGGTTAGGGGACGGGGAGGGTTTAGGGTCCAGGTGAGGGTACGGCAACGCTTTAGGGGGAGCGTGCGTGTGAGGGCGCGGGTTAGTGTTAGCGTATGGGTTAGGATTAGGGGACGGGTGAGGGTCAGGCTTCTGGGAAGGGTTAGAGTTAGGGTTCGGGCTAGGGTTGGGGTTAGAGGACGGGGACGGTTTAGGGTCCAGGTGAGGGTACGGCAACGCTTTAGGGGGAGCGTGCGTGTGAGGGCGTGGGTTACTTTTAGCGTACGGGTTAGGATTAGGGGACGGGTGAGGGTCAGGCTTCGGGGAAGTGTTAGGGTTAGGGTTCGGGCTAGGGTTAGGGTTAGGGGACGGGGACGGTTTAGGGTCCAGGTGAGGGTACGGCAACGATTTAGGGGGAGCGTGTGTGTGAGGGCGCGGGTTAGTGTTAGCGTACGGGTTAGGATTAGGGGACGGGTGAGGGTCAGGCTTCGGGGAAGGGTTAGGGTTCGGGCTAGGGTTAGGGTTAGGGGACGGGGACGGTTTAGGGTCCAGGTGAGGGTACGGCAACGGTTTAGGGGGAGCGTGCGTGTCAGGGCGCGGGTTAGTGTTAGCGTACGGGTTAGGATTAGGGGACGGGTGAGGATCAGGCTTTGGGGAAGGGTTAGGGTTAGGGTTCGGGCTAGGGTTAGGGTTAGGGGACGGGGACGGTTTAGGGTCCAGGTGAGGGTACGGCAACGCTTTAGGGGGAGCGTGCGTGTGAGGGCGCGGGTTAGTGTTAGCGTACGGGTTAGGATTAGGGGACGGGTGAGGGTCAGGCTTCGGGGAAGGGTTAGGGTTAGGGTTCGGGCTAGGGTTAGGGTTAGGGGACGGGGACGGTTTAGGGTCCAGGTGAGGGTACGGCAACGCTTTAGGGGGAGCGTGCATGTGAGGGCGTGGGTTAGTTTTAGCGTACGGGTTAGGATTAGGGGACGGGTGAGGGTCAGGCTTCGGGGAAGCATTAGGGTTAGGGTTCGGGCTAGGGTTAGGGTTAGGGGACGGAGACGGTTTAGGGTCCAGGTGAGGGTACGGCAACGCTTTAGGGGGAGCGTGCGTGTGAGGGCGCGGGTTAATGTTAGCGTACGGGTTAGGATTAGGGGACGGGTGACGGTCAGGCTTCGGGGAAGGGTTAGGGTTAGGGTTCGGGCTACGCTTAGGGTTAGGGGACGGGGACGGTTTAGGGTCCAGGTGAGGGTACGGCAACGCTTTAGGGGGAGCGTGCGTGTGAGGGCGCGGGTTAGTGTTAGCGTACGGGTTAGGATTAAGGGACGGGTGAGGGTCAGGCTTCGGGGAAGGGTTAGGGTTAGGGTTCGGGCTAGGGTTAGGGTTAGGGGACGGGGACGGTTTAGGGTCCAGGTGAGGGTACGGCAACGCTTTAGGGGGAGCGTGCGTGTGAGGGCGCGGGTTAGTGTTAGCGTACGGGTTAGGATTAGGGGACGGGTGAGGGTCAGGCTTCGGGGAAGTGTTCGGGTTAGGGTTCGGGCTAGGGTTAGGGTTAGGTGACGGGGACGGTTTAGGGTCCAGGTGAGGGTACGGCAACGCTTTAGGGGGAGCGTGCGTGTGAGGGCGCGGGGTAGTGTTAGCGTACGGGTTAGGATTAGGGGACGGGTGAGGGTCAGGCTTCGGGGAAGGGTTAGGGTTAGGGTTCGGGCTAGGTTTAGGGTTAGGGGACGGGGACGGTTTAGGGTCCAGGTGAGCGTACGGCAACGCTTTAGGGGGAGCGTGCGTGTGAGGGCGCGGGTTTGTGTTAGCATATGGGTTAGGATTAGGGGACGGGTGAGGGTCATGCTTCGGGGAAGTGTTAGGTTTAGGGTTTGGGCTAGGGTTAGGGTTAGGGGACGGGGACGTTTTAGGGTCCAGGTGAGGGTACGGCAACGCTTTAGGGGGAGCGTGCGTGTGAGGGCGCGGGTTAGTGTTAGCGTACGGGTTAGGATTATGGGACGGGTGAGGGTCAGGCTTCGGGGAAGGGTTAGGGTTAGGGTTCGGGCTAGGGTTAGGGTTAGGGGACAGGGACGGTTTAGGGTCCAGGTGAGGGTACGGCAATGCTTTAGGGGGTGCGTGCGTGTGAGGGCGCGGGTTAGTGTTAGCGTACGGGTTAGGATTAGGGGACGGGTGAAGGTCAGGCTTCGGGGAAGGGTTAGGGTTAGGGTTCGGGCTAGGCTTAGGGTTAAGGGACAGGGACGGTTTAGGGTCCAGGTGAGGGTACGGCAACGCTTTAGGGGGAGCGTGCGTGTGAGGGCGCGGGGTAGTGTTAGCGTACGGGTTAGGATTAGGGGACGTGTGAGTGTCATGCTTCGGGGAAGGGTTAGGGTTAGGGTTCGGGCTAGGGTTAGGGTTAGGGGACGGGGACGGTTTAGGGTCCAGGTGATGGTACGGCAACGCTTTAGGGGGAGCGTGCGTGTGAGGGCGCGGGGTAGTGTTAGCGTACGGGTTAGGATTAGGGGACGGGTGAGGGTCAGGCTTCGGGGAAGGGTTAGGGTTAGGGTTCGGACTAGGGTTAGGGTTAGGGGACGGGGACGGTTTAGGGTCCAAGTGAGGGTACGGCAACGCTTTAGGGGTAGCGTGCGTGTGAGGGAGCGGGTTAGTGTTAGCGGACGGGTTAGGACTAGGGGACGGGTGAGGGTCAGGCTTCGGGGAAGGGTTAGGGTTAGGGTTCGGGCTAGGGTTAGGGTTAGGGTACGGGGACGGTTTAGGGTCCAGGTGAGGGTACGGCAACGCTTTAGGGGGAGCGTGCGTGTGAGGGCGCGGGTTAGTGTTAGCGTATGGGTTAGGATTAGGGGACGGGTGAGGGTCAGGCTTCGGGGAAGGGTTAGGGTTAGGGTTCAGGCTAGGGTTAGGGTTAGGGGACGGGGACGGTTTAGGGTCCAGGTGAGGGTATGGCAACGCTTTAGGGGGAGCGAGCGTGTGAGGGCGCGGGTTAGTGTTAGCGTACGGGTTAGGATTAGGGGACGGGTGAGGGTCAGGCTTCGGGGAAGGGTTAGGGTTAGGGTTCGGGCTAGGGTTAGGGTTAGGGGACGGGGACGGTTTAGGGTCCAGGTGAGGGTACAGCAACTCTTTAGGGGGAGCGTGGGTGTGAGGGCGCGGGTTATTGTTAGCGTACGGGTTAGGATTAGGGGACGGGTGAGGGTCAGGCTTCGGGGAACGGTTAGGGTTAGGGTTCGGGCTAGGGTTAGGGTTAGGGGACGGGGACGGTTTAGGGTCCAGGTGAGGGTACAGCAACGCTTTAGGGGGAGCGTACGTGTGAGGGCGTGGGTTAGTGTTAGCGTACGGGTTAGGATTAGGGGACGGGTGAGGGTCAGGCTTCGGGGAATTGTTAGGGTTAGGGTTCGGGCTAGGGTTAGGGTTAGGGGACGGGGACGGTTTAGGGTCCAGGTGAGGGTACGGCAACGCTTTAGGGGGAGGGTACGTGTGAGGGCGCGGGTTAGTGTTAGCGTACGGGTTAGGATTAGGTGACGGGTGAGGGTCAGGCTTCGGGGAAGAGTTAGGGTTAGGGTTCGGGCTACGGTTAGGGTTAGGGGACGGGGACGGTTTAGGGTCCAGGTGAGGGTACGGCAACGCTTTAGGGGGAGCGTGCGTGTGAGGGCGTGTGTTAGTGTTAGTGTACGGGTTAGGATTAGGGGACGGGTGAGTGTCAGGCTTCGGGGAAGGGTTAGGGTTAGGGTTCGGGCTAGGGTTAGGGTTGGGGTACGGGGACGGTTTATGGTCCAGGGGAGGGTACGGCAACGCTTTAGGGGGAGCGTGCGTGTGAGGGCGCGGGTTAGTGTTAGCGTACGGGTTAAGATTAGGGGACGGGTGAGGGTCAGGCTTCGGGGAAGGGTTAGGGTTAGGGTTCGGGCTAGGGTTAGGGTTAGGGGACGGGGACGGTTTAGGGTCCATGTGAGGGTACAGCAACGCTTTAGGGGGAGAGTGTGTGTGAGGGCGCCGTTTAGTGTTAGCGTACTGGTTAGGATTAGGGGACGGGTGAGGGTCAGGCTTCGGGGAACTGTTAGGGTTAGGGTTCGGACTAGGGTTAGGGTTAGGGGATGGGGACGGTTTAGGGTCCAAGTGAGGGTACGGCAACGCTTTAGGGGTAGCGTGCGTGTGAGGGCGCGGGTTAGTGTTAGCGGACGGGTTAGGACTAGGGGACGGGTGAGGGTCAGGCTTCGGGGAAGGGTTAGGGTTAGGGTTCGGGCTAGGGTTAGGGTTAGGGGACGGGGACGGTTGAGGGTCCAGGTGAGGGTACGGCAACGTTTTAGGGGGAGCCTGCGTGTGAGGGCGCAGGTTAGTGTTAGCGTACGGGTTAGGATTAGGGGACGGGTGAGGGTCAGGCTTCGGGGAAGGTTTAGGGTTAGGGTTCGGGCTAGGGTTAGGGTTAGGGGACGGGGACGGTTGAGGGTCCAGGTGAGGGGACGGCAACGTTTTAGGGGGAGCCTGCGTGTGAGGGCGCAGGTTAGTGTTAGCGTACGGGTTAGGATTAGGGGACGGGTGAGGGTCAGGTTTCGGGGAAGCGTTAGGGTTAGGGTTCGGGCTAGAGTTAGGGTTAGGGGACGGGGACGGTTTAGGGTACAGGTGAGGGTACGGCAACGCTTTAGGGGGAGCGTGCGTGTGAGGGCGTGTGTTAGTGTTAGTGTACGGGTTAGGATTAGGGGACGGGTGAGTGTCAGGCTTCGGGGAAGGGTTAGGGTTAGGGTTCGGGCTAGGGTTAGGGTTAGGGGACGGGGACGGTTTATGGTCCAGGGGAGGGTACGGCAACGCTTTAGGGGGAGCGTGCGTGTGAGGGCGCGGGTTAGTGTTAGCGTACGGGTTAAGATTAGGGGACGGGTGAGGGTCAGGCTTCGGGGAAGGGTTAGGGTTAGGGTTCGGGCTAGGGCTAGGGTTAGGGGACGGGGACGGTTTAGGGTCCAGGTGAGGGTACAGCAACGCTTTAGGGGGAGAGTGCGTGTGAGGGCGCCGTTTAGTGTTAGCGTACTGGTTAGGATTAGGGGACGGGTGAGGGTCAGGCTTCGGGGAAGTGTTAGGGTTAGGGTGCGGGCTAGGGTTAGGGTTAGGGGACGGGGACGGTTTAGGGTCTAGGTGAGGGTACGGCAACGCTTTAGAGGGAGCGTGCGTGTGAGGGCGCGGGTTAGTGTTAGCGTACGGGTTAGGATTAGGGGACGGGTGAGGGTCAGGCTTTGGGGAAGGGTTAGGGTTAGGGTTCGGACTAGGGTTAGGGTTAGGGGATGGGGACGGTTTAGGGTCCAAGTGAGGGTACGGCAACGCTTTAGGGGTAGCGTGCGTGTGAGGGCGCGGGTTAGTGTTAGCGGACGGGTTAGGACTAGGGGACGGGTGAGGGTCAGGCTTCGGGGAAGGGTTAGGGTTAGGGTTCGGGCTAGGGTTAGGGTTAGGGGACGGGGACGGTTGAGGGTCCAGGTGAGGGTACGGCAACGTTTTAGGGGGAGCCTGCGTGTGAGGGCGCAGGTTAGTGTTAGCGTACGGGTTAGGATTAGGGGACGGGTGAGGGTCAGGCTTCGGGGAAGGTTTAGGGTTAGGGTTCGGGCTAGGGTTAGGGTTAGGGGACGGGGACGGTTGAGGGTCCAGGTGAGGGTATGGCAACGTTTTAGGGGGAGCCTGCGTGTGAGGGCGCAGGTTAGTGTTAGCGTACGGGTTAGGATTAGGGGACGGGTGAGGGTCAGGTTTCGGGGAAGCGTTAGGGTTAGGGTTCGGGCTAGAGTTAGGGTTAGGGGACGGGGACGGTTTAGGGTACAGGTGAGGGTACGGCAACGCTTTAGGGGGAGCGTGCGTGTGAGGGCGCGGGGTAGTGTTAGCGTACGGGTTAGGATTAGGGGACGGTTGCGGGTCATGCTTCGGGGAAGGGTTAGGGTTAGGGTTCGGGCTAGGGTTAGGGTTAGGTGACGGGGACGGTTTAGGGTCCAGGTGAGGGTACGGCAACGCTTTAGGGGGAGCGTGCGTGTGAGGGCGCGGGGTAGTGTTAGCGTACGGGTTAGGATTAGGGGACGGGTGAGGGTCAGGCTTCAGGGAAGGGTTAGGGTTAGGTTTCGTGCTAGGGTTAGGGTTAGGGGACGGGGAAGGTTTAGGGTCCAGCTGAGGGTACGGCAAAGCTTTAGGGGGAGCGTGTGTGTGAGGGCGCGGGTTAGTGTTAGCGTATGGCTTAGGATTAGGGGACGGGTGAGGGTCATGCTCCGGGGAAGGTTTAAATTTAGGGTTCGGGCTAGGGTTAGGGTTAGGTGACGGGGACGGTTTAGGGTCCAGGTGATGGTACGGCAACGCTTTAGGGGGAGCGTGCGTGTGAGGGCGCGGTGTAGTGTTAGCGTACGGGTTAGGATTAGGGGACGGGTGAGGGTCAGGCTTCGGGGAAGGGTTAGGGTTAGGGTTCGGGCTAGGGTTAGGGTTAGGTGACGGGGACGGTTTAGGGTCCAGGTGAGGGTACGGCAACGCTTTAGGGGGAGCGTGCGTGTGAGGGCGCGGGTTAGTGTTAGCGTACGGGTTAGGATTAGGGGACGGGTGAGGGTCAGGCTTCGGGAAGGGTTAGGGTTAGGGTTCGGGCTAGGGTTAGGGTTAGGGGACGGGGACGGTTTAGGGTCCAGGTGAGGGTACGGCAACGCTTTAGGGGGAGCGTGCATGTGAGGGCGCGGGTTACTGTTAGCGTGCGGGTTAGGATTAGGGGACGGGTGAGGGTCAGGCTTCGGGGAAGGGTTAGGGTTAGGGTTCGGGCTACGGTTAGGGTTATGGGATAGGGACGGTTTAGGGTCCAGGTGAGGGTACAGCAACGCTTTAGGGGGAGCGTGCCTGTGAGTGCGCCAGTTAGTGTTAGCGTACGGGTTAGGATTAGGGGACGGGTGAGGGTCAGGCTTCGGGGAAGGGTTAGGGTTAGGGTTCGGGCTAGGGTTAGGGTTAGGTGACGGGGACGGTTTAGGGTCCAGGTGAGGATACGGCAACGCTTTAGGGGGAGCGTGCGTGTGAGGGCGTGGGGTAGTGTTAGCGTACCGGTTAGGATTACGGGACGGGTGAGGGTCAGGCTTCGGGGAAGGGTTAGGGTTAGGGTTCGGGCTAGGGTTAAGGTTAGTGGACGGGGACGGTTTAGGGTCCAGGTGAGGGTACGGCAACGCTTTAGGGGGAGCGTGCGTGTGAGGGCGCGGGTTGGTGTTAGCGTACGGGTTAGGATTAGGGGACGGGTGAGGGTCAGGCTTCGGGGAAGGGTTAGGGTTAGGGTTCGGGCTACGCTTAGGGTTAGGGGACGGGGACGGTTTAGGGTCCAGGTGAGGGTACGGCAACGCTTTAGGGGGAGCGTGCGTGTGAGGGCGCGGGTTAGTGTTAGCGTACGGGTTAGGATTAAGGGACGGGTGAGGGTCAGGCTTCGGGGAAGGGTTAGGGTTAGGGTTCGGGCTAGGGTTAGGGTTAGGGGACGGGGACGGTTTAGGGTCCAGGTGAGGGTACGGCAACGCTTTAGGGGGAGCGTGCGTGTGAGGGCGCGGGTTAGTGTTAGCGTACGGGTTAGGATTAGGGGACGGGTGAGGGTCAGGCTTCGGGGAAGTGTTAGGGTTAGGGTTCGGGCTAGGGTTAGGGTTAGGTGACGGGGACGGTTTAGGGTCCAGGTGAGGGTACGGCAACGCTTTAGGGGGAGCGTGCGTGTGAGGGCGCGGGGTAGTGTTAGCGTACGGGTTAGGATTAGGGGACGGGTGAGGGTCAGGCTTCGGGGAAGGGTTAGGGTTAGGGTTCGGGCTAGGGTTAGGGTTAGGGGACGGGGACGGTGTAGGGTCCAGGTGAGGGTACGGCAACGCTTTACGGGGAGCGTGCGTGTGAGGGCGCGGGTTAGTGTTAGCGTACGGGTTAGGATTATGTGACGGGTGAGGGTCAGGCTTCGGGGAAGGGTTAGGGTTAGGGTTCGGGCTAGGGCTTGGGTTAGAGGACGGGGATGGTTTAGGGTCCAGGTGAGGGTACGGCAACGCATTAGGGGGAGCGTGCTTGTGAGGGCGCGGGTTAGTGTTAGCGGACGGGTTAGGATTAGGGGACGTGTGAGGGTCATGCTTCGGGGAAGGGTTAGGGTTAGGGTTCGGGCTAGGGTTAGGGTTAGGGGACGGGGACGGTTTAGGGTCCACGTGATGGTACGGCAACGCTTTAGGGGGAGCGTGCGTGTGAGGGCGCGGGGTAGTGTTAGCGTACGGGTTAGGATTAGGGGATGGGTGAGGGTCAGGCTTCGGGGAAGGGTTAGGGTTAGGGTTCGGACTAGGGTTAGGGTTAGGGGACGGGGACGGTTTAGGGTCCAAGTGAGGGTACGGCAACGCTTTAGGGGTAGCGTGCGTGTGAGGGCGCGGGTTAGTGTTAGCGGACGGGTTAGGACTAGGGGACGGGTGAGGGTCAGGCTTCGGGGAAGGGTTAGGGTTAGGGTTCGGGCTAGGGTTAGGGTTAGGGGACTGGGAGGGTTTAGGGTCCAGGTGAGGGTACGGCAACGCTTTAGGGGGAGCGTGCGTGTGAGGGCGCGGGTTAGTGTAGCGTACGGGTTAGGATTAGGGGACGGGTGAGGGTCAGGCTTCTGGGAAGGGTTAGAGTTAGGGTTCGGGCTAGGGTTAGGGTTAGAGGACGGGGACGGTTTAGGGTCCAGGTGAGGGTACGGCAACGCTTTAGGGGGAGCGTGCGTGTGAGGGCGCGGGGTAGTGTTAGCGTACGGGTTAGGATTAGGGGACGTGTGAGTGTCATGCTTCGGGGAAGGGTTAGGGTTAGGGTTCGGGCTAGGGTTAGGGTTAGAGGACGGGGACGGTTTAGGGTCCAGGTGATGGTACGGCAACGCTTTAGGGGGAGCGTGCGTGTGAGGGCGCGGGGTAGTGTTAGCGTACGGGTTAGGATTAGGGGACGGGTGAGGGTCAGGCTTCGGGGAAGGGTTAGGGTTAGGGTTCGGGCTAGGGTTAGGGTTAGGGGACGGGGACGGTTTAGGGTCCAAGTGAGGGTACGGCAACGCTTTAGGGGTAGCGTGCGTGTGAGGGAGCGGGTTAGTGTTAGCGGACGGGTTAGGACTAGGGGACGGGTGAGGGTCAGGCTTCGGGGAAGGGTTAGGGTTAGGGTTCGGGCTAGGGTTAGGGTTAGGGGACGGGGACGGTTTAGGGTCCAGGTGAGGGTACGGCAACGCTTTAGGGGGAGCGTGCGTGTGAGGGCGCGGGTTAGTGTTAGCGTATGGGTTAGGATTAGGGGACGGGTGAGGGTCAGGCTTCGGGGAAGCGTTAGGGTTAGGGTTCGGGCTAGGGTTAGGGTTAGGGGACGGGGACGGTTTAGGGTCCAGGTGAGGGTATGGCAACGCTTTAGGGGGAGCGAGCGTGTGAGGGCGCGGGTTAGTGTTAGCGTACGGGTTACGATTAGGGGACGGGTGAGGGTCAGGCTTCGGGGAAGGGTTAGGGTTAGGGTTCGGGCTAGGGTTAGGGTTAGGGGACGGGGACGGTTTAGGGTCCAGGTGAGGGTACAGCAACTCTTTAGGGAGAGCGTGGGTGTGAGGGCGCGGGTTATTGTTAGCGTACGGGTTAGGATTAGGGGACGGGTGCGGGTCAGGCTTCGGGGAAGGGTTAGGGTTAGGGTTCGGGCTAGGGTTAGGGTTAGGGGACGGGGACGGTTTAGGGTCCAGGTGAGGGTACAGCAACGCTTTAGGGGGAGCGTACGTGTGAGGGCGTGGGTTAGTGTTAGCGTACGGGTTAGGATTAGGGGACGGGTGAGGGTCAGGCTTCGGGGAAGGGTTAGGGTTAGGGTTCGGGCTACGCTTAGGGTTAGGGGACGGGGACGGTTTAGGGTCCAGGTGAGGGTACGGCAACGCTTTAGGGGGAGCGTGCGTGTGAGGGCGCGGGTTAGTGTTAGCGTACGGGTTAGGATTAAGGGACGGGTGAGGGTCAGGCTTCGGGGAAGGGTTAGGGTTAGGGTTCGGGCTAGGGTTAGGGTTAGGGGACGGGGACGGTTTAGGGTCCAGGTGAGGGTACGGCAACGCTTTAGGGGGAGCGTGCGTGTGAGGGCGCGGGTTAGTGTTAGCGTACGGGTTAGGATTAGGGGACGGGTGAGGGTCAGGCTTCTGGGAAGGGTTAGAGTTAGGGTTCGGGCTAGGGTTAGGGTTAGAGGACGGGGACGGTTTAGGGTCCAGGTGAGGGTACGGCAACGCTTTAGGGGGAGCGTGCGTGTGAGGGCGCGGGATAGTGTTAGCGTACGGGTTAGGATTAGGGGACTGGTGAAGGTCAGGCTTCGGGGAAGGGTTAGGGTTAGGGTTCGGGCTAGGCTTAGGGTTAAGGGACAGGGACGGTTTAGGGTCCAGGTGAGGGTACGGCAACGCTTTAGGGGGAGCGTGCGTGTGAGGGCGTGGGGTAGTGTTAGCGTACGGGTTAGGATTAGGGGACGTGTGAGTGTCATGCTTCGGGGAAGGGTTAGGGTTAGGGTTCGGGCTAGGGTTAGGGTTAGGGGACGGGGACGGTTTAGGGTCCAGGTGATGGTACGGCAACGCTTTAGTGGGAGCGTGCGTGTGAGGGCGCGGGGTAGTGTTAGCGTACGGGTTAGGATTAGGGGACGGGTGAGGGTCAGGCTTCGGGGAAGGGTTAGGGTTAGGGTTCAGGCTAGGGTTAGGGTTAGGGGACGGGGACGGTTTAGGGTCCAGGTGAGGGTACGGCAACGCTTTAGGGGGAGCGTGCGTGTGAGGGCGCGGGTTAGTGTTAGCGTATGGGTTAGGATTAGGGGACGGGTGAGGGTCAGGCTTCGGGGAAGGGTTAGGGTTAGGGTTCAGGCTAGGGTTAGGGTTAGGGGACGGGGACGGTTTAGGGTCCAGGTGAGGGTATGGCAACGCTTTAGGGGGAGCGAGCGTGTGAGGGCGCGGGTTAGTGTTAGCGTACGGGTTAGGATTAGGGGACGGGTGAGGGTCAGGCTTCGGGGAAGGGTTAGGGTTAGGGTTCGGGCTAGGGTTAGGGTTAGGGGACGGGGACGGTTTAGGGTCCAGGTGAGGGTACAGCAACGCTTTAGGGGGAGCGTACGTGTGAGGGCGTGGGTTAGTGTTAGCGTACGGGTTAGGATTAGGGGACGGGTGAGGGTCAGGCTTCGGGGAATTGTTAGGGTTAGGGTTCGGGCTAGGGTTAGGGTTAGGGGACGGGGACGGTTTAGGGTCCAGGTGAGGGTACGGCAACGCTTTAGGGGGAGGGTACGTGTGAGGGCGCGGGTTAGTGTTAGCGTACGGGTTAGGATTAGGGGACGGGTGAGGGTCAGGCTTCGGGGAAGGGTTAGGGTTAGGGTTCGGGCTACGGTTAGGGTTAGGGGACGGGGACGGTTTAGGGTCCAGGTGAGGGTACGGCAACGCTTTAGGGGGAGCGTGCGTGTGAGGGCGTGTGTTAGTGTTAGTGTACGGGTTAGGATTAGGGGACGGGTGAGTGTCAGGCTTCGGGGAAGGGTTAGGGTTAGG
The DNA here is from genome assembly GCF_949987515.2 of Delphinus delphis. NCBI lineage: Eukaryota > Metazoa > Chordata > Mammalia > Artiodactyla > Delphinidae > Delphinus > Delphinus delphis. The sequence goes on along the minus strand of NW_027192729.1, from coordinate 593,044 downwards.
GTTCGGGCTAGGGTTAGGGTTAGGGGACGGGGACGGTTTATGGTCCAGGGGAGGGTACGGCAACGCTTTAGGGGGAGCGTGCGTGTGAGGGCGCGGGTTAGTGTTAGCGTACGGGTTAAGATTAGGGGACGGGTGAGGGTCAGGCTTCGGGGAAGGGTTAGGGTTAGGGTTCGGGCTAGGGTTAGGGTTAGGGGACGGGGACGGTTTAGGGTCCAGGTGAGGGTACAGCAACGCTTTAGGGGGAGAGTGCGTGTGAGGGCGCCGTTTAGTGTTAGCGTACTGGTTAGGATTAGGGGACGGGTGAGGGTCAGGCTTCGGGGAAGTGTTAGGGTTAGGGTTCGGGCTAGGGTTAGGGTTAGGGGACGGGGACGGTTTAGGGTCTAGGTGAGGGTACGGCAACGCTTTAGGGGGAGCGTGCGTGTGAGGGCGCGGGTTAGTGTTAGCGTACGGGTTAGGATTAGGGGACGGGTGAGGGTCAGGCTTTGGGGAAGGGTTAGGGTTAGGGTTCGGACTAGGGTTAGGGTTAGGGGATGGGGACGGTTTAGGGTCCAAGTGAGGGTACGGCAACGCTTTAGGGGTAGCGTGCGTGTGAGGGCGCGGGTTAGTGTTAGCGGACGGGTTAGGACTAGGGGACGGGTGAGGGTCAGGCTTCGGGGAAGGGTTAGGGTTAGGGTTCGGGCTAGGGTTAGGGTTAGGGGACGGGGACGGTTGAGGGTCCAGGTGAGGGTACGGCAACGTTTTAGGGGGAGCCTGCGTGTGAGGGCGCAGGTTACTGTTAGCGTACGGGTTAGGATTAGGGGACGGGTGAGGGTCAGGCTTCGGGGAAGGTTTAGGGTTAGGGTTCGGGCTAGGGTTAGGGTTAGGGGACGGGGACGGTTGAGGGTCCAGGTGAGGGTACGGCAACGTTTTAGGGGGAGCCTGCGTGTGAGGGCGCAGGTTAGTGTTAGCGTAAGGGTTAGGATTAGGGGACGGGTGAGGGTCAGGTTTCGGGGAAGCGTTAGGGTTAGGGTTCGGGCTAGAGTTAGGGTTAGGGGACGGGGACGGTTTAGGGTACAGGTGAGGGTACGGCAACGCTTTAGGGGGAGCGTGCGTGTGAGGGCGTGTGTTAGTGTTAGTGTACGGGTTAGGATTAGGGGACGGGTGAGTGTCAGGCTTCGGGGAAGAGTTAGGGTTAGGGTTCGGGCTAGGGTTAGGGTTAGGGGACGGGGACGGTTTATGGTCCAGGGGAGGGTACGGCAACGCTTTAGGGGGAGCGTGCGTGTGAGGGCGCGGGTTAGTGTTAGCGTATGGCTTAGGATTAGGGGACGGGTGAGGGTCATGCTTCGGGGAAGGTTTAAATTTAGGGTTCGGGCTAGGGTTAGGGTTAGGTGACGGGGACGGTTTAGGGTCCAGGTGATGGTACGGCAACGCTTTAGGGGGAGCGTGCGTGTGAGGGCGCGGTGTAGTGTTAGCGTACGGGTTAGGATTAGGGGACGGGTGAGGGTCAGGCTTCGGGGAAGGGTTAGGGTTAGGGTTCGGGCTAGGGTTAGGGTTAGGGGACGGGGACGGTTTAGGGTCCAGGTGAGGGTACAGCAACTCTTTAGGGGGAGCGTGCGTGTGAGGGCGCGGGTTAGTGTTAGCGTACGGGTTAGGATTAGGGGACGGGTGAGGGTCAGGCTTCGGGGAAGGGTTAGGGTTAGGGTTCGGGCTAGGGTTAGGGTTAGGGGACGGGGACGGTTTAGGGTCCAGGTGAGGGTACAGCAACGCTTTAGGGGGAGCGTACGTGTGAGGGCGTGGGTTAGTGTTAGCGTACGGGTTAGGATTAGGGGACGGGTGAGGGTCAGGCTTCGGGGAATTGTTAGGGTTAGGGTTCGGGCTAGGGTTAGGGTTAGGGGACGGGGACGGTTTAGGGTCCAGGTGAGGGTACGGCAACGCTTTAGGGGGAGGGTACGTGTGAGGGCGCGGGTTAGTGTTAGCGTACGGGTTAGGATTAGGTGACGGGTGAGGGTCAGGCTTCGGGGAAGAGTTAGGGTTAGGGTTCGGGCTACGGTTAGGGTTAGGGGACGGGGACGGTTTAGGGTCCAGGTGAGGGTACGGCAACGCTTTAGGGGGAGCGTGCGTGTGAGGGCGTGTGTTAGTGTTAGTGTACGCGTTAGGATTAGGGGACGGGTGAGTGTCAGGCTTCGGGGAAGGGTTAGGGTTAGGGTTCGGGCTAGGGTTAGGGTTAGGGGACGGGGACGGTTTATGGTCCAGGGGAGGGTACGGCAACGCTTTAGGGGGAGCGTGCGTGTGAGGGCGCGGGTTAGTGTTAGCGTACGGGTTAAGATTAGGGGACGGGTGAGGGTCAGGCTTCGGGGAAGGGTTAGGGTTAGGGTTCGGGCTAGGGTTAGGGTTAGGGGACGGGGACGGTTTAGGGTCCAGGTGAGGGTACAGCAACGCTTTAGGGGGAGAGTGCGTGTGAGGGCGCCGTTTAGTGTTAGCGTACTGGTTAGGATTAGGGGACGGGTGAGGGTCAGGCTTCGGGGAAGTGTTAGGGTTAGGGTTCGGGCTAGGGTTAGGGTTAGGGGACGGGGACGGTTTAGGGTCTAGGTGAGGGTACGGCAACGCTTTAGGGGGAGCGTGCGTGTGAGGGCGCGGGTTAGTGTTAGCGTACGGGTTAGGATTAGGGGACGGGTGAGGGTCAGGCTTTGGGGAAGGGTTAGGGTTAGGGTTCGTACTAGGGTTAGGGTTAGGGGATGGGGACGGTTTAGGGTCCAAGTGAGGGTACGGCAACGCTTTAGGGGTAGCGTGCGTGTGAGGGCGCGGGTTAGTGTTAGCGGACGGGTTAAGACTAGGGGACGGGTGAGGGTCAGGCTTCGGGGAAGGGTTAGGGTTAGGGTTCGGGCTAGGGTTAGGGTTAGGGGACGGGGACGGTTGAGGGTCCCGGTGAGGGTACGGCAACGTTTTAGGGGGAGCCTGCGTGTGAGGGCGCAGGTTACTGTTAGCGTACGGGTTAGGATTAGGGGACGGGTGAGGGTCAGGCTTCGGGGAAGGTTTAGGGTTAGGGTTCGGGCTAGGGTTAGGGTTAGGGGACGGGGACGGTTGAGGGTCCAGGTGAGGGTACGGCAACGTTTTAGGGGGAGCCTGCGTGTGAGGGCGCAGGTTAGTGTTAGCGTACGGGTTAGGATTAGGGGACGGGTGAGGGTCAGGTTTCGGGGAAGCGTTAGGGTTAGGGTTCGGGCTAGAGTTAGGGTTAGGGGACGGGGACGGTTTAGGGTACAGGTGAGGGTACGGCAACGCTTTAGGGGGAGCGTGCGTGTGAGGGCGTGTGTTAGTGTTAGTGTACGGGTTAGGATTAGGGGACGGGTGAGTGTCAGGCTTCGGGGAAGAGTTAGGGTTAGGGTTCGGGCTAGGGTTAGGGTTAGGGGACGGGGACGGTTTATGGTCCAGGGGAGGGTACGGCAACGCTTTAGGGGGAGCGTGCGTGTGAGGGCGCCGGTTAGTGTTAGCGTATGGCTTAGGATTAGGGGACGGGTGAGGGTCATGCTTCGGGGAAGGTTTAAATTTAGGGTTCGGGCTAGGGTTAGGGTTAGGTGACGGGGACGGTTTAGGGTCCAGGTGATGGTACGGCAACGCTTTAGGGGGAGCGTGCGTGTGAGGGCGCGGTGTAGTGTTAGCGTACGGGTTAGGATTAGGGGACGGGTGAGGGTCAGGCTTCGGGGAAGGGTTAGGGTTAGGGTTCGGGCTAGGGTTAGGGTTAGGTGACGGGGACGGTTTAGGGTCCAGGTGAGGGTACGGCAACGCTTTAGGGAGAGCGTGCGTGTGAGGGCGCGGGGTAGTGTTAGCGTACGGGTTAGGATTAGGGGACGGGTGAGGGTCAGGCTTCGGGAAGGTTTAGGGTTAGGGTTCGGGCTAGGGTTAGGGTTAGGGGACGGGGACGGTTTAGGGTCCAGGTGAGGGTACGGCAACGCTTTAGGGGGAGCGTGCATGTGAGGGCGCGGGTTACTGTTAGCGTGCGGGTTAGGATTAGGGGACGGGTGAGGGTCAGGCTTCGGGGAAGGGTTAGGGTTAGGGTTCGGGCTACGGTTAGGGTTATGGGACAGGGACGGTTTAGGGTCCAGGTGAGGGTACAGCAACGCTTTAGGGGGAGCGTGCCTGTGAGTGCGCCAGTTAGTGTTAGCGTACGGGTTACGATTAGGGGACGGGTGAGGGTCAGGCTTCGGGGAAGGGTTAGGGTTAGGGTTCGGGCTAGGGTTAGGGTTAGGTGACGGGGACGGTTTAGGGTCCAGGTGAGGATACGGCAACGCTTTAGGGGGAGCGTGCGTGTGAGGGCGTGGGGTAGTGTTAGCGTACCGGTTAGGATTACGGGACGGGTGAGGGTCAGGCTTCGGGGAAGGGTTAGGGTTAGGGTTCGGGCTAGGGTTAGGGTTAGTGGACGGGGACGGTTTAGGGTCCAGGTGAGGGTACGGCAACGCTTTAGGGGGAGCGTGCGTGTGAGGGCGCGGGTTAGTGTTAGCGTACGGGTTAGGATTAGGGGACGGGTGAGGGTCAGGCTTCGGGGAAGGGTTAGGGTTAGGGTTCGGGCTACGCTTAGGGTTAGGGGACGGGGACGGTTTAGGGTCCAGGTGAGGGTACGGCAACGCTTTAGGGGGAGCGTGCGTGTGAGGGCGCGGGTTAGTGTTAGCGTACGGGTTAGTATTAAGGGACGGGTGAGGGTCAGGCTTCGGGGAAGGGTTAGGGTTAGGGTTCGGGCTAGGGTTAGGGTTAGGGGACGGGGACGGTTTAGGGTCCAGGTGAGGGTACGGCAACGCTTTAGGGGGAGCGTGCGTGTGAGGGCGCGGGTTAGTGTTAGCGTACGGGTTAGGATTAGGGGACGGGTGAGGGTCAGGCTTCGGGGAAGTGTTAGGGTTAGGGTTCGGGCTAGGGTTAGGGTTAGGTGACGGGGACGGTTTAGGGTCCAGGTGAGGGTACGGCAACGCTTTAGGGGGAGCGTGCGTGTGAGGGCGCGGGGTAGTGTTAGCATACGGGTTAGGATTAGGGGACGGGTGAGGGTCAGGCTTCGGGGAAGGGTTAGGGTTAGGGTTCGGGCTAGGGTTAGGGTTAGGGGACGGGGACGGTGTAGGGTCCAGGTGAGGGGACGGCAACGCTTTACGGGGAGCGTGCGTGTGAGGGCGCGGGTTAGTGTTAGCGTACGGGTTAGGATTATGTGATGGGTGAGGGTCAGGCTTCGGGGAAGGGTTAGGGTTAGGGTTCGGGCTAGGGCTTGGGTTAGAGGACGGGGATGGTTTAGGGTCCAGGTGAGGGTACGGCAACGCATTAGGGGGAGCGTGCTTGTGAGGGCGCGAGTTAGTGTTAGCGTACGGGTTAGGATTAGGGGACGTGTGAGGGTCAGGCTTCGGAGAAGGGTTAGGGTTAGGGTTCGGGCTAGGGTTAGGGTTAGGGGACGGGGACGGTTTAGGGTCCACGTGATGGTACGGCAACGCTTTAGGGGGAGCGTGCGTGTGAGGGCGCGGGGTAGTGTTAGCGTACGGGTTAGGATTAGGGGATGGGTGAGGGTCAGGCTTCGGGGAAGGGTTAGGGTTAGGGTTCGGACTAGGGTTAGGGTTAGGGGACGGGGACGGTTTAGGGTCCAAGTGAGGGTACGGCAACGCTTTAGGGGTAGCGTGCGTGTGAGGGCGCGGGTTAGTGTTAGCGGACGGGTTAGGACTAGGGGACGGGTGAGGGTCAGGCTTCGGGGAAGTGTTAGGGTTAGGGTTCGGGCTAGGGTTAGGGTTAGGGGACGGGGAGGGTTTAGGGTCCAGATGAGGGTACGGCAACGCTTTAGGGGGAGCGTGCGTGTGAGGGCGCGGGTTAGTGTTAGCGTACGAGTTAGGATTAGGGGACGGGTTAGGGTCAGGCTTCGGGGAAGGGTTAGAGTTAGGGTTCGGGCTAGGGTTAGGGTTATAGGACGGGGACGGTTTAGGGTCCAGGTGAGGGTACGGCAACGCTTTAGGGGGAGCGTGTGTGTGAGGGCACGGGTTAGTGTTAGCGTACGGGTTAGGATTAGGGGACTGGTGAGGGTCAGGCTTCGGGGAAGGGTTAGGGTTAGGGTTCGGGCTAGGGCTTGGGTTAGAGGACGGGGATGGTTTAGGGTCCAGGTGAGGGTACGGCAACGCATTAGGGGGAGCGTGCTTGTGAGGGCGCGAGTTAGTGTTAGCGTACGGGTTAGGATTAGGGAACGTGTGAGGGTCATGCTTCGGGGAAGGGTTAGGGTTAGGGTTCGGGCTAGGGTTAGGGTTAGGGGAATGGGACGGTTTAGGGTCCACGTGATGGTACGGCAACGCTTTAGGGGGAGCGTGCGTGTGAGGGCGCGGGGTAGTGTTAGCGTACGGGTTAGGATTAGGGGATGGGTGAGGGTCAGGCTTCGGGGAAGGGTTAGGGTTAGGGTTCGGACTAGGGTTAGGGTTAGGGGACGGGGACGGTTTAGGGTCCAAGTGAGGGTACGGCAACGCTTTAGTGGTAGCGTGCGTGTGAGGGCGCGGGTTAGTGTTAGCGGACGGGTTAGGACTAGGGGACGGGTGAGGGTCAGGCTTCGGGGAAGGGTTAGGGTTAGGGTTCGGGCTAGGGTTAGGGTTAGGGGACGGGGAGGGTTTAGGGTCCAGGTGAGGGTACGGCAACGCTTTAGGGGGAGCGTGCGTGTGAGGGCGCGGGTTAGTGTTAGCGTATGGGTTAGGATTAGGGGACGGGTGAGGGTCAGGCTTCTGGGAAGGGTTAGAGTTAGGGTTCGGGCTAGGGTTAGGGTTAGAGGACGGGGACGGTTTAGGGTCCAGGTGAGGGTACGGCAACGCTTTAGGGGGAGCGTGTGTGTGAGGGCACGGGTTAGTGTTAGCGTACGGGTTAGGATTAGGGGACTGGTGAGGGAAAGGCTTCGGGGAAGGGTTAGGGTTAGGGTTCGGGCTAGGTTTAGGGTTAGGGGACGGGGACGGTTTAGGGTCCAGGTGAGCGTACGGCAACGCTTTAGGGGGAGCGTGCGTGTGAGGGCGCGGGTTAGTGTTAGCGTACGGGTTAGGATTAGGGGACGGGTGAAGGTCAGGCTTCGGGGAAGAGTTAGGGTTAGGGTTCGGGCTAGGGTTAGGGTTAAGGGACAGGGACGGTTTAGGGTCCAGGTGAGGGTACGGCAACGCTTTAGGGGGAGCGTGCGTGTGAGGGCGCGGGGTAGTGTTAGCGTACGGGTTAGGATTAGGGGACGTGTGAGTGTCATGCTTCGGGGAAGGGTTAGGGTTAGGGTTCGGGCTAGGGTTAGGGTTAGGGGACGGGGACGGTTTAGGGTCCAGGTGATGGTACGGCAACGCTTTAGGGGGAGCGTGCGTGTGAGGGCGCGGGGTAGTGTTAGCGTACGGGTTAGGATTAGGGGACGGGTGAGGGTCAGGCTTCGGGGAAGGGTTAGGGTTAGGGTTCGGACTAGGGTTAGGGTTAGGGGACGGGGAAGGTTTAGGGTCCAAGTGAGGGTACGGCAACGCTTTAGGGGTAGCGTGCGTGTGAGGGAGCGGGTTAGTGTTAGCGGACGGGTTAGGACTAGGGGACGGGTGAGGGTCAGGCTTCGGGGAAGGGTTAGGGTTAGGGTTCGGGCTAGGGTTAGGGTTAGGGGATGGGGACGGTTTAGGGTCCAGGTGAGGGTACGGCAACGCTTTAGGGGGAGCGTGCGTGTGAGGGCGCGGGTTAGTGTTAGCGTATGGGTTAGGATTAGGGGACGGGTGAGGGTCAGGCTTCGGGGAAGGGTTAGGGTTAGGGTTCAGGCTAGGGTTAGGGTTAGGGGACGGGGACGGTTTAGGGTCCAGGTGAGGGTATGGCAACGCTTTAGGGGGAGCGAGCGTGTGAGGGCGCGGGTTAGTGTTAGCGTACGGGTTAGGATTAGGGGACGGGTGAGGGTCAGGCTTCGGGGAAGGGTTAGGGTTAGGGTTCGGGCTAGGGTTAGGGTTAGGGGACGGGGACGGTTTAGGGTCCAGGTGAGGGTACAGCAACTCTTTAGGGGGAGCGTGGGTGTGAGGGCGCGGGTTATTGTTAGCGTACGGGTTAGGATTATGGGACGGGTGAGGGTCAGGCTTCGGGGAAGGGTTAGGGTTAGGGTTCGGGCTAGGGTTAGGGTTAGGGGACGGGGACGGTTTAGGGTCCAGGTGAGGGTACAGCAACGCTTTAGGGGGAGCGTACGTGTGAGGGCGTGGGTTAGTGTTAGCGTACGGGTTAGGATTAGGGGACGGGTGAGGGTCAGGCTTCGGGGAAGTGTTAGGGTTAGGGTTCGGGCTAGGGTTAGGGTTAGGGGACGGGGACGGTTTAGGGTCCAGGTGAGGGTACGGCAACGCTTTAGGGGGAGGGTACGTGTGAGGGCGCGGGTTAGTGTTAGCGTACGGGTTAGGATTAGGTGACGGGTGAGGGTCAGGCTTCGGGGAAGAGTTAGGGTTAGGGTTCGGGCTACGGTTAGGGTTAGGGGACGTGGACGGTTTAGGGTCCAGGTGAGGGTACGGCAACGCTTTAGGGGGAGCGTGCGTGTGAGGGCGTGTGTTAGTGTTAGTGTACGGGTTAGGATTAGGGGACGGGTGAGTGTCAAGCTTCGGGAAAGGGTTAGGGTTAGGGTTCGGGCTAGGGTTATGGTTAGGGGACGGGGACGGTTTATGGTCCAGGGGAGGGTACGGCAACGCTTTAGGGGGAGCGTGCGTGTGAGGGCGCGGGTTAGTGTTAGCGTACGGGTTAAGATTAGGGGACGGGTGAGGGTCAGGCTTCGGGGAAGGGTTAGGGTTAGGGTTCGGGCTAGGGTTAGGGTTAGGGGACGGGGACGGTTTAGGGTCCAGGTGAGGGTACAGCAACGCTTTAGGGGGAGAGTGCGTGTGAGGGCGCCGTTTAGTGTTAGCCTACTGGTTAGGATTAGGGGACGGGTGAGGGTCAGGCTTCGGGGAAGTTTTAGGGTTAGGGTTCGGGCTAGGGTTAGGGTTAGGGGACGGGGACGGTTTAGGGTCTAGGTGAGGGTACGGCAACGCTTTAGGGGGAGCGTGCGTGTGAGGGCGCGGGTTAGTGTTAGCGTACGGGTTAGGATTAGGGGACGGGTGAGGGTCAGGCTTTGGGGAAGGGTTAGGGTTAGGGTTCGGACTAGGGTTAGGGTTAGGGGATGGGGACGGTTTAGGGTCCAAGTGAGGGTACGGCAACGCTTTAGGGGTAGCGTGCGTGTGAGGGCGCGGGTTAGTGTTAGCGGACGGGTTAGGACTAGGGGACGGGTGAGGGTCAGGCTTCGGGGAAGGGTTAGGGTTAGGGTTCGGGCTAGGGTTAGGCTTAGGGGACGGGGACGGTTGAGGGTCCAGGTGAGGGTACGGCAACGTTTTAGGGGGAGCCTGCGTGTGAGGGCGCAGGTTAGTGTTAGCGTACGGGTTAGGATTAAGGGACGGGTGAGGGTCAGGCTTCGGGGAAGGTTTAGGGTTAGGGTTCGGGCTAGGGTTAGGGTTAGGGGACGGGGACGGTTGAGGGTCCAGGTGAGGGTACGGCAACGTTTTAGGGGGAGCCTGCGTGTGAGGGCGCAGGTTAGTGTTAGCGTACGGGTTAGGATTAGGGGACGGGTGAGGGTCAGGCTTCGGGGAAGGGTTAGGGTTAGGGTTCGGTCTAGGGTTAGGGTTAGGGGACGGGGACGGTTTAGGGTCCAGGTGAGTGTACAGCAACTCTTTAGGGGGAGCGTGGGTGTGAGGGTGCGGGTTATTGTTAGCGTACGGGTTAGGATTAGGGGACGGGTGAGGGTCAGGCTTCGGGGAAGGGTTAGGGTTAGGGTTCGGGCTAGGGTTAGGGTTAGGGGACGGGGACGGTTTAGGGTCCAGGTGAGGGTACAGCAACGCTTTAGGGGGAGCGTACGTGTGAGGGCGTGGGTTAGTGTTAGCGTACTGGTTAGGATTAGGGGACGGGTGAGGGTCAGGCTTCGGGGAAGTGTTAGGGTTAGGGTTCGGGCTAGGGTTAGGATTAGGGGACGGGGACGGTTTAGGGTCCAGGTGAGGGTACGGCAACGCTTTAGGGGGAGGGTACGTGTGAGGGCGCGGGTTAGTGTTAGCGTACGGGTTAGGATTAGGTGACGGGTGAGGGTCAGGCTTCGGGGAAGAGTTAGGGTTAGGGTTCGGGCTACGGTTAGGGTTAGGGGACGTGGACGGTTTAGGGTCCAGGTGAGGGTACGGCAACGCGTTAGGGGGAGCGTGCGTGTGAGGGCGTGTGTTAGTGTTAGTGTACGGGTTAGGATTAGAGGACGGGTGAGTGTCAAGCTTCGGGAAAGGGTTAGGTTTAGGGTTCGGGCTAGGGTTATGGTTAGGGGACGGGGACGGTTTATGGTCCAGGGGAGGGTACGGCAACGCTTTAGGGGGAGCGTGCGTGTGAGGGCGCGGGTTAGTGTTAGCGTACGGGTTAAGATTAGGGGACGGGTGAGGGTCAGGCTTCGGGGAAGGGTTAGGGTTAGGGTTCGGGCTAGGGTTAGGGTTAGGGGACGGGGACGGTTTAGGGTCCAGGTGAGGGTACAGCAACGCTTTAGGGGGAGAGTGCGTGTGAGGGAGCCGTTTAGTGTTAGCGTACTGGTTAGGATTAGGGGACGGGTGAGGGTCAGGCTTCGGGAAGTGTTAGGGTTAGGGTTCGGGCTAGGGTTAGGGTTAGGGGACGGGGACGGTTTAGGGTCTAGGTGAGGGTACGGCAACGCTTTAGGGGGAGCGTGCGTGTGAGGGCGCGGGTTAGTGTTAGCGTACGGGTTAGGATTAGGGGACGGGTGAGGGTCAGGCTTTGGGGAAGGGTTAGGGTTAGGGTTCGGACTAGGGTTAGGGTTAGGGGATGGGGACGGTTTAGGGTACAGGTGAGGGTACGGCAACGCTTTAGGGGGAGCGTGCGTGTGAGGGCGCGGGGTAGTGTTAGCGTACGGGTTAGGATTAGGGGACGGTTGCGGGTCATGCTTCGGGGAAGGGTTAGGGTTAGGGTTCGGGCTAGGGTTAGGGTTAGGTGACGGGGATGGTTTAGGGTCCAGGTGAGGGTACGGCAACGCTTTAGGGGGAGCGTGCGTGTGAGGGCGCCGGGTAGTGTTAGCGTACGGGTTAGGATTAGGGGACGGGTGAGGGTCAGGCTTCAGGGAAGGGTTAGGGTTAGGGTTCGTGCTAGGGTTAGGGTTAGGGGACGGGGAAGGTTTAGGGTCCAGGTGAGGGTACGGCAAAGCTTTAGGGGGAGCGTGTGTGTGAGGGCGCGGGTTAGTGTTAGCGTATGGCTTAGGATTAGGGGACGGGTGAGGGTCATGCTTCGGGGAAGGTTTAAAGTTAGGGTTCGGGCTAGGGTTAGGGTTAGGTGACGGGGACGGTTTAGGGTCCAGGTGATGGTACGGCAACGCTTTAGGGGGAGCGTGCGTGTGAGGGCGCGGTGTAGTGTTAGCGTACGGGTTAGGATTAGGGGACGGGTGAGGGTCAGGCTTCGGGGAAGGGTTAGGGTTAGGGTTCGGGCTAGGGTTAGGGTTAGGTGATGGGGACGGTTTAGGGTCCAGGTGAGGGTACGGCAACGCTTTAGGGGGAGCGTGCGTGTGAGGGCGCGGGGTAGTGTTAGCGTACGGGTTAGGATTAGGGGACGGGTGAGGGTCAGGCTTCGGGAAGGGTTAGGGTTACGGTTCGGGCTAGGGTTAGGGTTAGGGGACGGGGACGGTTTAGGGTCCAGGTGAGGGTACGGCAACGCTTTAGGGGGAGCGTGCATGTGAGGGCGCGGGTTAGTGTTAGCGTGCGGGTTAGGATTAGGGGACGGGTGAGGGTCAAGCTTCGGGGAAGGGTTAGGGTTAGGGTTCGGGCTACGGTTAGGGTTATGGGACAGGGACGGTTTAGGGTCCAGGTGAGGGTACAGCAACGCTTTAGGGGGAGCGTGCCTGTGAGTGCGCCAGTTAGTGTTAGCGTACGGGTTAGGATTAGGGGACGGGTGAGGGTCAGGCTTCGGGGAAGTGTTAGGGTTAGGGTGCGGGCTAGGGTTAGGGTTAGGGGATGGGGACGGTTTAACGTCCAGGAGAGGGTACGGCAACGCTTTAGGGGGAGCGTGCGTGTGAGGGCGCGGGTTAGTGTTAGCGTACGGGTTAGGATTAGGGGACGGGTGAGGGTCAGGCTTCGGGGAAGTGTTAGGGTTAGGGTTCAGTCTAGGGTTAGTGTTAGGGGACGGGGACGGTTTAGGGTCCAGGTGAGGGTACGGCAATGCTTTAGGGGGAGCGTGCGTGTGACGGCGCGGGTTAGTGTTAGCGTACGGGTTAAGATTAGGGGACGGGTGAGGGTCAGGCTTCGGGGAAGGGTTAGGGTTAGGGTTCGGGCTAGGGTTAGGGTTAGGGGACGGGGACGGTTTAGGGTCCAGGTGAGGGTACGGCAATGCTTTAGGGGGAGCGTGCGTGTGAGGGCGCGCGTTAGTGTTAGCGTACGGGTTAGGATTAGGGGACGGGTGAGGGTCAGGCTTCGGGGAAGGGTTAGGGTTAGGGTTCGGGCTAAGGTTAGGGTTAGGGGACGGGGACGGTTTAGGGTCCAGGTGAGGGTACGGCAACGCTTTAGGGGGAGCGTGCGTGTGAGGGCGCGGGTTAGTGTTAGCGTACGGGTTAGGATTAGGGGACGGGTGAGGGTCAGGCTTCGGGGAAGGGTTAGGGTTAGGGTTCGGGCTAGGGTTAGGGTTAGGGGACGGGGACGGTTTAGGTTCCAGGTGAGGGTACGGCAACGCTTTAGGTGGAGCGTGTGTGTGAGGGCGCGGGTTAGTGTTAGCGTACGGGTTAGGATTAGGGGACGGGTGAGGGTCAGGCTTCGGGGAAGGGTTAGGGTTAGGGTTCGGGCTAGGGTTAGGGTTAGGGGACGGGGACGGTTTAGGGTCCAGGTGAGGGTACAGCAACGCTTTAGGGGGAGCGTACGTGTGAGGGCGTGGGTTAGTGTTAGCGTACGGGTTAGGATTAGGGGACGGGTGAGGGTCAGGCTTCGGGGAAGTGTTAGGGTTAGGGTTCGGGCTAGGGTTAGGGTTAGGGGACGGGGACGGTTTAGGGTCCAGGTGAGGGTACGGCAACGCTTTAGGGGGAGGGTACGTGTGAGGGCGCGGGTTAGTGTTAGCGTACGGGTTAGGATTAGGTGACGGGTGAGGGTCAGGCTTCGGGGAAGAGTTAGGGTTAGGGTTCGGGCTACGGTTAGGGTTAGGGGACGTGGACGGTTTAGGGTCCAGGTGAGGGTACGGCAACGCTTTAGGGGGAGCGTGCGTGTGAGGGCGTGTGTTAGTGTTAGTGTACGGGTTAGGATTAGGGGACGGGTGAGTGTCAAGCTTCGGGAAAGGGTTAGGGTTAGGGTTCGGGCTAGGGTTATGGTTAGGGGACGGGGACGGTTTATGGTCCAGGGGAGGGTACGGCAACGCTTTAGGGGGAGCGTGCGTGTGAGGGCGCGGGTTAGTGTTAGCGTACGGGTTAAGATTAGGGGACGGGTGAGGGTCAGGCTTCGGGGAAGGGTTAGGGTTAGGGTTCGGGCTAGGGTTAGGGTTAGGGGACGGGGACGGTTTAGGGTCCAGGTGAGGGTACAGCAACGCTTTAGGGGGAGAGTGCATGTGAGGGCGCCGTTTAGTGTTAGCGTACTGGTTAGGATTAGGGGACGGGTGAGGGTCAGGTTTCGGGGAAGTGTTAGGGTTAGGGTTCGGGCTAGGGTTAGGGTTACGGGACGGGGACGGTTTAGGGTCTAGGTTAGGGTACGGCAACGCTTTAGGGGGAGCGTGCGTGTGAGGGCGCGGGTTAGTGTTAGCGTACGGGTTAGGATTAGGGAACGGGTGAGGGTCAGGCTTCAGGGAAGGGTTAGGGTTAGGGTTCGGGCTAGGGTTAGGGTTAGGGTTAGGGGACGGTTTAGGGTCCAGGTGAGGGTACGGCAACGCTTTAGGGGGAGCGTGCGTGTGAGGGCGCGGGTTAGTGTTAGCGTACGGGTTAGGATTAGGGGACCGGTGAAGGTCAGGCTTCGGGGAAGGGTTAGGGTTAGGGTTCGGGCTAGGGTTAGTGTTAGGGGACGGGGACGGTTTAGGGTCAAGGAGAGGGTACGGCAACGCTTTAGGGGGAGCGTGCGTGTGAGGGCGCGGGTTAGTGTTAGCGTACGGGTTAGGATTAGGGGACGGGTGAGGGTCAGGCTTCTGGGAAGGGTTAGGGTTAGGGTTCGGGCTAGGGTTAGGGTTAGGGGACGGGGACGGTTTACGGTCCAGGTGAGGGTACGGCAACGCTTTAGGGGGAGCGTGCGTGTGAGGGCGCGGGGTAGTGTTAGCGTACGGGTTAGGATTAGGGGACGGGTGAGGGTCAGGCTTCGGGGAAGGGTTAGGGTTAGGGTTCGGGCTAGGGTTAGGGTTACGGGACTGGGACGGTTTAGGGTCCAGGTGAGGGTACGGCAACACTTTAGGGGGAGCGTGCGTGTGAGGGCGCGGGTTAGTGTTAGCGTACGGGTTAGGATTAGTGGATGGGTGAGGGTCAGGCTTCGGGGAAGGGTTAGGGTTCGGGCTAGGGTCAGGATTAGGGGACGGGGACGGTTTAGGGTCCAGGTGAGGGTACGGCAACGCTTTAGGGGGAGCGTGCGTGTGAGGGCGCGGGTTAGTGTTAGCGTACGGGTTAGGATTAGGGGACGGGGGAGGGTCAGGCTTCGGGGAAGTGTTACGGTTAGGGTTCGGGCTAGGGTTAGGGTTAGGGGACGGGGACGGTTTAGGGTCCAGGTGAGGGTACGGCAACGCTTTAGGCAGAGCGAGCGTGTGAGGGCGCGGGTTAGTGTTAGCGTACGGGTTAGGATTAGGGGACGTGTGAGGGTCAGGCTTCGGGGAAGGGTTAGTGTTAGGGTTCGGGCTAGGGTTAGGGTTAGGGGATGGGGACGGTTTAGGGTCCAGGTGAGGGTACGGCAAAGCTTTAGGGGGAGCGTGCGTGTGAGGGCGCGGGTTAGTGTTAGCGTACGGGTTAGGATTAGGGGACGGGTGAGGGTCAGGCTTCGGGAAAGGGTTAGGGTTAGGGTTCGGGCTAGGGTTAGGGTTAGGACCGGGGACGGTTTAGGGTCCAGGTGATGGTACGGCAACGCTTTAGGGGGAGCATGCGTGTGAGGGCGCGGGTTAATGTTAGCATACGGCTTAGGATTAGGGGACGGGGGAGGGTCAGGCTTCGGGGAAGGGTTAGGGTTAGGGTTCGGGCTAGGGTTAGGGTTAGGGGACGGGGACGGTTTAGGGTCCAGGTGAGGGTACGGCAATGCTTTAGGCGGAGCGAGCGTGTGAGGGCGCGGGTTAGTGTTAGCGTACGGGTTAGGATTAGGGGACGTGTGAGGGTCAGGCTTCGGGTAAGGTTTAGGGTTAGGGTTCGGGCTAGGGTTAGGGTTAGGGGATGGGGACGGTTTAGGGTCCAGGTGAGGGTATGGCAACGCTTTAGGGGGAGCTTGCGTGTGAGGGCGCGGGTTAGTGTTAGCGTACGGCTTAGGATTAGGGGACGGGTGAGGGTCAGGCTTCGGGGAAGGGTTAGGGTTAGGGTTCGGTCTAGGGTTAGGGTTAGGACCGGGGACGGTTTAGGGTCCAGGTGAGGGTACGGCAACGCTTTAGGGGGAGCGTGCGTGTGAGGGCGCGGGTTAGTGTTAGCGTACGGGTTAGGATTAGGGGACGGGGGAGGGTCAGGCTTCAGGGAAGCGTTACGGTTAGGGTTCGGGCTAGGGTTAGGGTTAGGGGACGGGGACGGATAGGGTCCAGGTGAGGGTACGGCAACGCTTTAAGGGGAGCGTGCGTGTGAGGGTGTGGGTTAGTGTTAGCGTACGGGTTAAGATTAGGGGACGTGTGCGGGTCAGGCTTCGGGGAAGGGTTAGGGTTAGGGTTCGGGCTAGGGTTAGGGTTAGGGGAAGGGGACGGTTTAGGGTCCAGGTGAGGGTACGGCAACGCTTTAGGGGGAGCGTGCGTGTGAGGGCGCGGGTTAGTGTTAGCGTACGTGTTAGGATTAGGGGACGGGTGAGGGTCAGGCTTCGGGGAAGTGTTAGGGTTAGGGTTCGGGCTAGGGTTAGGGTTAGGGGACGGGGACGGTTTATGGTCCAGGTGAGGGTACGGCAACGCTTTAGGGGGAGCGTGCGTGTGAGGGCGTGGGGTAGTGTTAGCGTACGGGTTAGGATTAGGGGAAGGGTGAGGGTCAGGCTTCGGGGAAGGGTTAGGGTTAGGGTTCGGGCTAGGGTTAGGGTTTCGGGACTGGGACGGTTTAGGGTCCAGGTGAGGGTACGGCAACGCTTTAGGGGGAGCGTGCGTGTGAGGGCGCGGGTTAGTGTTAGCGTACGGGTTAGGATTAGGGGACGGGTGAGGGTCAGGCTTCGGGGAAGGGTTAGGGTTAGGGTTAGGGGACGGGGACGGTTTAGGGTCCAGGTGAGGGTACGGCAACGCTTTAGGGGAAGCGTGCGTGTGAGGGCGCGGGGTAGTGTTAGCGTACGGGTTAGGATTAGGGGACGGGTGAGGGTCAGGCTTCTGGGAAGGGTTAGGGTTATGGTTCGGGCTAGGGTTAGGGTTACGGGACGGGGACGGTTTAGGGTCCACGTGAGGGTACGGCAACGCTTTAGGGGGAGCGTGCATGTGAGGGCGTGGGTTAGTGTTAGCGTACGGGTTAGGATTAGGGGACGGGTGAGGGTCAGGCTTCGGGGAAGGGTTAGGGTTAGGTTTCGGGCTAGAGTTAGGGTTAGGGGACGGGGATGGTTTAGGGTCCAGGTGAGGGTACGGCAACGCTTTAGGCGGAGCGAGCGTGTGAGGGCGCGGGTTAGTGTTAGCGTACGGGTGACGATTAGGGGACGTGTGAGGGTCAGGCTTCGGGGAAGGGTTAGGTTTAGGGTTCGGGCTAGGGTTAGGGTTAGGGGACGGGGACGGTTTAGGGTCCAGGTGAGGGTACGGCAACGCTTTAGGGGGAGCGTGCGTGTGAGGGCACGGGTTAGTGTTAGCGTACGGGTTAGTATTAGGGGACGTGTGAGGGTCAGGCTTCGGGGAAGGGTTAGGGTTAGGGTTCGGGCTAGGGTTAGGGTTAGGGGATGGGGACGGTTTAGGGTCCAGGTGAGGGTACGGCAACGCTTTAGGGGGACCGTGCGTGTGAGGGCGCGGGTTAGTGTTAGCGTACGGGTTAGGATTAGGGGACGGGTGAGGGTCAGGCTTCGGGGAAGGGTTAGGGTTAGGGTTCGGGCTAGGGTTAGGGTTAGGACCGGGGACGGTTTAGGGTCCAGGTGAGGGTACGGCAACGCTTTAGGGGGAGCGTGCGTGTGAGGGCGCGGGTTAGTGTTAGCGTACGGGTTAGGATTAGGGGACGGGGGAGGGTCAGGCTTCGGGGAAGCGTTACGGTTAGGGTTCGGGCTAGGGTTAGGGTTAGGGGACGGGGACGGTTTAGGGTCCAGGTGAGGGTACGGCAACGCTTTAGGCAGAGCGAGCGTGTGAGGGCGCGGGTTAGTGTTAGCGTACGGGTGAGGATTAGGGTACGTGTGAGGGTCAGGCTTCGGGGAAGGGTTAGGGTTAGGGTTCGGGCTAGGGTTAGGGTTAGGGGACGGGGACGGTTTAGGGTCCAGGTGAGGGTACGGCAACGCTTTAGGGGGAGCGTGCGTGTGAGGGCCCGGGTTAGTGTTAGCGTACGGGTTAGGAATAGGGGACAGGTGACGGTCAGGCTTCGGGGAAACGTTAGGGTTAGGGTACGGGCTAGGGTTAGGGTAAGGGGACGGGGACGGTTTAGGGTCCAGGAGAGGGTACGGCAACGCTTTAGGGTGAGCGTGCGTGTGAGGGCGCGGGTTAGTGTTAGCGTACGGGTTAGGATTAGGGGACGGGTGAGGGTCAGGCTTCGGGGAAGGGTTAGGGTTAGGGTTCGGGCTAGGGTTAGGGTTAGGACCGGGGACGGTTTAGGGTCCAGGTGATGGTACGGCAACGCTTTAGGGGGAGCGTGCGTGTGAGGGCGCGGGTTAATGTTAGCATACGGCTTAGGATTAGGGGACGGGGGAGGGTCAGGCTTCGGGGAAGGGTTAGGGTTAGGGTTCGGGCTAGGGTTAGGGTTAGGGGACGGGGACGGTTTAGGGTCCAGGTGAGGGTACGGCAACGCTTTAGGGGGAGCGTGCGTGTGAGGGTGCGGGTTAGTGTTAGCGTACGGGTTAGGATTAGGGGACGGGTGAGGGTCAGGCTTCGGGGAAGGGTTAGGGTTAGGGTTCGGGCTAGGGTTAGAGTTAGGGGACGGGGACGGTTTAGGGTCCAGGTGAGGGTACGGCAACGCTTTAGGGGGAGCGTGCGTGTGAGGGCGCGGGTTAGTGTTAACGTACGGGTTAGGATTAGGGGACGGGTGAGGGTCAGGCTTCGGGGAAGGGTTAGGATTAGGGTTCGGGCTAGGGTTAGGGTTAGGGGACGGGGACGGTTTAGGTTCCAGGTGAGGGTACGGCAACGCTTTAGGTGGAGCGTGCGTGTGAGGGCGCGGGTTAGTGTTAGCGTACGGGTTAGGATTAGGGGACGGGTGAGGGTCAGGCTTCGGGGAAGGGTTAGGGTTAGGGTTCGGGCTACGGTTAGGGTTAGGGAACGGGGACGGTTTAGCGTCCAGGTGAGGGTACGGCAATGCTTTAGGGGGAGCGTGCGTGTGAGGGCACGGTGTAGTGTTAGCGTACGGGTTAGGATTAGGGGACGGGTGAGGGACAGGCTTCGGGAAAGGGTTAGGGTTAGGGTTCGGGCTAGAGTTAGGGTTAGGGGACGGGGACGGTTTAGGGTCCAGGTGAGGGTACGGCAACGCTTTAGGGGGACCGTGCGTGTGGGGGAGCGGGTTAGTGTTAGCGTACGGGTTAGGATTAGGGGACGGGTGCGGGTCAGGCTTCGGGGAAGGGTTAGGGTTAGGGTTCGGGCTAGGGTTAGGGTTAGGGGACGGGGACGGTTTAGGGTCCAGGTGAGGGTACGGCAACGCTTTAGGGGGAGCGTGCGTGTGAGGGCGCGGGTTAGTGTTAGCGTACGCGTTAGGATTAGGGAACGGGTGAGGGTCAGGCTTCAGGGAAGGGTTAGGGTTAGGGTTCGGGCTAGGGTTAGGGTTAGGGGACGGGGACGGTTTAGGGTCCAGGTGAGGGTACGGCAACGCTTTATGGGGAGCGTGCGTGTGAGGGCGCGGGTTAGTGTTAGCGTACGGGTTAGGAATAGGGGACAGGTGACGGTCAGGCTTCGGGGAAACGTTAGGGTTAGGGTACGGGCTAGGGTTAGGGTAAGGGGACGGGGACGGTTTAGGGTCCAGGAGAGGGTACGGCAACGCTTTAGGGGGAGCGTGCGTGTGAGGGCGCGGGTTAGTGTTAGCGTACGGGTTAGGATTAGGGGACGGGTGAGGGTCAGGCTTCGGGGAAGGGTTAGGGTTAGGGTTCGGGCTAGGGTTAGGGTTAGGGGACGGGGACGGTTTAGGGTCCAGGTGAGGGTACGGCAACGCTTTAGGGGGAGCGTGCGTGTGAGGGCGCGGGGTAGTGTTAGCGTACGGGTTAGGATTAGGGGACGGGTGAGGGTCAGGCTTCGGGGAAGGGTTAGGGTTAGGGTTCGGGCTAGGGTTAGGGTTAGGACCGGGGACGGTTTAGGGTCCAGGTGATGGTACGGCAACGCTTTAGGGGGAGCGTGCGTGTGAGGGCGCGGGTTAATGTTAGCATACGGCTTAGGATTAGGGGACGGGGGAGGGTCAGGCTTCGGGGAAGGGTTAGGGTTAGGGTTCGGGCTAGGGTTAGGGTTAGGGGACGGGGACGGTTTAGGGTCCAGGTGAGGGTACGGCAACGCTTTAGGGGGAGCGTGCGTGTGAGGGTGCGGGTTAGTGTTAGCGTACGGGTTAGGATTAGGGGACGGGTGAGGGTCAGGCTTCGGGGAAGGGTTAGGGTTAGGGTTCGGGCTAGGTTTAGGGTTAGGGGACGGGGACGGTTTAGGGTCCAGGTGAGGGTACGGCAACGCTTTAGGGGGAGCGTGCGTGTGAGGGCGCGGGTTAGTGTTAGCGTACGGGTTAGGATTAGGGGACGGGTGAGGGTCAGGCTTCGGGGAAGGGTTAGGATTAGGGTTCGGGCTAGGGTTAGGGTTAGGGGACGGGGACGGTTTAGGTTCCAGGTGAGGGTACGGCAACGCTTTAGGTGGAGCGTGCGTGTGAGGGCGCGGGTTAGTGTTAGCGTACGGGTTAGGATTAGGGGACGGGTGAGGGTCAGGCTTCGGGGAAGGGTTAGGGTTAGGGTTCGGGCTACGGTTAGGGTTAGGGGACGGGGACGGTTTAGCGTCCAGGTGAGGGTACGGCAATGCTTTAGGGGGAGCGTGCGTGTTAGGGCGCGGGTTAGTGTTAGCGTACGGGTTAGGATTAGGGGACGGGTGAGGGACAGGCTTCGGGAAAGGGTTAGGGTTAGGGTTCGGGCTAGAGTTAGGGTTAGGGGACGGGGACGGTTTAGGGTCCAGGTGAGGGTACGGCAACGCTTTAGGGGGACCGTGCGTGTGGGGGAGCGGGTTAGTGTTAGCGTACGGGTTAGGATTAGGGGACGGGTGCGGGTCAGGCTTCGGGGAAGGGTTAGGGTTAGGGTTCGGGCTAGGGTTAGGGTTAGGGGACGGGGACGGTTTAGGGTCCAGGAGAGGGTACGGCAACGCTTTAGGGGGAGCGTGCGTGTGAGGGCGCGGGTTAGTGTTAGCGTACGGGTTAGGATTAGGGGACGGGTGAGGGTCAGGCTTCGGGGAAGGGTTAGGGTTAGGGTTCGGGCTAGGGTTAGGGTTAGGGGACGGGGACGGTTTAGGGTCCAGGTGAGGGTACGGCAACGCTTTAGGGGGAGCGTGCGTGTGAGGGCGCGGGGTAGTGTTAGCGTACGGGTTAGGATTAGGGGATGGGTGAGGGTCAGGCTTCGGGGAAGGGTTAGGGTTAGGGTTCGGGCTAGGGTTAGGGTTACGGGACTGGGACGGTTTAGGGTCCAGGTGAGGGTACAGCAACGCTTTAGGGGGAGCGTGCCTGTGAGTGCGCCAGTTAGTGTTAGCGTACGGGTTAGGATTAGGGGACGGGTGAGGGTCAGGCTTCGGGGAAGTGTTAGGGTTAGGGTGCGGGCTAGGGTTAGGGTTAGGGGATGGGGACGGTTTAAGGTCCAGGAGAGGGTACGGCAACGCTTTAGGGGGAGCGTGCGTGTGAGGGCGCGGGTTAGTGTTAGCGTACGGGTTAGGATTAGGGGACGGGTGAGGGTCAGGCTTCGGGGAAGGGTTAGGGTTAGGGTTCGGGCTAGGGTTAGGGTTAGGGGACGGGGACGGTTTAGGTTTCAGGTGAGGGTACGGCAACGCTTTAGGTGGAGCGTGTGTGTGAGGGCGCGGGTTAGTGTTAGCGTACGGGTTAGGATTAGGGGACGGGTGAGGGTCAGGCTTCGGGGAAGGGTTAGGGTTAGGGTTCGGGCTACGGTTAGGGTTAGGGGACGGGGACGGTTTAGGGTCCAGGTGAGGGTACGGCAACGCTTTAGGGGGAGCGTGCGTGTGAGGGCGCGGGTTAGTGTTAGCGTACGGGTTAGGATTAGGGGACGGGTTAGGGTCAGGCTTCGGGGAAGTGTTAGGGTTAGGGTTCGGGCTAGGGTTAGGGTTAGGGGACGGGGACGGTTTAGGTTCCAGGTGAGGGTACAGCAACGCTTTAGGTGGAGCGTGTGTGTGAGGGCGCGGGTTAGTGTTAGCGTACGGGTTAGGATTAGGGGACGGGTGAGGGTCAGGCTTCGGGGAAGGGTTAGGGTTAGGGTTCGGGCTACGGTTAGGGTTAGGGGACGGGGACGGTTTAGCGTCCAGGTGAGGGTACGGCAATGCTTTAGGGGGAGCGTGTGTGTGAGGGCGCGGGTTAGTGTTAGCGTACGGGTTAGGATTAGGGGATGGGTGAGGGACAGGCTTCGGGGAAGGGTTAGGGTTAGGGTTCGGGCTAGAGTTAGGGTTAGGGGACGAGGACGGTTTAGGGTCCAGGTGAGGGTACGGCAACGCTTTAGGGGGACCGTGCGTGTGGGGGCGCGGGTTAGTGTTAGCGTACGGGTTAGGATTAGGGCACGGGTGCGGGTCAGGCTTCGGGGAAGGGTTAGGGTTAGGGTTCGGGTTAGGGTTAGGGTTAGGGTTAGGGGACGGTTTAGGGTCCAGGTGAGGGTACGGCAACGCTTTAGGGGGAGCGTGCGTGTGAGGGCGCGGGTTAGTGTTAGCGTACGGGTTAGGATTAGGGGACCGGTGAAGGTCAGGCTTCGGGGAAGGGTTAGGGTTAGGGTTCGGGCTAGGGTTAGGGTTAGGAGACGGGGACGGTTTAGGGTCCAGGAGAGGGTACGGCAACGCTTTAGGGGGAGCGTGGGTGTGAGGGCGCGGGTTAGTGTTAGCGTACGGGTTAGGATTAGGGGACGGGTGAGGGTCAGGCTTCTGGGAAGGGTTAGGGTTAGGGTTCGGGCTAGGGTTAGGGTTAGGGGACGGGGACGGTTTACGGTCCAGGTGAGGGTACGGCAACGCTTTAGGGGGAGCGTGCGTGTGAGAGCGCAGGGTAGTGTTAGCGTACGGGTTAGGATTAGGGGACGGGTGAGGGTCAGGCTTCGGGGAAGGGTTAGGGTTAGGGTTCGGGCTAGGGTTAGGGTTACGGGACTGGGACGGTTTAGGGTCCAGGTGAGGGTACGGCAACACTTTAGGGGGAGCGTGCGTGTGAGGGCGCGGGTTAGTGTTAGCGTACGGGTTAGGATTAGTGGATGGGTGAGGGTCAGGCTTCGGGGAAGGGTTAGGGTTCGGGCTAGGGTCAGGATTACGGGACGGGGACGGTTTAGGGTCCAGGTGAGGGTACGGCAACGCTTTAGGGGGAGCGTGCGTGTGAGGGCGCGGGTTAGTGTTAGCGTACGGGTTAGGATTAGGGGACGGGGGAGGGTCAGGCTTCGGGGAAGTGTTACGGTTAGGGTTCGGGCTAGGGTTAGGGTTAGGGGACGGGGACGGTTTAGGGTCCAGGTGAGGGTACGGCAACGCTTTAGGCAGAGCGAGCGTGTGAGGGCGCGGGTTAGTGTTAGCGTACGGGTTAGGATTAGGGGACGTGTGAGGGTCAGGCTTCGGGGAAGGGTTAGTGTTAGGGTTCGGGCTAGGGTTAGGGTTAGGGGATGGGGACGGTTTAGGGTCCAGGTGAGGGTACGGCAAAGCTTTAGGGGGAGCGTGCGTGTGAGGGCGCGGGTTAATGTTAGCATACGGCTTAGGATTAGGGGACGGGGGAGGGTCAGGCTTCGGGGAAGGGTTAGGGTTAGGGTTCGGGCTAGGGTTAGGGTTAGGGGACGGGGACGGTTCAGGGTCTAGGTGAGGGTACGGCAATGCTTTAGGCGGAGCGAGCGTGTGAGGGCGCGGGTTAGTGTTAGCGTACGGGTGAGGATTAGGGGACGTGTGAGGGTCAGGCTTCGGGGAAGAGTTAGGTTTAGGGTTCGGGCTAGGGTTAGGGTTAGGGGACGGGGACGGTTTAGGGTCCAGGTGAGGGTACAGCAACGCTTTAGGGGGAGCGTGCGTGTGAGGGCACGGGTTAGTGTTAGCGTACGGGTTAGGATTAGGGTACGTGTGAGGGTCAGGCTTCGGGTAAGGTTTAGGGTTAGGGTTCGGGCTAGGGTTAGGGTTAGGGGATGGGGACGGTTTAGGGTCCAGGTGAGGGTACGGCAACGCTTTAGGGGGAGCTTGCGTGTGAGGGCGCGGGTTAGTGTTAGCGTACGGGTTAGGATTAGGGGACGGGTGAGGGTCAGGCTTCGGGGAAGGGTTAGGGTTAGGGTTCGGTCTAGGGTTAGGGTAAGGACCGGGGACGGTTTAGGGTCCAGGTGAGGGTACGGCAACGCTTTAGGGGGAGCGTGCGTGTGAGGGCGCGGGTTAGTGTTAGCGTACGGGTTAGGATTAGGGGACGGGGGAGGGTCAGGCTTCAGGGAAGCGTTACGGTTAGGGTTCGGGCTAGGGTTAGGGTTAGGGGACGGGGACGGATAGGGTCCAGGTGAGGGTACGGCAACGCTTTAGGGGGAGCGTGCATGTGAGGGTGCGGGTTAGTGTTAGCGTACGGGTTAAGATTAGGGGACGTGTGAGGGTCAGGCTTCGGGGAAGGTTTAGGGTTAGTGTTCGGGCTAGGGTTAGGGTTAGGGGAAGGGGACGGTTTAGGGTCCAGGTGAGGGTACGGCAACGCTTTAGGGGGAGCGTGCGTGTGAGGGCGCGGGTTAGTGTTAGCGTACGTGTTAGGATTAGGGGACGGGTGAGGGTCAGGCTTCGGGGAAGTGTTAGGGTTAGGGTTCGGGCTAGGGTTAGGGTTAGGGGACGGGGACGGTTTATGGTCCAGGTGAGGGTACGGCAACGCTTTAGGGGGAGCGTGCGTGTGAGGGCGCGGGGTAGTGTTAGCGTACGGGTTAGGATTAGGGGAAGGGTGAGGGTCAGGCTTCGGGGAAGGGTTAGGGTTAGGGTTCGGGCTAGGGTTAGGGTTTCGGGACTGGGACGGTTTAGGGTCCAGGTGAGGGTACGGCAACGCTTTAGGGGGAGCGTGCATGTGAGGGCGCGGGTTAGTGTTAGCGTACGGGTTAGGATTAGGGGACGGGTGAGGGTCAGGCTTCGGGGAAGGGTTAGGGTTAGGGTTAGGGGACGGGGACGGTTTAGGGTCCAGGTGAGGGTACGGCAACGCTTTAGGGGAAGCGTGCGTGTGAGGGCGCGGGGTAGTGTTAGCGTACGGGTTAGGATTAGGGGACGGGTGAGGGTCAGGCTTCGGGGAAGGGTTAGGGTTATGGTTCGGGCTAGGGTTAGGGTTACGGGACGGGGACGGTTTAGGGTCCACGTGAGGGTACGGCAACGCTTTAGGGGGAGCGTGCGTGTGAGGGCGTGGGTTAGTGTTAGCGTACGGGTTAGGATTAGGGGACGGGTGAGGGTCAGGCTTCGGGGAAGGGTTAGGTTTAGGTTTCGGGCTAGAGTTAGGGTTAGGGGACGGGGATGGTTTAGGGTCCAGGTGAGGGTACGGCAACGCTTTAGGCGGAGCGAGCGTGTGAGGGCGCGGGTTAGTGTTAGCGTACGGGTGAGGATTAGGGGACGTGTGAGGGTCAGGCTTCGGGGAAGGGTTAGGTTTAGGGTTCGGGCTAGGGTTAGGGTTAGGGGACGGGGACGGTTTAGGGTCCAGGTGAGGGTACGGCAACGCTTTAGGGGTAGCGTGCGTGTGAGGGCACGGGTTAGTGTTAGCGTACGGGTTAGTATTAGGGGACGTGTGAGGGTCAGGCTTCGGGGAAGGGTTAGGGTTAGGGTTCGGGCTAGGGTTAGGGTTAGGGGATGGGGACGGTTTAGGGTCCAGGTGAGGGTACGGCAACGCTTTAGGGGGAGCGTGCGTGTGAGGGCGCGGGTTAGTGTTAGCGTACGGGTTAGGATTAGGGGACGGGTGAGGGTCAGGCTTCGGGGAAGGGTTAGGGTTAGGGTTCGGGCTAGGGTTAGGGTTAGGACCGGGGACGGTTTAGGGTCCAGGTGAGGGTACGGCAACGCTTTAGGGGGAGCGTGCGTGTGAGGGCGCGGGTTAGTGTTAGCGTACGGGTTAGGATTAGGGGACGGGGGAGGGTCAGGCTTCGGGGAAGCGTTACGGTTAGGGTTCGGGCTAGGGTTAGGGTTAGGGGACGGGGACGGTTTAGGGTCCAGGTGAGGGTACGGCAACGCTTTAGGCAGAGCGAGCGTGTGAGGGCGCGGGTTAGTGTTAGCGTACGGGTGAGGATTAGGGTACGTGTGAGGGTCAGGCTTCGGGGAAGGGTTAGGGTTAGGGTTCGGGCTAGGGTTAGGGTTAGGGGACGGGGACGGTTTAGGGTCCAGGTGAGGGTACGGCAACGCTTTAGGGGGAGCGTGCGTATGAGGGCCCGGGTTAGTGTTAGCGTACGGGTTAGGAATAGGGGACAGGTGACGGTCAGGCTTCGGGGAAACGTTAGGGTTAGGGTACGGGCTAGGGTTAGGGTAAGGGGACGGGGACGGTTTAGGGTCCAGGAGAGGGTACGGCAACGCTTTAGGGGGAGCGTGCGTGTGAGGGCGCGGGTTAGTGTTAGCGTACGGGTTAGGATTAGGGGACGGGTGAGGGTCAGGCTTCGGGGAAGGGTTAGGGTTAGGGTTCGGGCTAGGGTTAGGGTTAGGACCGGGGACGGTTTAGGGTCCAGGTGATGGTACGGCAACGCTTTAGGGGGAGCGTGCGTGTGAGGGCGCGGGTTAATGTTAGCATACGGCTTAGGATTAGGGGACGGGGGAGGGTCAGGCTTCGGGGAAGGGTTAGGGTTAGGGTTCGGGCTAGGGTTAGGGTTAGGGGACGGGGACGGTTTAGGGTCCAGGTGAGGGTACGGCAACGCTTTAGGGGGAGCGTGCGTGTGAGGGTGCGGGTTAGTGTTAGCGTACGGGTTAGGATTAGGGGACGGGTGAGGGTCAGGCTTCGGGGAAGGGTTAGGGTTAGGGTTCGGGCTAGGGTTAGGGTTAGGGGACGGGGACGGTTTAGGGTCCAGGTGAGGGTACGGCAACGCTTTAGGGGGAGCGTGCGTGTGAGGGCGCGGGTTAGTGTTAGCGTACGGGTTAGGATTAGGGGACGGGTGAGGGTCAGGCTTCGGGGAAGGGTTAGGGTTAGGGTTCGGGCTAGGGTTAGGGTTAGGGGACAGGGACGGTTTAGGTTCCAGGTGAGGGTACGGCAACGCTTTAGGTGGAGCGTGCGTGTGAGGGCGCGGGTTAGTGTTAGCGTACGGGTTAGGATTAGGGGACGGGTGAGGGTCAGGCTTCGGGGAAGGGTTAGGGTTAGGGTTCGGGCTACGGTTAGGGTTAGGGGACGGGGACGGTTTAGCGTCCAGGTGAGGGTACGGCAATGCTTTAGGGGGAGCGTGCGTGTGAGGGCGCGGGTTAGTGTTAGCGTACGGGTTAGGATTAGGGGACGGGTGAGGGACAGGCTTCGGGAAAGGGTTAGGGTTAGGGTTCGGGCTAGAGTTAGGGTTAGGGGACGGGGACGGTTTAGGGTCCAGGTGAGGGTACGGCAACGCTTTAGGGGGACCGTGCGTGTGGGGGCGCGGGTTAGTGTTAGCGTACGCATTAGGATTAGGGAACGGGTGAGGGTCAGGCTTCAGGGAAGGGTTAGGGTTAGGGTTCGGGCTAGGGTTAGGGTTAGGGGACGGGGACGGTTTAGGGTCCAGGTGAGGGTACGGCAACGCTTTATGGGGAGCGTGCGTGTGAGGGCGCGGGTTAGTGTTAGCGTACGGGTTAGGAATAGGGGACAGGTGACGGTCAGGCTTCGGGGAAACGTTAGGGTTAGGGTACGGGCTAGGGTTAGGGTAAGGGGACGGGGACGGTTTAGGGTCCAGGAGAGGGTACGGCAACGCTTTAGGGGGAGCGTGCGTGTGAGGGCGCGGGTTAGTGTTAGCGTACGGGTTAGGATTAGGGGACGGGTGAGGGTCAGGCTTCGGGGAAGGGTTAGGGTTAGGGTTCGGGCTAGGGTTAGGGTTAGGGGACGGGGACGGTTTAGGTTCCAGGTGAGGGTACGGCAACGCTTTAGGTGGAGCGTGCGTGTGAGGGCGCGGGTTAGTGTTAGCGTACGGGTTAGGATTAGGGGACGGGTGAGGGTCAGGCTTCGGGGAAGGGTTAGGGTTAGGGTTCGGGCTACGGTTAGGGTTAGGGGACGGGGACGGTTTAGCGTCCAGGTATGGGTACGGCAATGCTTTAGGGGGAGCGTGCGTGTGAGGGCGCGGGTTAGTGTTAGCGTACGGGTTAGGATTAGGGGACGGGTGAGGGACAGGCTTCGGGGAAGGGTTAGGGTTAGGGTTCGGGCTAGAGTTAGGGTTAGGGGACGGGGACGGTTTAGGGTCCAGGTGAGGGTACGGCAACGCTTTAGGGGGACCGTGCGTGTGGGGGCGCGGGTTAGTGTTAGCGTACGGGTTAGGATTAGGGGACGGGTGAGGGTCAGGCTTCGGGGAAGGGTTAGGGTTAGGGTTCGGGCTAGGGTTAGGGTTAGGGGACGGGGACGGTTTAGGGTCCAGGTGAGGGTACGGAAACGCTTTAGGGGGAGCGTGCGTGTGAGGGCGCGGGTTAGTGTTAGCGTACGGGTTAGGATTAGGGGACGGGTGAGGGTCAGGCTTCGGGGAAGGGTTAGGGTTAGGTTTCGTGCTAGAGTTAGGGTTAGGGGACGGGGATGGTTTAGGGTCCAGGTGAGGGTACGGCAACGCTTTAGGCGGAGCGAGCGTGTGAGGGCGCGGGTTAGTGTTAGCGTACGGGTGAGGATTAGGGGACGTGTGAGGGTCAGGCTTCGGGGAAGGGTTAGGTTTAGGGTTCGGGCTAGGGTTAGGGTTAGGGGACGGGGACGGTTTAGGGTCCAGGTGAGTGTACGGCAACGCTTTAGGGGGAGCGTGCGTGTGAGGGCACGGGTTAGTGTTAGCGTACGGGTTAGGATTAGGGGACGGGTGACGGTCAGGCTTCGGGGAAGGGTTAGGATTAGGGTTCGGGCTAGGGTTAGGGTTAGGGGATGGGGACGGTTTAGGGTCCATGTGAGGGTACGGCAACGCTTTAGGGGGAGCGTGCGTGTGAGGGCGCGGGTTAGTGTTAGCGTACGGGTTAGGATTAGGGGACGGGTGAGGGTCAGGCTTCGGGGAAGGGTTAGGGTTAGGGTTCGGGCTAGGGTTAGGGTTAGGACCGGGGACGGTTTAGGGTCCAGGTGAGGGTACGGCAACGCTTTAGGGGGAGCGTGCGTGTGAGGGCGCGGGTTAGTGTTAGTGTACGGGTTAGGATTAGGGGACGGGGGAGGGTCAGGCTTCGGGGAAGCGTTACGGTTAGGGTTCGGGCTAGGGTTAGGGTTAGGGGACGGGGACGGTTTAGGGTCCAGGAGAGGGTACGGCAACGCTTTCGGCAGAGCGAGCGTGTGAGGGCGCGGGTTAGTGTTAGCGTACGGGTGAGGATTAGGGTACGTGTGAGGGTCAGGCTTCGGGGAAGGGTTAGGGTTAGTGTTCGGGCTAGGGTTAGGGTTAGGGGACGGGGACGGTTTAGGGTCCAGGTGAGGGTACGGCAACGCTTTAGGGGGAGCGTGCGTGTGAGGGCGCGGGTTAGTGTTAGCGTACGGGTTAGGATTAGGGGACGGGTGAGGGTCAGGCTTCGGGGAAGGGTTAGGGTTAGGGTTTGGGCTAGGGTTAGGGTTAGGGGACGGGGACGGTTTAGGGTCCAGGTGAGGGTACGGCAACGCTTTAGGGGGAGCGTGCGTGTGAGGGCACGGGTTAGTGTTAGCGTACGGGTTAGGATTAGGGGACGGGTGAGGGTCAGGCTTCGGGGAAGGGTTAGGGTTAGGGTTCGGGCTAGGGTTAGGGTTAGGGTTAGGGGACGGTTTAGGGTCCAGGTGAGGGTACGGCAACGCTTTAGGGGGAGCGTGCGTGTGAGGGCGCGGGTTAGTGTTAGCGTACGGGTTAGGATTAGGGGACGGGTGAGGGTCAGGCTTCGGGGAAGGGTTAGGGTTAGGGTTCGGGCTAGGGTTAGGGTTAGGGGACGGGGACGGTTTAGGGTCCAGGTGAGGGTACGGCAACGATTTAGGGGGAGTGTGCGTGTGAGGGCGCGGGTTAGTGTTAGCGTACGGGTTAGGATTAGGGGACGGGTGAGGGTCAGGCTTCGGGGAAGGGTTAGGGTAAGGGTTCGGGCTAGTGTTAGGGTTAGGGGACGGGGACGGTTTAGGGTCCAAGTGAGGGTACGGCAACATTTAGGGTGAGCGTGCGTGTGAGGGCGCGGGTTAGTGTTAGCGAACGGGTTAGGATTAGGGGACGGGTGAGGGTCAGGCTTCGGGGAAGGGTTAGGGTTAGGGTTCGGGCTAGGGTTAGGGTTAGGGGACGGGGACGGTTTAGGGTCCAGGTGAGGGTACGGCAACGCTTTAGGGGGAGCGTGCGTGTGAGGGCGCGGGTTAGTGTTAGCGTACGGGTTAGGATTAGGGGACGGGTGAGGGTCAGGCTTCGCGGAAGTGTTAGGGTTAGGTTTCTGGCTAGGGTTAGGGTTAGGGGACGGGGACGGTTTAGGGTCCAGGTGAGGGTACGGCAACGCTTTAGGGGGAGCGTGCGTGTGAGGGCGCGTGTTAGTGTTAGCGTACGGGTTAGGATTAGGGGACGGGTGAGGGTCAGGCTTCGGGGAAGGGTTAGGGTTAGGGTTCGGCCTAGGGTTAGGGTTAGGGGACGGGGACGGTTTAGTGTCCAGGTGAGGGTACGGCAACGCTTTAGGGGGAGCGTGCGTGTGAGGGCGCGGGTTAGTGTTAGCGTACGGGTTAGGATTAGGGGACGGGTGAGGGTCAGGCTTCTGGGAAGGGTTAGGGTTAGGGTTAGGAGACGGGGACGGTTTAGGGTCCAGGTGAGGGTACGGCAACGCTTTAGGGGAAGCGTGCGTGTGAGGGCGCGGGGTAGTGTTAGCGTACGGGTTAGGATTAGGGGACGGGTGAGGGTCAGGCTTCGGGGAAGGGTTAGGTTTAGGGTTCGGGCTAGGGTTAGGGTTAGGACCGGGAACAGTTTAGGGTCCAGGTGAGGGTACGGCAACGCTTTAGGGGGAGCGTGCGTGTGAGGGCGTGGGTTAGTGTTAGCGTACGGGTTAGGATTAGGGGACGGGGGAGGTTCAGGCTTCGGGGAAGGGTTAGGGTTAGGGTTCGGGCTAGGGTTAGGGTTAGGGGATGGGGACGGTTTAGGGTACAGGTAAGGGTACGGCAACGCTTTAGGGGGAGCGTGCATGTGAGGGCGTGGGTTAGTGTTAGCGTACGGGTTAGGATTAGGGGATGGGTGAGGGTCAGGCTTCGGGGAAGGGTTAGGGTTAGGGTTAGGGGACGGGGACGGTTTAGGGTCCAGGTGAGGGTACGGCAACGCTTTAGGGGAAGCATGCGTGTGAGGGCGCGGGGTAATGTTAGCGTACGGGTTAGGATTAGGCGACGGGTGAGGGTCAGGCTTCGGGGAAGGGTTAGGGTTAGGGTTCGGGCTAGGGTTAGGGTTAAGGGACGGGGACGGTTTAGGGTCCAGGTGAGGGTACGGCAACGCTTTAGAGGGAGCGTGCGTGTGAGGGCGCGGGTTAGTGTTAGCGTACGGGTTAGGATTAGGGGACGGGTGAGGGTCAGGCTTCGGGGAAGGGTTAGGGTTAGGGTTCGGGCTAGGGTTAGGGTTAGGGGACGGGGACGGTTTAGGGTCCAGGTGAGGGTACGGCAACGCTTTAGGGGGAGCGTGCGTGTGAGGGCGCGGGTTAGTGTTAGCGTACGGGATAGGATTAGGGGACGGGTGAGGGTCAGGCTTCGGGGAAGGGTTAGGGTTAGGGTTCGGGCTAGGGTTAGGGTTAGGGGACGGGGACGGTTTAGGGTCCAGGTGAGGGTACGGCAACGCTTTAGGGGGAGCGTGCGTGTGAGGGCGCGGGTTAGTGTTAGCGTACGGGTTAGGATTAGGGGACGGGTGAGGGTCAGGCTTCGGGGAAGGGTTAGGGTTAGGGTTCGGGCTAGGGTTAGGGTTAGGGGACGGGGACGGTTTCGGGTCCAGGTGAGGGTACGGCAACGCTTTAGGGGGAGCGTGCGTGTGAGGGCTCGGGGTAGTGTTATCGTACGGGTTAGGATTAGGGGACGGGTGAGGGTCAGGCTTCGGGGAAGGTTTAGGGTTAGGGTTCGGGCTAGGGTTAGGGTTAGGGGATGGGGACGGTTTAGGGTCCAGGTGAGGGTACGGCAACGCTTTAGGGGGACCGTGCGTGTGAGGGCGTGGGTTAGTGTTAGCGTACGGGTTAGGATTAGGGGACGGGTGAGGGTCAGGCTTCGGGGAAGGGTTAGGGTTAGGGTTCGGGCTACGGTTAGGGTTAGGGGACGGGGACGGTTTAGGGTCCAGGTGAGGGTACAGCAACGCTTTAGGGGGAGCGTGCGTGTGAGGGCGCGGGGTAGTGTTAGCGTACGGGTTAGGATTATGGGACGGGTGAGGGTCAGGCTTCGGGGAAGTGTTAGGGTTAGGGTTCGGGCTAGGGTTAGGGTTAGGGGACGGGGACGGTTTAGGGTCCAGGTGAGGGTACGGCAACGCTTTAGGTGGAGCGTGCGTGTGAGGGCGCGGGTTAGTGTTAGCGTACGGGTTAGGATTAGGGGACGGGTGAGGGTCAGGCTTCGGGGAAGGGTTAGGGTTAGGGTTTGGGCTAGGGTTAGGGTTAGGGGACGGGGACGGTTTAGGGTCCAGGTGAGGGTACGGCAACGCTTTAGGGGGAGCGTGCGTGTGAGGGCGCGGGTTAGTGTTAGCGTACGGGTTAGGATTAGGGGACGGGTGAGGGTCAGGCTTCGGGGAAGGGTTAGGGTTAGGGTTCGGGCTAGGGTTAGGGTTAGGGGACGGGGACGGTTTAGGGTCCAGGTGAGGGTACGGCAACGCTTTAGGGGGAGCGTGCGTGTGAGGGCGCGGGTTAGTGTTAGCGTACGGGTTAGGATTAGGGGACGGGTGAGGGTCAGGGTTCGGGGAAGGGTTAGGGTAAGGTTTCGGGCTAGGGTTAGGGTTAGGGGACGGGGACGGTTTAGGGTCAAAGTGAGGGTACGGCAACGCTTTAGGGTGAGCGTTCGTGTGAGGGCGCGGGTTAGTGTTAGCGTACGGGTTAGGATTAGGGGACGGGTGAGGGTCAGGCTTCGGGGAAGGGTTAGGGTTAGGGTTCGGGCTAGGGTTAGGGTTAGGGGACGGGGACGGTTTAGGGTCCAGGTGAGGGTACGACAACGCTTTAGGGGGAGCGTGCGTGTGAGGTCGCGGGTTAGTGTTAGCGTACGGGTTAGGATTAGGGGACGGGTGAGGGTCAGGCTTCGCGGAAGTGTTAGGGTTAGGGTTCGGGCTAGGGTTAGGGTTAGGGGACGGGGACGGTTTAGGGTCCAGGTGAGGGTACGGCAACGCTTTAGGGGGAGCGTGCGTGTGAGGGCGCGGGTTAGTGTTAGCGTACGGGTTAGGATTAGGGGACGGGTGAGGGTGAGGCTTCGGGGAAGGGTTAGTGTTAGGGTTCGGGCTAGGGTTAGGTTTAGGGGACGGAGACGGTTTAGGGTCCAGGTGAGGGTACGGCAATGCTTTAGGGGGAGCGTGCGTGTGAGGGCGCGGGTTAGTGTTAGCGTACGGGTCAGGACTAAGGGACGGGTGAGGGTCAGGCTTCTGGGAAGGGTTAGGGTTAGGGTTCGCGCTAGGGTTAGGGTTAGGGGACGGGGACGGTTTAGGGTCCAGGTGAGGGTACGGCAACGCTTTAGGGGGAGCGTGCGTGTGAGGGCGCGGGTTAGTGTTAGCGTATGGGTTAGGATTAGGGGACAGGAGAGGGTCAGGCTTCGGGGAAGGGTTAGGGTTAGGGTTCGGGCTAGGGTTAGGGTTAGGGGACGGGGACGGTTTAGGGTCCAGGTGAGGGTACGGCAACGCTTTAGGGGGAGCGTGCGTGTGAGGGCGCGGGTTAGTGTTAGCGTACGGGTTAGGATTAGGGGACGGGTGAGGGTCAGGCTTCGGGGAAGGGTTAGGGTTAGGGTTCGGGCTAGGGTTAGGGTTAGGGGACGGGGACGGTTTAGGGTCCAGGTGAGGGTACGGCAACGCTTTAGGGGGAGCGTGCGTGTGAGGGCGCGGGTTAGTGTTAGCGTACGGGTTAGGATTAGGGGACGGGTGAGGCTCAGGCTTCGGGGAAGGGTTAGGGTTAGGGTTCGGGCTGGGGTTAGGGTTAGGGGACGGGGACGGTTTAGGGTCCAGGTGAGGGTACGGCAACGCTTTAGGGGGAGCGTGCGTGTGAGGGCGCGGGTTAGTGTTAGCGTACGGGTTAGGATTAGGGGACGGTTGAGGGTCAGGCTTCGGGGAAGGGTTAGGGTTAGGGTTCGGGCTAGGGTTAGGGTTAGGGGACGGGGACGGTTTAGGGTCCAGGTGAGGGTACGGCAACGCTTTAGGGGGAGCGTGCGTGTGAGGGCGCGTGTTAGTGTTAGCGTACGGGTTAGGATTAGGGGACGGGTGAGGGTCAGGCTTCGGGGAAGGGTTAGGGTTAGGGTTCAGGCTAGGGTTAGGGTTAGGGGACGGGGACGGTTTAGTGTCCAGGTGAGGGTACGGCAACGCTTTAGGGGGAGCGTGCGTGTGAGGGCGCGGGTTAGTGTTAGTGTACGGGTTAGGATTAAGGGACGGGTGAGGGTCAGGCTTCGGGGAAGGGTTAGGGTTAGGGTTCGGGCTAGGGTTAGGCTTAGGGGACGGGGACGGTTTAGGGTCCAGGTGAGGGTACGGCAACGCTTTAGGGGGAGCGTGCGTGTGAGAGCGTGGGTTAGTGTTAGCGTACGGGTTAGGATTAGGGGACGGGCGAGGGTCATGCTTCGGGGAAGGGTTAGGGTTAGGGTTCGGGCTACGGTTAGGGTTAGGGGACGGGGACGGTTTAGTGTCCAGGTGAGGGTACGGCAACGCTTTAGGGGGAGCGTGCGTGTGAGGGCGCGGTTTAGTGTTAGCGTACGGGTCAGGATTAGGGGACGGGTGAGGGTCAGGCTTCGGGGAAGGGTTAGGGTTAGGGTTCGGGCTAGGGTTAGGGTTAGGGGACGGGGACGGTTTAGGGTCCAGGTGAGGGTACGGCAACGCTGTAGGGGGAGCGTGCATGTGAGGGCGCAGGGTAGTGTTAGCGTACGGGTTAGTATTATGGGACGGGTGAGGGTCAGGCTTCGGGGAAGTGTTAGGGTTAGGGTTCGGGCTAGGGTTAGGGTAAGCGGACGGGGACGGTTTAGGGTCCAGGTGAGGGTACGGCAACGCTTTAGGGGGAGCGTGCGTGTGAGGGCGCGGGTTAGTGTTAGCGTACGGTTTAGGATTAGGGGACGGGTGAGGGTCAGGTTTCGGGGAAGGGTTAGGGATAGGGTTCGAGCTAGGGTTAGGGCTAGGGGACGGGGATGGTTTAGGGTCCAGGTGAGGGTACGGCCACGCTTTAGAGGGAGAGTGCGTGTGAGAGCGCGGGTTAGTGTTAGTTACGGCTTAGGATTAGGGGACGGGTGCGGGTCAGGCTTCGGGGAAGGGTTAGGGTTAGGGTTCGGGCTAGGGTTAGGGGTAGGACCGGGGACAGTTTAGGGTCGAGGTGAGGGTACGGCAACGCTTTAGGGGGAGCGTGCGTGTGAGGGCGCGGGTTAGTGTTAGCGTACGGGTTAGGATTAGGGGACGGGGGAGGGTCAGGCTTCGGGGAAGGGTTAGGGTTAGGGTTCGGGCTAGGGTTAGTGTTAGGGGATGGGGACGTTTTAGGGTACAGGTGAGGGTACGGCAACGCTTTAGGGGGAGCGTGCATGTGAGGGCGCGGGTTAGTGTTAGCGTACGGGTTAGGATTAGGGGACGGGTGAGGGTCAGGCTTCGGGGAAGGGTTAGGGTTAGGGTTAGGGGACGGGGACGGTTTAGGGTCCAGGTGAGGGTACGGCAACGCTTTAGGGGAAGCGTGCGTGTGAGGGCGCGGGGTAGTGTTAGCGTACGGGTTAGGATTAGGGGACGGGTGAGGGTCAGGCTTCGGGGAAGGGTTAGGGTTAGGGTTCGGGCTAGGGTTAGGGTTAGGGGACGGGGACGGTTTAGGGTCCAGGTGAGGGTACGGCAACGCTTTAGGGGGAGCGTGCGTGTGAGGGCGTGGGTTAGTGTTAGCGTACAGGTTAGGATTAGGGGACGGGTGAGGGTCAGGCTTCGGGGAAGGGTTAGGGTCAGGGTTCGGGCTAGGGTTAGGGTTAGGGGACGGGGACAGTTTAGGGTCCAGGTGAGGGTATGGCAACGCTTTAGGGGGAGCGTGCGTGTGAGGGCGCGGGTTAGTGTTAGCGTACGGGTTAGTATTAGGGGACGGGTGAGGGTCAGGCTTCGGGGAAGTGTTAGGGTTAGGGTTCAGGCTAGGGTTAGGGTTAGGGGACGGGGATGGTTTAGTGTCCAGGTGAGGGGACGGCAACGCTTTAGCGGGAGCGTGCGTGTGAGGGCGCGGGTTAGTGTTAGCGTACGGGTTAGGATTAGGGGACGGGTGAGTGTCAGGCTTCGGGGAAGGGTTAGGGTTAGGGTTCGGGCTAGGGTTAGGGTTAGGGGACGGGGACGGTTTAGGGTCCAGGTGAGGGTACGGCAACGCTTTAGGGGGAGCGTGCGTGTGAGGGCGTGGGTTAGTGTTAGCGTACGGGTTAGGATTAGGGAACGGGTGAGGGTCAGGCTTCGGGGAAGGGTTAGGGTTAGGGTTCAGGCTAGGGTTAGGGTTCGGGGACGGGGACGGTTTAGGGTCCAGGTGAGGGTACGGCAACGCTTTAGGGGCAGCGTGCGTGTGAGGGCGCGGGTTAGTGTTAGCGTACGGGTTAGGATTAGGGGACGGGTGAGGGTCAGGCTTCGGGGAAGGTTTAGGGTTAGGGTTCGGGCTAGGGTTAGGGTTAGGGGACGGGGACGGTTTCGGGTCCAGGTGAGGGTACGGCAACGCTTTAGGGGGAGCGTGCGTGTGAGAGCGCGGGTTAGTGTTAGCGTACGGGTTAGGATTAGGGGACGGGTGAGTGTCAGGCTTCGGGGAAGCGTTAGTTAGGGTTCGACTAGGGTTAGGGTTAGGGGACGGGGACGGTTTAGGGTCCAGGTGAGGGTACGGCAAAGCTTTAGGGGGAGCGTGCGTGTGAGGGCGCGGGTTAGTGTTAGTGTACGGGTTAGGATTAGGGGACGGGTGAGGGTCAGGCTTCGGGGAAGGGTTAGGGTTAGGGTACGGGCTAGGGTTAGGGTTAGGGGATGGGGACGGTTTAGAGTCCAGGTGAGGGTACGGCAACGCTTTAGGGGGAGCGTGCGTGTGAGGGCGCGGGTTAGTGTTAGCGTACGGGTTAGGTTTAGGGGACGGGTGAGGGTCAGGCTTCGCGGAAGGGTTAGGGTTAGGGTTCGGGCTAGGGTTAGGGTTAGGGGACGGGGACGGTTTAGGGTCCAGGTGAGCGTACGGCAATGCTTTAGGGGGAGCGTGCATTTGAGGGCGCGGGTTAGTGTTAGCGTACGGGTTAGGATTAGGGGACGGGTGAGGGTCAGGCTTCGGGGAAGGGTTAGGGTTAGGGTTCGGGCTACGGTTAGGGTTAGGGGACGGGGACGGTTTAGGGTCCAGGTGAGGGTACGGCAACGCTTTAGGGGGAGCGTGCGTGTGAGGGCGCGGGTTAGTGTTAGCGTACGTGTTAGGATTAGGGTACGGGTGAATGTCAGGCTTCGGGGAAGGGTTAGGGTTAGGGTTCGGGCTAGGGTTAGGGTTAGGGGACGGGGACGGTTTAAGGTCCAGGTGAGGGTACGGCAACGCTTTAGGGGGAGCGTGCGTGTGAGGGCGTGGGTTAGTGTTAGCGTACGGGTTAGGATTAGGGGACGGGTGAGGGTCAGGCTTCGGGGAAGGGTTAGGGTTAGGGTTCGGGCTAGGGTTAGGGTCAGGGGACGGTTTAGGGTCCAGGTGAGGGTACGGCAACGCTTTAGTGGCAGCGTGCGTGTGAGGGCGCGGGTTAGTGTTAGCGTACGGGTTAGGATTAGGGGACGGGTGACGGTCAGGCTTCGGGGAAGGGTTAGGGTTAGGGTTCGGGCTAGGGTTAGGGTTAGGGGACGGGGACGGTTTAGGGTCCAGGTGAGGGTACGGCAACGCTTTAGGGGGAGCGTGCGTGTGAGGGCGCGGGGTAGTGTTAGCTTACGGGTTAGGATTAGGGGACGGGTGAGGGTCAGGCTTCGGGGAAGGGTTAGGGTTAGGGTTCGGGCTAGGGTTAGGGTTAGGGGACGAGGACGGTTTAGGGTCCAGGTGAGGGTACGGCAACGCTTTAGGGGGAGCGTGCGTGTGAGAGCATGGGTTAGTGTTAGCGTATGGGTTAGGATTAGGGGACGGGTGAGGGTCAGGCTTCGGGGAAGGGTTAGGGTTAGGGTTCGGGCTAGGGTTAGGGTTAGGGGACGGGGACGGTTTATAGTCCAGGTGAGGGTACGACAACGCTTTAGGGGGAGCGTGCGTGTGAGGGCGCGGGTTAGTGTTAGCGTACGGCTTAGGATTAGGGGACGGGTGAGGGTCAGGCTTCGGGGAAGTGTTAGGGTAAGGGTTTTGGCTAGGGTTAGGGTTAGCGGACGAGGACGGTTTAGGGTCCAGGTGAGGGTACGGCAACGCTTTAGGGGGAGCGTGCGTGTGAGGGCGCGGGTTAGTGTTAGCGTACGGGTTAGGATTAGGGGACGGGTGAGGGTCAGGCTTCGGGGAAGGGTTAGGGTTAGGGTTCGGGCTAGGGTTAGGGTTAGGGGACGGGGACGGTTTAGGGTCCAGGTGAGGGTACGGCAACGCTTTAGGGGGAGCGTGCGTGTGAGGGCACGGGTTAGTGTTAGCGTACGGGTTAGGATTAGGGGACGGGTGAGGGTCAGACTTCGGGGAAGGGTTAGGGTTAGGGTTCGTGCTAGGGTTAGGTTTAGGGGACGGGGACGGTTTAGGGTCCAGGTGAGGGTACGGCAACGCTTTAGGGGGAGCGTGCGTGTGAGGGCACGGGTTAGTGTTAGCGTACGGGTTAGGATTAGGGGACGGGTGAGGGTCAGGCTTCGGGGAAGGGTTAGGGTTAGGGTTCGGGCTAGGGTTAGGGTTAGGGGACGGGGACGGTTTAGGGTCCAGGTGAGGGTACGGCAACGCTTTAGGGGGAGCGTGCGTGTGAGGGCGCGGGTTAGTGTTAGCGTACGGGTTAGGATTAGGGGACGGGTGAGGGTCAGGCTTCGGGGAAGGGTTAGGGTTAGGGTTCGGGCTAGGGTTAGGGTTAGGGGACGGGGACGGTTTAGGGTCCAGGTGAGGGTACGGCAACGCTTTAGGGGGAGCGTGCGTGTGAGGGCATGGGTTAGTGTTAGCGTACGGGTTAGGATTAGGGGACGGGTGAGGGTCAGGCTTCGGGGAAGGGTTAGGGTTAGGGTTCGTGCTAGGGTTAGGTTTAGGGGACGGGGACGGTTTAGGGTCCAGGTGAGGGTACGGCAACGCTTTAGGGGGAGCGTGCGTGTGAGGGCGCGGGTTAGTGTTAGCGTACGGGTTAGGATTAGGGGACGGGTGAGGGTCAGGCTTCGGGGAAGGGTTAGGGTTAGGGTTCGGGCTAGGGTTAGGGTTAGGGGACGGGGACGGTTTAGGGTCCAGGTGAGGGTACGGCAACGCTTTAGGGGGAGCGTGCGTGTGAGGGCGCGGGTTAGTGTTAGCGTATGGGTTAGGATTAGGGGACGGGTGAGGGTCAGGCTTCGGGGAAGGGTTAGGGTTAGGGTTCGGGCTAGGGTTAGGGTTAGGGGACGGGGACGGTTTAGGGTCCAGGTGAGGGTACGGCAACGCTTTAGGGGGAGCGTGCGTGTGAGGGCGCGGGTTAGTGTTAGCGTACGGGTTAGGATTAGGGGACGGGTGAGGGTCAGGCTTCGGGGAAGGGTTAGGGTTAGGGTTCGGGCTAGGGTTAGGGTTAGGGGACGGGGACGGTTTAGGGTCCAGGTGAGGGTACGGCAACGCTTTAGGGGGAGCGTGCGTGTGAGGGCATGGGTTAGTGTTAGCGTACGGGTTAGGATTAGGGGACGGGTGAGGGTCAGGCTTCGGGGAAGGGTTAGGGTTAGGGTTCGTGCTAGGGTTAGGTTTAGGGGACGGGGACGGTTTAGGGTCCAGGTGAGGGTACGGCAACGCTTTAGGGGGAGCGTGCGTGTGAGGGCGCGGGTTAGTGTTAGCGTACGGGTTAGGATTAGGGGACGGGTGAGGGTCAGGCTTCGGGGAAGGGTTAGGGTTAGGGTTCGGGCTAGGGTTAGGGTTAGGGGACGGGGACGGTTTAGGGTCCAGGTGAGGGTACGGCAACGCTTTAGGGGGAGCGTGCGTGTGAGGGCGCGGGTTAGTGTTAGCGTACGGGTTAGGAATAGGGGACGGGTGAGGGTCAGGCTTCGGGGAAGGGTTAGGGTTAGGGTTCGGGCTAGGGTTAGGGTTAGGGGACGGGGACGGTTTAGGGTCCAGGTGAGGGTACGGCAACGCTTTAGGGGGAGCGTGCGTGTGAGGGCTCGGGTTAGTGTTAGCGTACGGGTTAGGATTAGGGGACGGGTGAGGGTCAGGCTTCGGGGAAGGGTTAGGGTTAGGGTTCGGGCTAGGGTTAGGGTTAGGGGATGGGGACGGTTTAGGGTCCAGGTGAGGGTACGGCAACGCTTTAGGGGGAGCGTGCGTGTGAGGGCGCGGGTTAGTGTTAGCGTACGGGTTAGGATTAGGGGACGGGTGAGGGTCAGGCTTCGGGGAAGGGTTAGGGTTAGGGTTCGGGCTAGGGTTAGGGTTAGGGGACGGGGACGGTTTAGGGTCCAGGTGAGGGTACGGCAACGCTTTAGGGGGAGCGTGCGTGTGAGGGCATGGGTTAGTGTTAGCGTACGGGTTAGGATTAGGGGACGGGTGAGGGTCAGGCTTCGGGGAAGGGTTAGGGTTAGGGTTCGTGCTAGGGTTAGGTTTAGGGGACGGGGACGGTTTAGGGTCCAGGTGAGGGTACGGCAACGCTTTAGGGGGAGCGTGCGTGTGAGGGCGCGGGTTAGTGTTAGCGTACGGGTTAGGATTAGGGGACGGGTGAGGGTCAGGCTTCGGGGAAGGGTTAGGGTTAGGGTTCGGGCTAGGGTTAGGGTTAGGGGACGGGGACGGTTTAGGGTCCAGGTGAGGGTACGGCAACGCTTTAGGGGGAGCGTGCGTGTGAGGGCGCGGGTTAGTGTTAGCG
Source organism: Delphinus delphis (assembly GCF_949987515.2). Lineage (NCBI taxonomy): Eukaryota > Metazoa > Chordata > Mammalia > Artiodactyla > Delphinidae > Delphinus > Delphinus delphis. The sequence goes on along the minus strand of NW_027192729.1, from coordinate 552,576 downwards.
TACGGGTTAGGAATAGGGGACGGGTGAGGGTCAGGCTTCGGGGAAGGGTTAGGGTTAGGGTTCGGGCTAGGGTTAGGGTTAGGGGACGGGGACGGTTTAGGGTCCAGGTGAGGGTACGGCAACGCTTTAGGGGGAGCGTGCGTGTGAGGGCTCGGGTTAGTGTTAGCGTACGGGTTAGGATTAGGGGACGGGTGAGGGTCAGGCTTCGGGGAAGGGTTAGGGTTAGGGTTCGGGCTAGGGTTAGGGTTAGGGGATGGGGACGGTTTAGGGTCCAGGTGAGGGTACGGCAACGCTTTAGGGGGAGCGTGCGTGTGAGGGCGCGGGCTAGTGTTAGCGTACGGGTTAGGATTAGGGGACGGGTGAGGGTCAGGCTTCGGGGAAGGGTTAGGGTTAGGGTTCGGGCTAGGGTTAGGGGACGGGGACGGTTTAGGGTCCAGGTGAGGGTACGGCAACGCTTTAGGGGGAGTGTGCGTGTGTGGGCGCGGGCTAGTGTTAGCGTATGGGTTAGGATTAGGGGACAGGTGAGGGTTAGGCTTCGGGGAAGTGTTAGGGTTAGGGTTCGGGCTAGGGTTAGGGTTAGGGGACGGGGACGGTTTAGGGTCCAGGTGAGGGTACGGCAACGCTTTAGGGGGAGCGTGCGTGTGAGGGCACGGGTTAGTGTTAGCGTACGGGTTAGGATTAGGGGACGGGTGAGGGTCAGGCTTCGGGGAAGGGTTAGGGTTAGGGTTCGGGCTAGGGTTAGGGTTAGGGGACGGGGACGGTTTAGGGTCCAGGTGAGGGTACGGCAACGCTTTAGGGGGAGCGTGCGTGTGAGGGCGCGGGTTAGTGTTAGCGTACGGGTTAGGATTAGGGGACGGGTGAGGGTCAGGCTTCGGGGAAGGGTTAGTGTTAGGGTTCGGGCTAGGGTTAGGGTTAGGGGATGGGGACAGTCTCGGGCCCAGGTGAGGGTACGGCAACGCTTTAGGGGGAGCGTGCGTGTGAGGGCGCGGGTTAGTGTTAGCGTACGGGTTAGGATTAGGGGACGGGTGAGGGTCAGGCTTCGGGGAAGGGTTAGGGTTAGGGTTCGGGCTAGGGTTAGGGTTAGGGGACGGGGACGGTTTCGGGTCCAGGTGAGGGTACGGCAACGCTTTAGGGGGAGCGTGCGTGTGAGGGCTCGGGTTAGTGTTAGCGTACGGGTTAGGATTAGGGGACGGGTGAGGGTCAGGCTTCGGGGAAGGGTTAGGGTTAGGGTTCGGGCTAGGGTTAGGGTTAGGGGACGGGGACGGTTTAGGGTCCAGGTGAGGGTACGGCAACGCTTTAGGGGGAGCGTGCGTGTGAGGGTGCGGGTTAGTGTTAGCGTACGGGTTAGGATTAGGGGAAGGGTGAGGGTCAGGCTTCGGGGAAGGGTTAGGGTTAGGGTTCGGGCTAGGGTTAGGGTTAGGGGACGGGGACGGTTTAGGGTCCAGGTGAGGGTACGGCAACGCTTTAGGTGGAGCGTGCGTGTGAGGGGGCGTGTTAGTGTTAGCGTACGGGTTAGGATTAGGGCACGGGTGAGGGTCAGGCTTCGGGGAAGGTTTAGGGTTAGGGTTCGGGCTAGGGTTAGGGTTCGGGGACGGGGACGGTTTAGGGTCCAGGTGAGGGTACGGCAACGCTTTAGGGGGAGCGTGCGTGTGAGGGCGCGTGTTAGTGTTAGCGTACGGGTTAGGATTAGGGGACGGGTGAGGGTCAGGCTTCGGGGAAGGGTTAGGGTTAGGGTTCGGGCTAGGGTTAGGGTTAGGGGACGGGGACGGTTTCGGGTCCAGGTGAGGGTACGGCAACGCTTTAGGGGGATCGTGCGTGTGAGGGCGCGGGTTAGCGTTAGCGTATGGGTTAGGATTAGGGGACGGGTGAGGGTCAGGCTTCGGGGAAGGGTTAGGGTTAGGGTTCGGGCTAGGGTTAGGGTTAGGGGACGGGGACGGTTTAGGGTCCAGGTGAGGGTACGGCAACGCTTTAGGGGGAGCGTGCGTGTGAGGGCACGGGTTAGTGTTAGCCTACGGGTTAGGATTAGGGGACGGGTGAGGGTCAGGCTTCGGGGAAGGGTTAGGGTTAGGGTTCGGGCTAGGGTTAGGGTTAGGGGACGGGGACGGTTTATGGTCCAGGTGAGGGTACGGCAACGCTTTAGGGGGAGCGTGCGTGTGAGGGTGCGCATTAGTGTTAGCGTACGGCTTAGGATTAGGGGACGGGTGAGGGTCAGGCTTCGGGGAAGTGTTAGGGTAAGGGTTTTGGCTAGGGTTAGGGTTAGCGGACGGGGACGGTTTAGGGTCCAGGTGAGGGTACGGCAACGCTTTAGGGGGAGCGTGCGTGTGAGGGCGCGGGTTAGTGTTAGCGTACGGGTTAGGATTGGTGGACGGGTGAGGGTCAGGCTTCGGGGAAGGGTTAGGGTTAGGGTTCGGGCTAGGGTTAGGGTTAGGGGACGGGGACGGTTTAGGGTCCAGGTGAGGGTACGGCAACGCTTTAGGGGGAGCGTGCGTGTGAGGGCACGGGTTAGTGTTAGCGTACGGGTTAGGATTAGGGGACGGGTGAGGGTCAGGCTTCGGGGAAGGGTTAGGGTTAGGGTTCGTGCTAGGTTTAGGGGACGGGGACGGTTTAGGGTCCAGGTGAGGGTACGGCAACGCTTTAGGGGGAGCGTGCGTGTGAGGGCGCGGGTTAGTGTTAGCGTACGGGTTAGGATTAGGGGACGGGTGAGGGTCAGGCTTCGGGGAAGGGTTAGGGTTAGGGTTCGGGCTAGGGTTAGGGTTAGAAGACGGGGACGGTTTAGGGTCCAGGTGAGGGTACGGCAACGCTTTAGGGGGAGCGTGCGTGTGAAAGCGCGGGTTAGTGTTAGCGTACGGGTTAGGATTAGGGGACGGGTGAGGGTCAGGCTTCGGGGAAGGGTTAGGGTTAGGGTTCGGGCTAGGGTTAGGGTTAGGGGACGGGGATGGTTTAGGGTCCAGGTGAGGGTACGGCAACGCTTTAGGGGGAGGGTGCGTGTGAGGGCGCGGGTTAGTGTTAGCGTACGGGTTAGGATTAGGGGACGGGTGAGGGTCAGTCTTCGGGGAAGGGTTAGGGTTAGGGTTCGGGCTAGGGTTAGGGTTAGGGGACGGGGACGGTTTAGGGTCCAGGTGAGGGTACGGCAACGCTTTAGGGGGAGCGTGCGTGTGAGGGCGCGGGTTAGCGTTAGCGTACGGGTTAGGATTAGGGGACGGGTGAGGGTCAGGCTTCGGGGAAGGGTTAGGGTTAGGGTTCGGGCTAGGGTTAGGGTTAGGGGACGGGGACGGTTTAGGGTCCAGGTGAGGGTACGGCAACGCTTTAGGGGGAGCGTGCGTGTGAGGGCACGGGTTAGTGTTAGCGTACGGGTTAGGATTAGGGGACGGGTGAGGGTCAGGCTTCGGGGAAGGGTTAGGGTTAGGGTTCGTGCTAGGGTTAGGTTTAGGGGACGGGGACGGTTTAGGGTCCAGGTGAGGGTATGGCAACGCTTTAGGGGGAGCGTGCGTGTGAGGGCGCGGGTTAGTGTTAGCGTACGGGTTAGGATTAGGGGACGGGTGAGGGTCAGGCTTCGGGGAAGGGTTAGGGTTAGGGTTCGGGCTAGGGTTAGGGTTAGGGGACGGGGACGGTTTAGGGTCCAGGTGAGGGTACGGCAACGCTTTAGGGGGAGCGTGCGTGTGAGGGCGCGGGTTAGTGTTAGCGTACGGGTTAGGATTAGGGGACGGGTGAGGGTCAGGCTTCGGGGAAGGGTTAGGGTTAGGGTTCGGGCTAGGGTTAGGGTTAGGGGACGGGGACGGTTTAGGGTCCAGGTGAGGGTACGGCAACGCTTTAGGGGGAGCGTGCGTGTGAGGGCTCGGGTTAGTGTTAGCGTACGGGTTAGGATTAGGGGACGGGTGAGGGTCAGGCTTCGGGGAAGGGTTAGGGTTAGGGTTCGGGCTAGGGTTAGGGTTAGGGGATGGGGACGGTTTAGGGTCCAGGTGAGGGTACGGCAACGCTTTAGGGGGAGCGTGCGTGTGAGGGCGCGGGCTAGTGTTAGCGTACGGGTTAGGATTAGGGGACGGGTGAGGGTCAGGCTTTGGGGAAGGGTTAGGGTTAGGGTTCGGGCTAGGGTTAGGGGACGGGGACGGTTTAGGGTCCAGGTGAGGGTACGGCAACGCTTTAGGGGGAGCGTGCGTGTGTGGGCGCGGGCTAGTGTTAGCGTATGGGTTAGGATTAGGGGACGGGTGAGGGTTAGGCTTCGGGGAAGTGTTAGGGTTAGGGTTCGGGCTAGGGTTAGGGTTAGGGGACGGGGACGGTTTAGGGTCCAGGTGAGGGTACGGCAACGCTTTAGGGGGAGCGTGCGTGTGAGGGCACGGGTTAGTGTTAGCGTACGGGTTAGGATTAGGGGACGGGTGAGGGTCAGGCTTCGGGGAAGGGTTAGGGTTAGGGTTCGGGCTAGGGTTAGGGTTAGGGGATGGGGACAGTCTCGGGTCCAGGTGAGGGTACGGCAACGCTTTAGGGGGAGCGTGCGTGTGAGGGCACAGGTTAGTGTTAGCCTACGGGTTAGGATTAGGGGACGGGTGAGGGTCAGGCTTCAGGGAAGGGTTAGGGTTAGGGTTTGGGCTAGGGTTAGGATTAGGGGACGGGGACGGTTTATGGTCCAGGTTAGGGTACGGCAACGCTTTAGGGGGAGCGTGCGTGTGAGGGCGCGGGTTAGTGTTAGCGTACGGGTTAGGATTAGGGGACGGGTGAGGGTCAGGCTTCGGGGAAGGGTTAGGGTTAGGGTTCGGGCTAGGGTTAGGGTTAGGGGACGGGGACGGTTTAGGGTCCAGGTGAGGGTACGGCAACGCTTTAGGGGGAGCGTGCGTGTGAGGGCACGGGTTAGTGTTAGCCTACGGGTTAGGATTAGGGGACGGGTGAGGGTCAGGCTTCGGGGAAGGGTTAGGGTTAGGGTTCGGGCTAGGGTTAGGGTTAGGGGACGGGGACGGTTTATGGTCCAGGTGAGGGTACGGCAACGCTTTAGGGGGAGCGTGCGTGTGAGGGTGCGCGTTAGTGTTAGCGTACGGCTTAGGATTAGGGGACGGGTGAGGGTCAGGCTTCGGGGAAGTGTTAGGGTAAGGGTTTTGGCTAGGGTTAGGGTTAGGGGACGGGGACGGTTTAGGGTCCAGGTGAGGGTACGGCAACGCTTTAGGGGGAGCGTGCGTGTGAGGGCTCGGGTTAGTGTTAGCGTACGGGTTAGGATTAGGGGACGGGTGAGGGTCAGGCTTCGGGGAAGGGTTAGGGTTAGGGTTCGGGCTAGGGTTAGGGTTCGGGGACGGGGACGGTTTAGGGTCCAGGTGAGGGTACGGCAACGCTTTAGGGGGAGCGTGCGTGTGAGGGCGCGGGCTAGTGTTAGCGTACGGGTTAGGATTAGGGGACGGGTGAGGGTCAGGCTTTGGGGAAGGGTTAGGGTTAGGGGTCGGGCTAGGGTTAGGGGACGGGGACGGTTTAGGGTCCAGGTGAGGGTACGGCAACGCTTTAGGGGGAGCGTGCGTGTGTGGGCGCGGGCTAGTGTTAGCGTATGGGTTAGGATTAGGGGACGGGTGAGGGTTAGGCTTCGGGGAAGTGTTAGGGTTAGGGTTTGGGCTAGGGTTAGGGTTAGGGGACGGGGACGGTTTAGGGTCCAGGTGAGGGTACGGCAACGCTTTAGGGGGAGCGTGCGTGTGAGGGCACGGGTTAGTGTTAGCGTACGGGTTAGGATTAGGGGACGGGTGAGGGTCAGGCTTCGGGGAAGGGTTAGGGTTAGGGTTCGGGCTAGGGTTAGGGTTAGGGGATGGGGACAGTCTCGGGTCCAGGTGAGGGTACGGCAACGCTTTAGGGGGAGCGTGCGTGTGAGGGCGCGGGTTAGTGTTAGCGTACGGGTTAGGATTAGGGGACAGGTGAGGGTCAGGCTTCGGGGAAGGGTTAGGGTTAGGGTTCGGGCTAGGGTTAGGGTTCGGGGACGGGGACGGTTTAGGGTCCAGGTGAGGGTACGGCAACGCTTTAGGTGGAGCGTGCGTGTGAGGGGGCGTGTTAGTGTTAGCGTACGGGTTAGGATTAGGGCACGGGTGAGGGTCAGGCTTCGGGGAAGGTTTAGGGTTAGGGTTCGGGCTAGGGTTAGGGTTCGGGGACGGGGACGGTTTAGGGTCCAGGTGAGGGTACGGCAACGCTTTAGGGGGAGCGTGCGTGTGAGGGCGCGTGTTAGTGTTAGCGTACGGGTTAGGATTAGGGGACGGGTGAGGGTCAGGCTTCGGGGAAGGGTTAGGGTTAGGGTTCGGGCTAGGGTTAGGGTTAGGGGACGGGGACCGTTTCGGGTCCAGGTGAGGGTACGGCAACGCTGTAGGGGGATCGTGCGTGTGAGGGCGCGGGTTAGCGTTAGCGTATGGGTTAGGATTAGGGGACGGGTGAGGGTCAGGCTTCGGGGAAGGGTTAGGGTTAGGGTTCGGGCTAGGGTTAGGGTTAGGGGACGGGGACGGTTTAGGGTCTAGGTGAGGGTACGGCAACGCTTTAGGGGGAGCGTGCGTGTGAGGGCACAGGTTAGTGTTAGCCTACGGGTTAGGATTAGGGGACGGGTGAGGGTCAGGCTTCGGGGAAGGGTTAGGGTTAGGGTTCGGGCTAGGGTTAGGGTTAGGGGACGGGGACGGTTTATGGTCCAGGTTAGGGTACGGCAACGCTTTAGGGGGAGCGTGCGTGTGAGGGTGCGCGTTAGTGTTAGCGTACGGCTTAGGATTAGGGGACGGGTGAGGGTCAGGCTTCGGGGAAGTGTTAGGGTAAGGGTTTTGGCTAGGGTTAGGGTTAGCGGACGGGGACGGTTTAGGGTCCAGGTGAGGGTACGGCAACGCTTTAGGGGGAGCGTGCGTGTGAGGGCGCGGGTTAGTGTTAGCGTACGGGTTAGGATTAGGGGACGGGTGAGGGTCAGGCTTCGGGGAAGTGTTAGGGTTAGGGTTCGGGCTAGGGTTAGGGTTAGGGGACGGGGACGGTTTAGGGTTCAGGTGAGGGTACGGCAACGCTTTAGGGGGAGCGTGCATGTGAGGGCACGGGTTAGTGTTAGCGTACGGGTTAGGATTAGGGGACGGGTGAGGGTCAGGTTTCGGGGAAGGGGTAGGGTTAGGGTTCGTGCTAGGGTTAGGTTTAGGGGACGGGGACGGTTTAGGGTCCAGGTGAGTGTACGGAAACGCTTTAGGGGGAGCATGCGTGTGAGGGCGCGGGTTAGTGTTAGCGTACGGGTTAGGATTAGGGGACGGGTGAGGGTCAGGCTTCGGGGAAGGGTTAGGGTTAGGGTTCGGGCTAGGGTTAGGGTTAGGGGACGGGGACGGTTTAGGGTCCAGGTGAGGGTACGGCAACGCTTTAGGGGGAGCGTGCGTGTGAGGGCGCGGGTTAGTGTTAGCGTACGGGTTAGGATTAGGGGACGGGTGAGGGTCAGGCTTCGGGGAAGGGTTAGGGTTAGGGTTCGGGCTAGGGTTAGGGTTAGGGGACGGGGACGGTTTAGGGTCCAGGTGAGGGTACGGCAACGCTTTAGGGGGAGCGTGCGTGTGAGGGCTCGGGTTAGTGTTAGCGTACGGGTTAGGATTAGGGGACGGGTGAGGGTCAGGCTTCGGGGAAGGGTTAGGTTTAGGGTTCGGGCTAGGGTTAGGGTTAGGGGATGGGGACGGTTTAGGGTCCAGGTGAGGGTACGGCAACGCTTTAGGGGGAGCGTGCGTGTGAGGGCGCGGGCTAGTGTTAGCGTACGGGTTAGGATTAGGGGACGGGTGAGGGTCAGGCTTCGGGGAAGGGTTAGGGTTAGGGTTCGGGCTAGGGTTAGGGTTAGGGGATGGGGACGGTTTAGGGTCCAGGTGATGGTACGGCAACGCTTTAGGGGGAGCGTGCGTGTGAGGGCGCGGGTTAGTGTTAGCGTACGGGTTAGGATTAGGGGACGGGTGAGGGTCAGGCTTCGGGGAAGGGTTAGGGTTAGGGTTCGGGCTAGGGTTAGGGTTAGGGGATGGGGACAGTCTCGGGTCCAGGTGAGGGTACGGCAACGCTTTAGGGGGAGCGTGCGTGTGAGGGCGCGGGTTAGTGTTAGCGTACGGGTTAGGATTAGGGGACGGGTGAGGGTCAGGCTTCGGGGAAGGGTTAGAGTTAGGGTTCGGGCTAGGGTTAGGGTTAGGGGACGGGGACGGTTTCGGGTCCAGGTGAGGGTACGGCAACGCTTTAGGGGGAGCGTGCGTGTGAGGGCTCGGGTTAGTGTTAGCGTACGGGTTAGGATTAGGGGACGGGTGAGGGTCAGGCTTCGGGGAAGGGTTAGGGTTATGGTTCGGGCTAGGGTTAGGGTTAGGGGACGGGGACGGTTTAGGGTCCAGGTGAGGGTACGGCAACGCTTTAGGGGGAGCGTGCGTGTGAGGGTGCGGGTTAGTGTTAGCGTACGGGTTAGGATTAGGGGACGGGTGAGGGTCAGGCTTCGGGGAAGGGTTAGGGTTAGGGTTCGGGCTAGGGTTAGGGTTAGGGGACGGGGACGGTTTAGGGTCCAGGTGAGGGTACGGCAAAGCTTTAGGGGGAGCGTGCGTGTGAGGGCGCGGGTTAGTGTTAGCGTACGGGTTAGGATTAGGGGACAGGTGAGGGTCAGGCTTCGGGGAAGGGTTAGGGTTAGGGTTCGGGCTAGGGTTAGGGTTCGGGGACGGGGACGGTTTAGGGTCCAGGTGAGGGTACGGCAACGCTTTAGGTGGAGCGTGCGTGTGAGGGGGCGTGTTAGTGTTAGCGTATGGGTTAGGATTAGGGCACGGGTGAGGGTCAGGCATCGGGGAAGGTTTAGGGTTAGGGTTCGGGCTAGGGTTAGGGTTCGGGGACGGGGACGGTTTAGGGTCCAGGTGAGGGTACGGCAACGCTTTAGGGGGAGCGTGCGTGTGAGGGCGCGTGTTAGTGTTAGCGTACGGGTTAGGATTAGGGGACGGGTGAGGGTCAGGCTTCGGGGAAGGGTTAGGGTTAGGGTTCGGGCTAGGGTTAGGGTTAGGGGACGGGGACGGTTTCGGGTCCAGGTGAGGGTACGGCAACGCTTTAGGGGGATCGTGCGTGTGAGGGCGCGGGTTAGCGTTAGCGTATGGGTTAGGATTAGGGGACGGGTGAGGGTCAGGCTTCGGGGAAGGGTTAGGGTTAGGGTTCGGGCTAGGGTTAGGGTTAGGGGACGGGGACGGTTTAGGGTCCAGGTGAGGGTACGGCAACGCTTTAGGGGGAGCGTGCGTGTGAGGGCACGGGTTAGTGTTAGCCTACGGGTTAGGATTAGGGGACGGGTGAGGGTCAGGCTTCGGGGAAGGGTTAGGGTTAGGGTTCGGGCTAGGGTTAGGGTTAGGGGACGGGGACGGTTTATGGTCCAGGTGAGGGTACGGCAACGCTTTAGGGGGAGCGTGCGTGTGAGGGTGCGCGTTAGTGTTAGCGTACGGCTTAGGATTAGGGGACGGGTGAGGGTCAGGCTTCGGGGAAGTGTTAGGGTAAGGGTTTTGGCTAGGGTTAGGGTTAGCGGACGGGGACGGTTTAGGGTCCAGGTGAGGGTACGGCAACGCTTTAGGGGGAGCGTGCGTGTGAGGGCGTGGGTTAGTGTTAGAGTACGGGTTAGGATTAGGGGACGGGTGAGGGTCAGGCTTCGTGGAAGGGTTAGGGTTAGGGTTCGGGCTAGGGTTAGGGTTCGGGGACGGGGACGGTTTAGGGTCCAGGTGAGGGTACGGCAACGCTTTAGGGGGAGCGTGCGTGTGAGGGCGCGGGCTAGTGTTAGCGTACGGGTTAGGATTAGGGGACGGGTGAGGGTCAGGCTTCGGGGAAGGGTTAGGGTTAGGGTTCGGGCTAGGGTTAGGGTTAGGGGACGGGGACGGTTTAGGGTCCAGGTGAGGGTACGGCAACGCTTTAGGGGGAGCGTGCGTGTGAGGGCGCGGGCTAGTGTTAGCGTACGGGTTAGGATTAGGGGACGGGTGAGGGTTAGGCTTCGGGGAAGTGTTAGGGTTAGGGTTCGGGCTAGGGTTAGGGTTAGGGGACGGGGAAGGTTTAGGGTCCAGGTGATGGTACGGCAACGCTTTAGGGGGAGCGTGCGTGTGAGGGCACGGATTAGTGTTAGCGTACGGGTTAGGATTAGGGGACGGGTGAGGGTCAGGCTTCGGGGAAGGGTTAGGGTTAGGGTTCGGGCTAGGGTTAGGGTTAGGGGACGGGGACGGTTTAGGGTCCAGGTGAGGGTACGGCAACGCTTTAGGGGGAGCGTGCGTGTGAGGGCGCGGGTTAGTGTTAGCGTACGGGTTAGGATTAGGGGACGGGTGAGGGTCAGGCTTCGGGGAAGGGTTAGGGTTAGGGTCGGGCTAGAGTTAGGGTTAGGGGACGGGGACAGTCTCGGGTCCAGGTGAGGGTACGGCAACGCTTTAGGGGGAGCGTGCGTGTGAGGGCGCGGGTTAGTGTTAGCGTACGGGTTAGGATTAGGGGACGGGTGAGGGTCAGGCTTCGGGGAAGGGTTAGGGTTAGGGTTCGGGCTAGGGTTAGGGTTAGGGGACGGGGACGGTTTAGGGTCCAGGTGAGGGTACGGCAACGCTTTAGGGGGATCGTGCGTGTGAGGGCGTGGGTTAGTGTTAGCGTACGGGTTAGGATTAGGGGATGGGTGAGGGTCAGGCTTCGGGGAAGGGTTAGGGTTAGGGTTCGGGCTAGGGTTAGGGTTAGGGGATGGGGACGGTTTAGGGTCCAGGTGAGGGTACGGCAACGCTTTAGGGGGAGCGTGCGTGCGAGGGTGCGGGTTAGTGTTAGCATACGGGTTAGGATTAGGGGACGGGTGAGGGTCAGGCTTCGGGGAAGGGTTAGGGTTAGGGTTCGGGCTAGGTTTAGGGTTAGGGGACGGGGACGGTTTAGGGTCCAGGTGAGGGTACGGCAACGCTTTAGGGGGAGCGTGCGTGTGAGGGCGCGGGTTAGTGTTAGCGTACGGGTTAGGATTAGGGGACGGGTGAGGGTCAGGCTTCGGGGAAGGGTTAGGGTTAGGGTTCGGGCTAGGGTTAGGGTTCGGGGACGGGGACGGTTTAGGGTCCAGGTGAGGGTACGGCAACGCTTTAGGGGGAGTGTGCGTGTGAGGGCGCGTGTTAGTGTTAGCGTACGGGTTAGGATTAGGGGACGGGTGAGGGTCAGGCTTCGGGGAAGGGTTAGGGTTAGGGTTTGGGCTAGGGTTAGGGTTAGGGGACGGGGACGGTTTAGGGTCCAGGTGAGGGTACGGCAACGCTTTAGGGGGAGCGTGCGTGTGAAAGCGCGGTTTAGTGTTAGCGTACGGGTTAGGATTAGGGGACGGGTGAGGGTCAGGCTTCGGGGAAGGGTTAGGGTTAGGGTTCGGGCTAGGGTTAGGGTTAGGGGACGGGGACGGTTTCGGGTCCAGGTGAGGGTACGGCAACGCTTTAGGGGGAGCGTGCGTGTGAGGGCTCGGGTTAGTGTTAGCGTACGGGTTAGGATTAGGGGATGGGTGAGGGTCAGGCTTCGGGGAAGGGTTAGGGTTAGGGTTCGGGCTAGGGTTAGGGTTAGGGGATGGGGACGGTTAAGGGTCCAGGTGAGGGTACGGCAACGCTTTAGGGGGAGCGTGCGTGTGAAAGCGCGGGTTAGTGTTAGCGTACGGGTTAGGATTAGGGGACGGGTGAGGGTCAGGCTTCGGGGAAGTGTTAGGGTTAGGGTTAGGGGACGGGGACGGTTTAGGGTCCAGGTGAGGGTACGGCAACGCTTTAGGTGAAGCGTGCGTGTGAGGGCGCGGGGTAGTGTTAGCGTACGGGTTAGGATTAGGGGACGGGTGAGGGTCAGGCTTCGGGGAAGGGTTAGGGTTAGGGTTCGGGCTAGGGTTAGGGTTAGGGGACGGGGACGGTTTAGGGTCCAGGTGAGGGTACGGCAACGCTTTAGGGGGAGCGTGCGTGTGAGGGCGCGGGTTAGTGTTAGCGTACGGGTTAGGATTAGGGGACGGGTGAGGGTCAGGCTTCGGGGAAGGGTTAGGGTCAGGGTTCGGGCTAGGGTTAGGTTTAGGGGACGGGGAAGGTTTAGGGTCCAGGTGAGGGTACGGCAACGCTTTAGGGGGAGCGTGCGTGTGAGGGAGCGGGTTAGTGCTAGCGTACGGGTTAGGATTAGGGGACGGGTGAGGGTCAGGCTTCGGGGAAGGGTTAGGGTTAGGGTTCGGGCTAGGGTTAGGGTTAGGGGACGGGGACGGTTTAGGGTCCAGGTGAGGGTACGGCAACGCTTTAGGGGGAGCGTGCGTGTGAGGGCACGGGTTAGTGTTAGCCTACGGGTTAGGATTAGGGGACGGGTGAGGGTCAGGCTTCGGGGAAGGGTTAGGGTTAGGGTTCGGGCTAGGGTTAGGGTTAGGGGACGGGGACGGTTTATGGTCCAGGTGAGGGTACGGCAACGCTTTAGGGGGAGCGTGCGTGTGAGGGTGCGCGTTAGTGTTAGCGTACGGCTTAGGATTAGGGGACGGGTGAGGGTCAGGCTTCGGGGAAGTGTTAGGGTAAGGGTTTTGGCTAGGGTTAGGGTTAGCGGACGGGGACGGTTTAGGGTCCAGGTGAGGGTACGGCAACGCTTTAGGGGGAGCGTGCGTGTGAGGGCGTGGGTTAGTGTTAGAGTACGGGTTAGGATTAGGGGACGGGTGAGGGTCAGGCTTCGTGGAAGGGTTAGGGTTAGGGTTCGGGCTAGGGTTAGGGTTCGGGGACGGGGACGGTTTAGGGTCCAGGTGAGGGTACGGCAACGCTTTAGGGGGAGCGTGCGTGTGAGGGCGCGGGCTAGTGTTAGCGTACGGGTTAGGATTAGGGGACGGGTGAGGGTCAGGCTTCGGGGAAGGGTTAGGGTTAGGGTTCGGGCTAGGGTTAGGGTTAGGGGACGGGGACGGTTTAGGGTCCAGGTGAGGGTACGGCAACGCTTTAGGGGGAGCGTGCGTGTGAGGGCGCGGGCTAGTGTTAGCGTACGGGTTAGGATTAGGGGACGGGTGAGGGTTAGGCTTCGGGGAAGTGTTAGGGTTAGGGTTCGGGCTAGGGTTAGGGTTAGGGGACGGGGAAGGTTTAGGGTCCAGGTGAGGGTACGGCAACGCTTTAGGGGGAGCGTGCGTGTGAGGGCACGGATTAGTGTTAGCGTACGGGTTAGGATTAGGGGACGGGTGACGGTCAGGCTTCGGGGAAGGGTTAGGGTTAGGGTTCGGGTTAGGGTTAGGGTTAGGGGACGGGGACGGTTTAGGGTCCAGGTGAGGGTACGGCAACGCTTTAGGGGGAGCGTGCGTGTGAGGGCGCGGGTTAGTGTTAGCGTACGGGTTAGGATTAGGGGACGGGTGAGGGTCAGGCTTCGGGGAAGGGTTAGGGTTAGGGTCGGGCTAGAGTTAGGGTTAGGGGACGGGGACGGTCTCGGGTCCAGGTGAGGGTACGGCAACGCTTTAGGGGGAGCGTGCGTGTGAGGGCGCGGGTTAGTGTTAGCGTACGGGTTAGGATTAGGGGACGGGTGAGGGTCAGGCTTCGGGGAAGGGTTAGGGTTAGGGTTCGGGCTAGGGTTAGGGTTAGGGGACGGGGACGGTTTAGGGTCCAGGTGAGGGTACGGCAACGCTTTAGGGGGATCGTGCGTGTGAGGGCGTGGGTTAGTGTTAGCGTACGGGTTAGGATTAGGGGATGGGTGAGGGTCAGGCTTCGGGGAAGGGTTAGGGTTAGGGTTCGGGCTAGGGTTAGGGTTAGGGGATGGGGACGGTTTAGGGTCCAGGTGAGGGTACGGCAACGCTTTAGGGGGAGCGTGCGTGTGAGGGTGCGGGTTAGTGTTAGCATACGGGTTAGGATTAGGGGACGGGTGAGGGTCAGGCTTCGGGGAAGGGTTAGGGTTAGGGTTCGGGCTAGGGTTAGGGTTAGGGGACGGGGACGGTTTAGGGTCCAGGTGAGGGTACGGCAACGCTTTAGGGGGAGCGTGCGTGTGAGGGCGCGGGTTAGTGTTAGCGTACGGGTTAGGATTAGGGGACGGGTGAGGGTCAGGCTTCGGGGAAGGGTTAGGGTTAGGGTTCGGGCTAGGGTTAGGGTTCGGGGACGGGGACGGTTTAGGGTCCAGGTGAGGGTACGGCAACGCTTTAGGGGGAGTGTGCGTGTGAGGGCGCGTGTTAGTGTTAGCGTACGGGTTAGGATTAGGGGACGGGTGAGGGTCAGGCTTCGGGGAAGGGTTAGGGTTAGGGTTTGGGCTAGGGTTAGGGTTAGGGGACGGGGACGGTTTAGGGTCCAGGTGAGGGTACGGCAACGCTTTAGGGGGAGCGTGCGTGTGAAAGCGCGGTTTAGTGTTAGCGTACGGGTTAGGATTAGGGGACGGGTGAGGGTCAGGCTTCGGGGAAGGGTTAGGGTTAGGGTTCGGGCTAGGGTTAGGGTTAGGGGACGGGGACGGTTTCGGGTCCAGGTGAGGGTACGGCAACACTTTAGGGGGAGCGTGCGTGTGAGAGCGTAGGTTAGTGTTAGCGTACGGGTTAGGATTAGGGGACGGGTGAGGGTCAGGCTTCGGGGAAGCGTTAGAGTTAGGGTTCGACTAGGGTTAGGGTTAGGGGACGGGGACGGTTTAGAGTCCAGGTGAGGGTACGGCAAAGCTTTAGGGGGAGCGTGCGTGTGAGGGCGCGGGTTAGTGTTAGCGTACGGGTTAGGATTAGGGGACGGGTGAGGGTCAGGCTTCGGGGAAGGGTTAGGGTTAGGGTTCGGGCTAGGGTTAGGGTTAGGGGACGGGGACGGTTTAGGGTCCAGGTGAGGGTACGGCAACGCTTTAGGGGGAGCGTGCGTGTGAGGGCGCGGGTTAGTGTTAGCGTACGGGTTAGGTTTAGGGGACGGGTGAGGGTCAGGCTTCGGGGAAGGGTTAGGGTTAGGGTTCGGGCTAGGGTTAGGGTTAGGGGACGGGGACGGTTTAGGGTCCAGGTGAGGGTACGGCAACGCTTTAGGGGGAGCGTGCGTGTGAGGGCGCGGGTTAGTGTTAGCGTACGGGTTAGGATTAGGGGACGGGTGAGGGTCAGGCTTCGGGGAAGTGTTAGGGTTAGGGTTTGGGCTAGGGTTAGGGTTAGGGGACGGGGCGGTTTAGGGTCCAGGTGAGGGTACGGCAACGCTTTAGGGGGAGGGTGCGTGTGAGGGCGCGGGTTAGTGTTAGCGTACGGGTTAGGATTAGGGGACCGGTGAGGGTCAGGCTTCGGGGAAGGGTTAGGGTTAGGGTTCAGGCTAGGGTTAGGGTTAGGGGATGGGGACGGTTTAGGGTCCAGGTGAGGGTACGGCAACGCTTTAGGGGGAGCATGCGTGTGAGGGCGCGGGTTAGTGTTTGCGTACGGGTTAGAATTAGGGGACGGGTGAGGGTCAGGCTTCGGGGAAGTGTTACGTTTAGGGTTCGGGCTAGGGTTAGGGTTAGGGGACGGGGACGGTTTAGGGTCCAGATGAGGGTACGGCAACGCTTTAGGGGGACCGTGCGTGTGAGGGCGCGGGTTAGTGTTAGCGTACGGGTTAGGATTAGGGGACGGGTGAGGGTCAGGCTTCGGGGAAGGGTTAGGGTTAGGGTTCGGGCTAGGGTTAGGGTTAGGGGACGGGGACGGTTTAGGGTCCAGGTGAGGGTACGGCAACGCTTTAGGGGGAGCGTGCGTGTGAGGGCGCGCATTAGTGTTAGCGTACGGCTTAGGATTAGGGGACGGGTGAGGGTCAGGCTTCAGGGAAGGGTTAGGGTTAGGGTTCGGGCTAGGGTTAGGGTTGGGGTACGGGGACGGTTTAGGGTCCAGGTGAGGGTACGGCAACGCTTTAGGGGGAGCGTGCGTGTGAGGGCGCGGGTTAGTGTTAGCGTACGGCTTAGAATTAGGGGACGGGTGAGGGTCAGGCTTCGGGGAAGTGTTAGGGTTAGGGTTCGGGCTAGGGTTAGGGTTAGGGGATGGGGACGGTTTAGGGTCCAGGTGAGGGTACGGCAACGCTTTAGGGGGAGCGTGCATGTGAGGGCGCGGGTTAGTCTTAGCGTACGGGTTAGGATTAGGGGACGGGTGAGGGTCAAGCTTCGGGGAAGGGTTAGGGTTAGGGTTCGGGCTAGGGTTAGGGTTAGGGGACGGGGACGGTTTAGGGTCCAGGTGAGGGTACGGCAACCCTTTAGGGGGAGTGTGCGTGTGAGGGCGCGGGTTAGTGTTAGCGTACGGGTTAGGATTAGGGGACGGGTGAGGGTCAGGCTTCGGGGAAGGGTTAGGGTTAGGGTTCGGGGTAGGGTAAGGGTTAGGGGACGGGGACGGTTTAGGGTCCAGGTGAGGGTACGGCAACGCTTTAGGGGGAGCGTGCGTGTGAGGGCGCGGGTTAGTGTTAGCGTACGGGTTAGGATTAGGGGACTGGTGAGGGTCAGGCTTCAGGGAAGGGTTAGGGTTAGGGTTCAGGCTAGGGTTAGGGTTAGGGGACGGGACGGTTTAGGGTCCAGGTGAGGGTACGGCAATGCTTTAGAGGGAGCGTGCGTGTCAGGGCGCGGGTTAGTGTTAGCGTACGGGTTAGGATTAGGGGACGGGTGACGGTCAGGCTTCGGGGAAGTGTTAGGGTTAGGGTTCGGGCTAGGGTTAGGGTTAGGGGACGGGGACGGTTTAGGGTCCAGGTGAGGGTACGGCAACGCTTTAGGGGGAGCGTGCGTGTGAGGGCATGGGTTAGTGTTAGCGTACGTGTTAGGATTAGGGGACGGGTGAGGGTCAGGCTTCGGGGAAGGGTTAGGGTTAGGGTTCGGGCTAGGGTTAGGGTTAGGGCACGGGGACGGTTTAAGGTCCAGGTGAGGGTACGGCAACCCTTTAGGGGGAGCGTGCGTGTGAGGGCGCGGGTTAGTGTTAGCGTACGGGTTAGGATTAGGGGACGGGTGAGGGTCAGGCTTCGGGGAAGGGTTAGGGTTACGGTTCGGACTTGGGTTAGGGTTAGGGGTCGGGGACGGTTTAGGGTCCAGGTGAGGGTACGGCAACGCTTTAGGCGGAGCGTGCGTGTGAGGGTGCGGGTTAGTGTTAGCGTACGGGTTAGGATTAGGGGACGGTTGAGGGTCAGGCTTCGGGGAAGGGTTAGGGTTAGGGTTCGGGCTAGGGTTAGGGGACGGGGACGGGGACGGTTTAGGGTCTAGGTGAGGGTACGGCAACGCTTTAGGGGGAGCGTGCGTGTGAGGGCGCGGGTTAGTATTAGCGTACGGCTTAGGATTAGGGGACGGGTGAGTGCCAGGCTTCAGGGAAGGGTTAGGGTTAGGGTTAGGGCTAGGGTTAACGTTAGGGTACGGGGAAGGTTTAGGGTCCAGGTGAGGGTACGGCAACGCTTTAGGGGGAGCGTGCGTGTGAGGGCGCGTGTTAGTGTTAGCGTACGGCTTAGGATTAGGGGACGGGTGAGGGTCAGGTTTCGGGGAAGGGTTAGGGTTAGGGTTCGGGCTAGGGTTAGGGTTAGGGGACGGGGAAGGTTTAGGGTCCAGGTGAGGGTACGGCAACACTTTAGGGGGAGCGTGCGTGTGAGGGCGCGGGTTAGTGTTAGCGTACGGGTTAGGATTAGGGGACGGGTGAGGGTCAGGCTTCGGGGAAGGGTTAGGGTTATGGTTCGGGCTAGGGTTAGGGTTAGGGGATGGGGACGGTTTAGGGTCCAGGTGAGGGTACGGCAACGCTTTAGGGGGAGCGTGCGTGTGAGGGCACGGGTTAGTGTTGGCGTACGGGTTAGGATTAGGGGACGGGTGAGGGTCAGGCTTCGGGGAAGGGTTAGGGTTAGGGTTCAGGCTAGGGTTAGGGTTAGGGGATGGGGACGGTTTAGGGTCCAGGTGAGGGTACGGCAACGCTTTAGGGGGAGCGTGCGTGTGAGGGCGCGCGTTAGTATTAGCGTACGGCTTAGGATTAGGGGACGGGTGAGTGTCAGGCTTCAGGGAAGGGTTAGGGTTAGGGTTAGGGCTAGGGTTAACGTTAGGGTACGGGGACGGTTTAGGGTCCAGGTGAGGGTACGGCAACGCTTTAGGGGGAGCGTGCGTGTGAGGGCGCGTGTTAGTGTTAGCGTACGGCTTAGGATTAGGGGACGGGTGAGGGTCAGGCTTCGGGGAAGGGTTAGGGTTAGGGTTCGGGCTAGGGTTAGGGTTACGGGACGGGGACGGTTTAGGGTCCAGGTGATGGTACGGCAACGCTTTAGGGGGAGCGTGCGTGTGAGGGCATGGGTTAGTGTTTGCGTACGGGTTAGGATTAGGGGACGGGTGAGGGTCAGGCTTCGGGGAAGGGTTAGGGTTAGGGTTCGGGCTAGGTTTAGGGTTAGGGGACGGGGACGGTTTAGCGTCCAGGTGAGGGTACGGCAACGCTTTAGGGGGAGCGTGCGTGTGAGGGCGCCCGTTAGTGTTAGCGTACGGCTTAGGATTAGGGGACGGGTGAGGGTCAGGCTTCAGGGAAGGGTTAGGGTTAGGGTTCGGGCTAGGGTTAGGGTTGGGGTACAGGGACGGTTTAGGGTCCAGGTGAGGGTACGGCAACGCTTTAGGGGGAGCGTGCGTGTGAGGGCGCGGGTTAGTGTTAGCGTACGGCTTAGAATTAGGGGACGGGTGAGGGTCAGGCTTCGGGGAAGTGTTAGGGTTAGGGTTCGGGCTAGGGTTAGGGTTAGGGGACGGGGACGGTTTAGGGTCCAAGTGAGGATACGGCAACGCTTTAGGGGGAGCGTGCATGTGAGGGCGCGGGTTAGTCTTAGCGTACGGGTTAGGATTAGGGGACGGGTGAGGGTCAAGCTTCGGGGAAGGGTTAGGGTTAGGGTTCGGGCTAGGGTTAGGGTTAGGGGACGGGGACGGTTTAGGGTCCAGGTGAGGGTACGGCAACGCTTTAGGGGGAGCGTGCGTGTGAGGGCGCGGGTTAGTGTTAGCGTACGGGTTAGGATTAGGGGACGGGTGAGGGTCAAGCTTCAGGGAAGGGTTAGGGTTAGGGTTCGGGGTAGGGTAAGGGTTAGGGGACGGGGACGGTTTAGGGTCCAGGTGAGGGTACGGCAACGCTTTAGGGGGAGTGTGCGTGTGAGGGCGCGGGTTAGTGTTAGCGTAAGGGTTAGGATTAGGAGACGGGTGAGGGTCAGGCTTCAGGGAAGGGTTAGGGTTAGGGTTCAGGCTAGGGTTAGGGTTAGGGGACGGGACGGTGTAGGGTCCAGGTGAGGGTACGGCAATGCTTTAGAGGGAGCGTGCGTGTCAGGGCGCGGGTTAGTGTTAGCGTACAGGTTAGGATTAGGGGACGGGTGACGGTCAGGCTTCGGGGAAGTGTTAGGGTTAGGGTTCGGGCTAGGGTTAGGGTTAGGGGACGGGGACGGTTTAGGGTCCAGGTGAGGGTACGGCAACGCTTTAGGGGGAGCGTGCGTGTGAGGGCGTGGGTTAGTGTTAGCGTACGTGTTAGGATTAGGGGACGGGTGAGGGTCAGGCTTCGGGGAAGGGTTAGGGTTAGGGTTCGGGCTAGGGTTAGGGGTCGGGGACGGTTTAGGGTCCAGGTGAGGGTACGGCAACGCATTAGGCGGAGCGTGCGTGTGAGGGCGTGGGTTAGTGTTAGCGTACGGGTTAGGATTAGGGGACGGGTGAGGGTCAGGCTTCGGGGAAGGGTTAGGGTTAGGGTTCGGGCTAGGGTTAGGGGACGGGGACGGGGACGGTTTAGGGTCCAGGTGAGGGTACGGCAACGCTTTAGGGGGAGCGTGCGTGTGAGGGCGCGGGTTAGTGTTAGCGTACGGCTTAGGATTAGGGGACGGGAGAGGGTCAGGCTTCAGGGAAGGGTTAGGGTTATGGTTCGGGCTAGGGTTAGGGTTAGGGGACGGGGACGGTTTAGGGTCCAGGTGAGGGTACGGCAACGCTTTAGGGGGAGCGTGCGTGTGAGGGCGCGGGTTAGTGTTAGCGTACGGGTTAGGATTAGGGGACGGGTGAGGGTCAGGCTTCGGGGAAGGGTTAGGGTTAGGGTTCGGGCTAGGGTTAGTGTTAGGACCGGGGATGGTTTAGGGTCCAGGTGAGGGTACGGCAACACTTTAGGGGGAGCGTGCGTGTGAGGGCGCGGGTTAGTGTTAGCGTACGGGTTAGGATTAGGGGACGGGGGAGGGTCAGGCTTCGGGGAAGGGTTAGGGTTAGGGTTCGGGCTAGGGTTAGGGTTAGGGGACGGGGACGGTTTAGGGTCCAGGTGAGGGTACGGCAACGCTTTAGGGGGAGCGTGCGTGTGAGGTCGTGGGTTAGTGTTAGCGTACTGGTTAAGATTAGGGGACGGGTGAGGGTCAGGCTTTGGGGAAGGGTTAGGGTTAGGGTTCGGGCTAGGGTTAGGTTTAGGGGACGGGGACGGTTTAGGGTCCAGGTGAGGGTATGGCAACGCTTTAGGGGGAGAGTGCGTGTGAGGGCGCGGGTTAGTGTTATCGTACGGGTTAGGATTAGGGGACGGATGAGGGTCAGGCTTCGGGGAAGGGTTAGGGTTAGGGTTCGGGCTAGGGTTAGGGTTAGGGGACGGGGATGGTTTAGGGTCCAGGTGAGGGTACGGCAACGCTTTAGGGGGAGCGTGCGTGTGAGGGCGCGGGTTAGTGTTAGCGTACGGGTTAGGATTAGGGGACGGGTGAGGGTCAGGCTTTGGGGAAGGGTTAGGGTAAGGGTTCGGGCTAGGGTTAGGGTTAGGGGACGGGGACGGTTTAGGGTCCAGGTGAGGGTACGGCAACGCTTTAGGGGGAGCGTGCGTGTGAGGGCGCGGGTTAGTGTTAGCGTACGGGTTAGGATTAGGGTACTGGTGAGGGTCAGGCTTCGGGGAAGGGTTAGGGTTAGGGTTCGGGCTAGGGTTAGGGTTAGGGGACGGGGACGGTTTAGGGTCCAGGTGAGGGTACGGCAACGCTTTAGGGGGAGCGTGGGTGTGAGGGCGTGGGTTAGTGTTAGCGTACGGGTTAGGATTAGGGGACGGGTGAGGGACAGGCTTTGGGGAAGGGTTAGGGTTATGGTTCGGGCTAGGGTTAGGGTTAGGGGACGGGGACGGTTTAGGGTCCAGGTGAGGGTACGGCAACGCTTTAGGGGGAGCGTGCGTGTGAGGGCGCGGGTTAGTGTTAGCGTACGGGTTAGGATTAGGGGACGGGTGAGGGTCAGGCTTCGGGGAAGGGTTAGGGTTAGGGTTCGGGCTAGGGTTAGGGTTAGGGGACGGGGACGGTTTAGGGTCAAGGTGAGGGTACGGCAATGCTTTAGGGGGAGCGTGCCTGTGAGGGCGCGGGTTAGTGTTAGCGTACGGGTTAGGATTAGGGGACGGGTGAGGGTTAGGCTTCGGGGAAGGGTTAGGGTTAGGGTTCGGGCTAGGGTTAGGGTTAGGACCGGGGACGGTTTAGGGTCCAGGTGAGGGTACGGCAACACTTTAGGGGGAGCGTGCGTGTGAGGGCGCGGGTTAGTGTTAGCGTACGGGTTAGGATTAGGGGACGGGTGAGGGTCAGGCTTCGGGGAAGGGTTAGGGTTAGGGTTCGGGCTAGGGTTAGGGTTAGGGGACGGGGACGGTTTAGGGTCCAGGGGAGGGTACGGCAACGCTTTAGGGGGAGCGTGCGTGTGAGGGCGTGGGTTAGTGTTAGCGTACTGGTTAAGATTAGGGGACGGGTGAGGGTCAGGCTTTGGGGAAGGGTTAGGGTTAGGGTTCGGGCTAGGGTTAGGGTTAGGGGACGGGGACGGTTTAGGGTCCAGGTGATGGTACGGCAACGCTTTAGGGGGAGCGTGCGTGTGAGGGCGCGGATTAGTGTTAGCGTACGGGTTAGGATTAGGGGACGGGTGAGGGTCAGGCTTCAGGGAAGGGTTAGGGTTAGGGTTCGGGCTAGGGTTAGGGTTAGGGGACGGGGACGGTTTAGGGTCCAGGTGAGGGTACGGCAACGCTTTAGGGGGAGCGTGCGTGTGAGGGCGCGGGTTAGTGTTAGCGTACGGGTTAGGATTAGGGGACGGTTGAGGGTCAGTCTTCGGGGAAGGGTTAGGGTTAGGGTTCGGGCTAGGGTTAGGGGACGGGGACGGGGACGGTTTAGGGTCTAGGTGAGGGTACGGCAACGCTTTAGGGGGAGCGTGCGTGTGAGGGCACGGGTTAGTGTTGGCGTACGGGTTAGGATTAGGGGACGGGTGAGGGTCAGGCTTTGGGGAAGGGTAGGGTTAGGGTTCAGGCTAGGGTTAGGGTTAGGGGATGGGGACGTTTTAGGGTCCAGGTGAGGGTACGGCAACGCTTTAGGGGGAGCGTGCGTGTGAGGGCGCGCGTTAGTATTAGCGTACGGCTTAGGATTAGGGGACGGGTGAGTGTCAGGCTTCAGGGAAGGGTTAGGGTTAGGGTTAGGGCTAGGGTTAACGTTAGGGTACGGGGACGGTTTAGGGTCCAGGTGAGGGTACGGCAACGCTTTAGAGGGAGCGTGCGTGTGAGGGCGCGTGTTAGTGTTATCGTACGGCTTAGGATTAGGGGACGGGTGAGGGTCAGGCTTCGGGGAAGGGTTAGGGTTAGGGTTCGGGCTAGGGTTAGGGTTAGGGGACGGGGACGGTTTAGGGTCCAGGTGAGGGTACGGCAACACTTTAGGGGGAGCGTGCGTGTGAGGGCGCGGGTTAGTGTTAGCGTACGGGTTAGGATTAGGGGACGGGTGAGGGTCAGGCTTCGGGGAAGGGTTAGGGTTATGGTTCGGGCTAGGGTTAGGGTTAGGGGATGGGGACGGTTTAGGGTCCAGGTGAGGGTACGGCAACGCTTTAGGGGGAGCGTGCGTGTGAGGGCACGGGTTAGTGTTGGCGTACGGGTTAGGATTAGGGGACGGGTGAGGGTCAGGCTTCGGGGAAGGGTAGGGTTAGGGTTCAGGCTAGGGTTAGGGTTAGGGGATGGGGACGTTTTAGGGTCCAGGTGAGGGTACGGCAACGCTTTAGGGGGAGCGTGCGTGTGAGGGCGCGCGTTAGTATTAGCGTACGGCTTAGGATTAGGGGACGGGTGAGTGTCAGGCTTCAGGGAAGGGTTAGGGTTAGGGTTAGGGCTAGGGTTAACGTTAGGGTACGGGGACGGTTTAGGGTCCAGGTGAGGGTACGGCAACGCTTTAGGGGGAGCGTGCGTGTGAGGGCGCGTGTTAGTGTTAGCGTACGGCTTAGGATTAGGGGACGGGTGAGGGTCAGGCTTCGGGGAAGGGTTAGGGTTAGGGTTCGGGCTAGGGTTAGGGTTAGGGGACGGGGACGGTTTAGGGTCCAGGTGAGGGTACGGCAACACTTTAGGGGGAGCGTGCGTGTGAGGGCGCGGGTTAGTGTTAGCGTACGGGTTAGGATTAGGGGACGGGTGAGGGTCAGGCTTCGGGGAAGGGTTAGGGTTATGGTTCGGGCTAGGGTTAGGGTTAGGGGATGGGGACGGTTTAGGATCCAGGTGAGGGTACGGCAACGCTTTAGGGGGAGCGTGCGTGTGAGGGCACGGGTTAGTGTTGGCGTACGGGTTAGGATTAGGGGACGGGTGAGGGTCAGGCTTCGGGGAAGGGTTAGGGTTAGGGTTCAGGCTAGGGTTAGGGTTAGGGGATGGGGACGGTTTAGGGTCCAGGTGAGGGTACGGCAACGCTTTAGGGGGAGCGTGCGTGTGAGGGCGCGCGTTAGTATTAGCGTACGGCTTAGGATTAGGGGACGGGTGAGTGTCAGGCTTCAGGGAAGGGTTAGGGTTAGGGTTAGGGCTAGGGTTAACGTTAGGGTACGGGGACGGTTTAGGGTCCAGGTGAGGGTACGGCAACGCTTTAGGGGGAGCGTGCGTGTGAGGGCGCGTGTTAGTGTTAGCGTACGGCTTAGGATTAGGGGACGGGTGAGGGTCAGGCTTCGGGGAAGGTTTAGGGTTAGGGTTCGGGCTAGGGTTAGGGTTACGGGACGGGGACGGTTTAGGGTCCAGGTGATGGTACGGCAACGCTTTAGGGGGAGCGTGCGTGTGAGGGCATGGGTTAGTGTTTGCGAACGGGTTAGGATTAGGGGACGGGTGAGGGTCAGGCTTCGGGGAAGGGTTAGGGTTAGGGTTCGGGCTAGGTTTAGGGTTAGGGGACGGGGACGGTTTAGCGTCCAGGTGAGGGTACGGCAACGCTTTAGGGGGAGCGTGCGTGTGAGGGCGCCCGTTAGTGTTAGCGTACGGCTTAGGATTAGGGGACGGGTGAGGGTCAGGCTTCAGGGAAGGGTTAGGGTTAGGGTTCGGGCTAGGGTTAGGGTTGGGGTACGGGGACGGTTTAGGGTCCAGGTGAGGGTACGGCAACGCTTTAGGGGGAGCGTGCGTGTGAGGGCGCGGGTTAGTGTTAGCGTACGGCTTAGAATTAGGGGACGGGTGAGGGTCAGGCTTCGGGGAAGTGTTAGGGTTAGGGTTCGGGCTAGGGTTAGGGTTAGGGGACGGGGACGGTTTAGGGTCCAGGTGAGGGTACGGCAACGCTTTAGGGGGAGCGTGCATGTGAGGGCGCGGGTTAGTCTTAGCGTACGGGTTAGGATTAGGGGACGGGTGAGGGTCAAGCTTCGGGGAAGGGTTAGGGTTAGGGTTCGGGCTAGGGTTAGGGTTAGGGGACGGGGACGGTTTAGGGTCCAGGTGAGGGTACGGCAACGCTTTAGGGGGAGCGTGCGTGTGAGGGCGCGGGTTAGTGTTAGCGTACGGGTTAGGATTAGGGGACGGGTGAGGGTCAGGCTTCGGGGAAGGGTTAGGGTTAGGGTTCGGGGTAGGGTAAGGGTTAGGGGACGGGGACGGTTTAGGGTCCAGGTGAGGGTACGGCAACGCTTTAGGGGGAGCGTGCGTGTGAGGGCGCGGGTTAGTGTTAGCGTACGGGTTAGGATTAGGAGACGGGTGAGGGTCAGGCTTCAGGGAAGGGTTAGGGTTAGGGTTCAGGCTAGGGTTAGGGTTAGGGGACGGGACGGTTTAGGGTCCAGGTGAGGGTACGGCAATGCTTTAGAGGGAGCGTGCGTGTCAGGGCGCGGGTTAGTGTTAGCGTACAGGTTAGGATTAGGGGACGGGTGACGGTCAGGCTTCGGGGAAGTGTTAGGGTTAGGGTTCGGGCTAGGGTTAGGGTTAGGGGACGGGGACGGTTTAGGGTCCAGGTGAGGGTACGGCAACGCTTTAGGGGGAGCGTGTGTGTGAGGGCGTGGGTTAGTGTTAGCGTACGTGTTAGGATTAGGGGACGGGTGAGGGTCAGGCTTCGGGGAAGGGTTAGGGTTAGGGTTCGGGCTAGGGTTAGGGGTCGGGGACGGTTTAGGGTCCAGGTGAGGGTACGGCAACGCTTTAGGCGGAGCGTGCGTGTGAGGGCGCGGGTTAGTGTTAGCGTACGGGTTAGGATTAGGGGACGGGTGAGGGTCAGGCTTCGGGGAAGGGTTAGGGTTAGGGTTCGGGCTAGGGTTAGGGGACGGGGACGGGGACGGTTTAGGGTCCAGGTGAGGGTACGGCAACGCTTTAGGGGGAGAGTGCGTGTGAGGGCGCGGGTTAGTGTTAGTGTACGGGTTAGGATTAGTGGATGGGTGAGTGTCAGGCTTCGGGGAAGGGTTAGGGTTAGAGTTCGGGCTAGGGTTAGGGTTAAGGGACGTGGACGGTTTACGGTCCAGGAGAGGGTACGGCAACGTTTTAGGGGGAGCGTGCGTGTGAGGGCGCGGGTTAGTGTTAGCGTACGGGTTAGGATTAGGGGACGGGTGAGGGTCAGGCTTCGGGGAAGGGTTAGGGTTAGGGTTCGGACTAGGGTTAGGGTTAGGGGACGGGGACGGTTTAGGGTCCAGGTGAGGGTACGGCAACGCTTTAGGGGTAGCGTGCGTGTGAGGCGCGGGTTAGTGTTAGTGTACGGTTTAGGATTAGGGGACAGGTGAGGGTCAGGCTTCGGGGAAGGGTTATGGTTAGGGTTCGGGCTAGGGTTAGGGTTAGGGGACGGGGACGGTTTAGGGTCCAGGTGAGGGTACGGCAACGCTTTAGGGGGAGCGTGCGTTTGAGGGTGCGGGTTAGTGTTAACGTACGGGTTAGGATTAGGGGACGGGTGAGTGTCAGGCTTCGGGGAAGGGTTAGGGTTAGGGTTCGGGCTAGGGTTAGGGTTAGTGGACGGGGACGGTTTAGGGTCCAGGTGAGGGTACGGCAACGCTTTAGGGGGAGCGTGCGTGTGAGGGCGCGGGTTAGTGTTAGCGTACGGGTTAGGATTAGGGTACGGGTGAGGGTCATGCTTCGGGGAAGGGTTAGGTCTAGGGTTCGGGCTAGGGTTAGGGTTAGGGGACGGGGACGGTTTCGGGTCCAGGTGAGGGTAAGGCAATGCTTTAGGGGGAGCGTGCGTATGAGGGCGCGGGATAGTGTTAGCGTACGGGTTAGGATTAGGGGACGGGTGAGGGTCAGGCTTCGGGGAAGGGTTAGGGTTAGGGTTCGGGCTAGGGTTAGATTTAGGTGACGGGGACGGTTTAGGATCCAGGTGAGTGTACGGCAACGCTTTAGGGGGAGCGTGCGTGTGAGGGCGTGGGGTAGTGTTAGCGTACGGGTTAGGATTAGGGGACGGGTGTGGGTCAGGCTTCGGGGAAGGGTCAGGGTTAGAGTTCGGGCTAGGGTTAGGGTTAAGGGACTGGGACGGTTTAGGGTCCAGGTGAGGGTACGGCAACGCTTTAGGGGGAGCGTGCGTGTGATGGCGCGGTTTAGTGTTAGCGTACGGGTTAGGATTAGTGGATGGGTGAGGGTCAGGCTTCGGGGAAGGGTTAGGGTTAGGGTTCGGGCTAGGGTCAGGGTTAGGGGACGGGGACGGTTTAGGGTCCAGGTGAGGGTATGGCAACGCTTTATTGGGAGCGTGCGTGTGAGGGCGCGGGTTAGTGTTAGCGTACGAGTTACGATTAGGGGACGGGTGAGGGTCATGCTTAGGGGAAGGGTTAGGGTTAGGGTTCGGGCTAGGGTTAGGGTTAGGTGACTGGGACGGTTTAGGGTCCAGGTGAGGGTACGGCAATGCTTTAGGGGGAGCGTGTGTGTGAGGGCGCGGGGTAGTGTTAGCGTACGGGTTAGGATTAGGGGACGGGTGAGGGTCAGGCTTCGGGGAAGGGTTAGGTTTAGGGTTCGGACTAGGGTTAGGGTTAGGGGACGGGGACGGTTTAGGGTCCAGGTGAGGGTACGGCAACGCTTTAGGGGTAGCGTGCGTGTGAGGGCGCGGGTTAGTGTTAGTGTACGGGTTAGGATTAGGGGACGGGTGAGGGTCAGGCTTTGGGGAAGGGTTATGGTTAGGGTTCGGGCTAGGGTTAGGGTTAGGGGACAGGGACGGTTTAGGGTCCAGGTGAGGGTACGGCAACGCTTTAGGGGGAGCGTGCGTGTGAGGGCGCGGGTTAGTGTTAACGTACGGGTTAGGATTTGGGGACGGGTGAGGGTCAGGCTTCGGGGAAGGGTTAGGGTTAGGGTTCGGGCTAGGGTTAGGGTTAGGGGACGGGGACGGTTTAGGGTCCAGGTGAGGGTACGGCAATGCTTTAGGGGGAGCGTGCGTGTGAGGGCGCGGGTTAGTGTTAGCGTACGGGTTAGGATTAGGGGACGGGTGAGGGTGAGGCTTCGGGGAAGGGTTAGGGTTAGGGTTCGGGCTAGGGTTAGGGTTAGGGGACGGGGAGGGTTTAGGGTCCAGGTGAGGGTACGGCAAAGCTTTAGGGGGAGCGTGCGTGTGAGGGCGCGGGTTAGTGTTAGCGTACGGGTTAAGATTAGGGGACGGGTGAGGGTCATGCTTCGGGGAAGGGTTAGGGCTAGGGTTCGGGCTAGGGTTAGGGTTAGGGGACGGGGACGGTTTCGGGTCCAGGTGAGGGTACGGCAATGCTTTAGGGGGAGCGTGCGTGTGAGGGCGCGGGGTAGTGTTAGCGTACGGGTTAGGATTATGGGACGGGTGAGGGTCAGGCTTCGGGGAAGGGTTAGGTTTAGGGTTCGGGCTAGGGTTAGGGTTAGGGGACGGGGACGTTTTAGGGTCCAGGTGAGGGTACGGCAACGATTTAGGGGGAGCGTGCGTATGAGGGCGCGGGGTAGTGTTAGCGTACGGGTTAGGATTAGGGGACGTGTGAGGGTCAGGCTTTGAGGAAGGGTTAGGTTTAGGGTTCGGGCTAGGGTTAGGGTTAGGGGACAGGGACTGTTTAGGGTCCAGGTGAGGGTACGGCAACGCTTCAGGGGGAGCGTGCGTGTGAGGGCGCAGGTTAGTGTTAGCGTACGGGTTAGGATTAGGGGATGGGTGAGGGTCAGACTTCTGGGAAGGGTTAGGGTTAGGGTCGGTCTAGGGTTAGGGTTAAGGGACTGGGACGGTTTAGGGTCCAGGTGAGGGTACGGCAACGCTTTAGGGGGAGCGTGCGTGTGAGGGTGCGGGTTAGTGTTAGCCTACGGGTTAGGGTTAGTGGATGGGTGAGGGTCAGGCTTCGGGGAAGGGTTAGGGTTAGGGTTCGGGCTAGGGTTAGGGTTAGGGGACGGGGACGGTTTAGGGTCCAGGTGAGTGTACGGCAACGCTTTAGGGGGAGCGTGTGTGTGAGGGCGCGGGTTAGTGTTAGGGTACGGGTTAGGATTAGGGGACGGGGGAGGGTCATGCATCGGGGAAGGGTTAGGGTTAGGGTTCGGGCTAGGGTTAGGGTTAGGGGACGGGGACGGTTTAGGGTCCAGGTGAGGGTACGGCAATGCTTTAGGGGGAGCGTGAGTGTGAGGGCGCGGGTTAGTGTTAGCGTACGGGTTAGGATTAGGGGACGGGTGAGGGTCAGGCTTCGGGGAAGGATTAGGGTTAGGGTTCGGGCTAGGGTTAGGTTTAGGGGACGGGGACGGTTTAGGGTCCAGGTGAGGGTACGGAAACGCTTTAGGGGGAGCGTGCATGTGACGGTGCGGGTTAGTGTTAGCGTACGGGTTAGAATTAGGAGACGGTTGAGGGTCATGCTTCGGGGAAGGGTTAGGGTTAGCGTTCGGGCTAGGTTTAGGGTTAGGGGACGGGGACGGTTTAGGGTCCAGGTGAGGGTACGGCAACGCTTTAGGGGGAGCGTGCGTGTGAGGGCGCGGGGTAGTGTTAGCGTAAGGGTTAGGATTATGGGACGGGTGAGGGTCAAGTTTCGGGGAAGGCTTAGGTTTAGGGTTCGGGCTAGGGTTAGGGTAAGGTGACGGGGACGGTTTAGGGTCCAGGTGAGGGTATGGCAACGCTTTAGGGGGAGCGTGAGTGTGAGGGCGCGGGTTAGTGTTAGCGTAAGGGTTAGGATTAGGGGACGGGTGAGGGTCAGGCTTCGGGGAAGGGTTAGGGTTAGGGTTCGGGCTAGGGTTAGGGTTAGGGGACGGGGATGGTTTAGGGTCCAGGTGAGGGTACGGCAACGCTTTAGGGGGAGCGTGCGTGTGAGAGCGCGGGTTAGTGTTAGTTACGGCTTAGGATTAGGGGACGGGTGCGGGTCAGGCTTCGGGGAAGGGTTAGGGTTAGGGTTCAGGCTAGGGTTAGGGTTAGGGGACGGGGACGGTTTAGGGTCCAGGTGAGGGTACGGCAACGCTTTAGGGGGAGCGTGCATGTGAGGGCAAGGGTTAGTGTTAGTGTACGGGTTAGGATTAAGGGACGGGTGAGGGTCAGGCTTCGGGGAAGGGTTAGGGTTAGGGTTCGGGCTAGGGTTAGGCTTAGGGGACAGGGATGGTTTAGGGTCCAGGTGAGGGTACGGCAACGCTTTAGGGGGAGCGTGCGTGTGAGGGCGTGGGTTAGTGTTAGCGAACGGGTTAAGATTAGGGGACTGGTGAGGGTCAGGCTTTGGGAAGGGTTAGGGTTAGGGTTCGGGCTAGGGTTAGGGTTAGGGGACGGGGACGGTTTAGGGTCCAGGTGCGGGTATGGCAACGCTTTAGGGGGAGAGTGCGTGTGAGGGCGCGGGTTAGTGGTAGTGTACGGGTTAGGATTAGGGGACGGGGGAGGGTCAGGCTTCGGGGAAGGGTTAGGGTTAGGGTTCGGGCTAAGGTTAGGGTTAGGGGACGGGGACAGTTTAGGGTCCAGGGGAGGGTACGGCAACGCTTTAGGGGGAGCGTGCGTGTGAGGGCGTGGGTTAGTGTTAGCGAACGGGTTAAGATTAGGGGACGGGTGAGGGTCAGGCTTTGGGAAGGGTTAGGGTTAGGGTTCGGGCTAGGGTTAGGGTTAGGGGACGGGGACGGTTTAGGGTCCAGGTGCGGGTATGGCAACGCTTTAGGGGGAGAGTGCGTGTGAGGGCGCGGGTTAGTGTTAGCGTACGGGTTAGGATTAGGGGACGGGTGAGGGTCAGGTTTCGGGGAAGGGTTAGGGTTACGGTTCGGGTTAGGGTTAGGGTTAGGGGACGGGGATGGTTTAGGGTCCAGGTGAGGGTACGGCAACGCTTTAGCGGGAGCGTGCATGTGAGGGCGTGGGTTAGTGTTAGCGTACGGGTTAGGATTAGGGGACGGGTGAGGGTCAGGCTTCGGGGAAGGGTTAGGGTTAGGGTTCGGGCTAGGGTTAGGGTTAGGGGACGGGGACGGTTTAGGGTCCAGGTGAGGGTACGGCAACGCTTTAGGGGGAGCGTGTGTGTGAGGGCGCGGGTTAGTGTTAACGTACGGGTTAGGATTAGGGGACGGGTGAGGGTCAGGCTTCGGGGAAGGGTTAGGGTTAGGGTTCGGGCTAGGGTTAGTGTTAGGGGACGGGGTCGGTTTATGGTCCAGGTGAGCGTACGGCAACGCTTTAGGGGGAGCGTGGGTGTGAGGGCGTGGGTTAGTGTTAGCGTACGGGTTAGGATTAGGGGACGGGTGAGGGTCAGGCTTCGGGGAAGGGTTAGGGTTAGGGTTCGGGCTAGGGTTAGGGTTAGGGGACGGGGACGGTTTAGGGTCCAGGTGAGGGTACGGCAACGCTTTAGGGGGAGCGTGCGTGTGAGGGCGCGGGTTAGTGTTAGTGTACGGGTTAGGATTAGGGGACGGGTGAGGGTCAGGCTTCGGGGAAGGGTTAGGGTTAGGGTTCGGTCTAGGGTTAGGATTAGGGGACGGGGACGGTTTAGGGTCCAGGTGAGGGTACTGCAACGCTTTAGGGGGAGCGTGCGTGTGAGGGCGCGGGTTAGTGTGAGCCTACGGGTTAGGATTAGGGGACGGGTGAGGGTCAGGCTTCGGGGAAGGGTTAGGGTTAGGGTTCGGTCTAGGGTTAGGGTTAGGGGACGGGGACGGTTTAGGGTCCAGGTGAGGGTACGGCAACGCTTTAGGGGGAGCGTGCGTGTGAGTGCGCGGGTTAGTGTTAGCGTACGGGTTAGGATTAGGGGACGTGTGAGGGTCATGCTTCGGGGAAGTGTTAGGGTTCGGGCTAGGGTTAGGGTTAGGGGACGGGGACGGTTTAGGGTCCAGGGGAGGGTACGGCAACGCTTTAGGGGGAGCGTGTGTGTGAGGGCGCGGGTTAGTGTTAGGGTACGGGTTAGGATTAGGGGACGGGGGAGGGTCATGCATCGGGGAAGGGTTAGGGTTAGGGTTCGGGCTAGGGTTAGGGTTAGGGGACGGGGACGGTTTAGGGTCCAGGTGAGGGTACGGCAATGCTTTAGGGGGAGCGTGCGTGTGAGGGCGCGGGTTAGTGTTAGCGTACGGGTTAGGATTAGGGGACGGGTGAGGGTCAGGCTTCGGGGAAGGATTAGGGTTAGGGTTCGGGCTAGGGTTAGGTTTAGGGGACGGGGACGGTTTAGGGTCCAGGTGAGGGTACGGAAACGCTTTAGGGGGAGCGTGCATGTGACGGTGCGGGTTAGTGTTAGCGTACGGGTTAGAATTAGGAGACGGTTGAGGGTCATGCTTCGGGGAAGGGTTAGGGTTAGCGTTCGGGCTAGGTTTAGGGTTAGGGGACGGGGACGGTTTAGGGTCCAGGTGAGGGTACGGCAACGCTTTAGGGGGAGCGTGCGTGTGAGGGCGCGGGGTAGTGTTAGCGTAAGGGTTAGGATTATGGGACGGGTGAGGGTCAAGTTTCGGGGAAGGCTTAGGTTTAGGGTTCGGGCTAGGGTTAGGGTAAGGTGACGGGGACGGTTTAGGGTCCAGGTGAGGGTATGGCAACGCTTTAGGGGGAGCGTGCGTGTGAGGGCGCGGGTTAGTGTTAGCGTAAGGGTTAGGATTAGGGGACGGGTGAGGGTCAGGCTTCGGGGAAGGGTTAGGGTTAGGGTTCGGGCTAGGGTTAGGGTTAGGGGACGGGGATGGTTTAGGGTCCAGGTGAGGGTACGGCAACGCTTTAGGGGGAGCGTGCGTGTGAGAGCGCGGGTTAGTGTTAGTTACGGCTTAGGATTAGGGGACGGGTGCGGGTCAGGCTTCGGGGAAGGGTTAGGGTTAGGGTTCAGGCTAGGGTTAGGGTTAGGGGACGGGGACGGTTTAGGGTCCAGGTGAGGGTACGGCAACGCTTTAGGGGGAGCGTGCATGTGAGGGCAAGGGTTAGTGTTAGTGTACGGGTTAGGATTAAGGGACGGGTGAGGGTCAGGCTTCGGGGAAGGGTTAGGGTTAGGGTTCGGGCTAGGGTTAGGCTTAGGGGACAGGGATGGTTTAGGGTCCAGGTGAGGGTACGGCAACGCTTTAGGGGGAGCGTGCGTGTGAGGGCGCGGGTTAGTGGTAGTGTACGGGTTAGGATTAGGGGACGGGGGAGGGTCAGGCTTCGGGGAAGGGTTAGGGTTAGGGTTCGGGCTAAGGTTAGGGTTAGGGGACGGGGACAGTTTAGGGTCCAGGGGAGGGTACGGCAACGCTTTAGGGGGAGCGTGCGTGTGAGGGCGTGGGTTAGTGTTAGCGAACGGGTTAAGATTAGGGGACGGGTGAGGGTCAGGCTTTGGGAAGGGTTAGGGTTAGGGTTCGGGCTAGGGTTAGGGTTAGGGGACGGGGACGGTTTAGGGTCCAGGTGCGGGTATGGCAACGCTTTAGGGGGAGAGTGCGTGTGAGGGCGCGGGTTAGTGTTAGCGTACGGGTTAGGATTAGGGGACGGGTGAGGGTCAGGTTTCGGGGAAGGGTTAGGGTTACGGTTCGGGTTAGGGTTAGGGTTAGGGGACGGGGATGGTTTAGGGTCCAGGTGAGGGTACGGCAACGCTTTAGCGGGAGCGTGCATGTGAGGGCGTGGGTTAGTGTTAGCGTACGGGTTAGGATTAGGGGACGGGTGAGGGTCAGGCTTCGGGGAAGGGTTAGGGTTAGGGTTCGGGCTAGGGTTAGGGTTAGGGGACGGGGACGGTTTAGGGTCCAGGTGAGGGTACGGCAACGCTTTAGGGGGAGCGTGTGTGTGAGGGCGCGGGTTAGTGTTAACGTACGGGTTAGGATTAGGGGACGGGTGAGGGTCAGGCTTCGGGGAAGGGTTAGGGTTAGGGTTCGGGCTAGGGTTAGTGTTAGGGGACGGGGTCGGTTTATGGTCCAGGTGAGCGTACGGCAACGCTTTAGGGGGAGCGTGGGTGTGAGGGCGTGGGTTAGTGTTAGCGTACGGGTTAGGATTAGGGGACGGGTGAGGGTCAGGCTTCGGGGAAGGGTTAGGGTTAGGGTTCGGGCTAGGGTTAGGGTTAGGGGACGGGGACGGTTTAGGGTCCAGGTGAGGGTACGGCAACGCTTTAGGGGGAGCGTGCGTGTGAGGGCGCGGGTTAGTGTTAGTGTACGGGTTAGGATTAGGGGACGGGTGAGGGTCAGGCTTCGGGGAAGGGTTAGGGTTAGGGTTCGGTCTAGGGTTAGGAATAGGGGACGGGGACGGTTTAGGGTCCAGGTGAGGGTACTGCAACGCTTTAGGGGGAGCGTGCGTGTGAGGGCGCGGGTTAGTGTGAGCCTACGGGTTAGGATTAGGGGACGGGTGAGGGTCAGGCTTCGGGGAAGGGTTAGGGTTAGGGTTCGGTCTAGGGTTAGGGTTAGGGGACGGGGACGGTTTAGGGTCCAGGTGAGGGTACGGCAACGCTTTAGGGGGAGCGTGCGTGTGAGTGCGCGGGTTAGTGTTAGCGTACGGGTTAGGATTAGGGGACGTGTGAGGGTCATGCTTCGGGGAAGTGTTAGGGTTCGGGCTAGGGTTAGGGTTAGGGGACGGGGACGGTTTAGGGTCCAGGGGAGGGTACGGCAACGCTTTAGGGGGAGCGTGTGTGTGAGGGCGCGGGTTAGTGTTAGGGTACGGGTTAGGATTAGGGGACGGGGGAGGGTCATGCATCGGGGAAGGGTTAGGGTTAGGGTTCGGGCTAGGGTTAGGGTTAGGGGACGGGGACGGTTTAGGGTCCAGGTGAGGGTACGGCAATGCTTTAGGGGGAGCGTGCGTGTGAGGGCGCGGGTTAGTGTTAGCGTACGGGTTAGGATTAGGGGACGGGTGAGGGTCAGGCTTCGGGGAAGGATTAGGGTTAGGGTTCGGGCTAGGGTTAGGTTTAGGGGACGGGGACGGTTTAGGGTCCAGGTGAGGGTACGGAAACGCTTTAGGGGGAGCGTGCATGTGACGGTGCGGGTTAGTGTTAGCGTACGGGTTAGAATTAGGAGACGGTTGAGGGTCATGCTTCGGGGAAGGGTTAGGGTTAGCGTTCGGGCTAGGTTTAGGGTTAGGGGACGGGGACGGTTTAGGGTCCAGGTGAGGGTACGGCAACGCTTTAGGGGGAGCGTGCGTGTGAGGGCGCGGGGTAGTGTTAGCGTAAGGGTTAGGATTATGGGACGGGTGAGGGTCAAGTTTCGGGGAAGGCTTAGGTTTAGGGTTCGGGCTAGGGTTAGGGTAAGGTGACGGGGACGGTTTAGGGTCCAGGTGAGGGTATGGCAACGCTTTAGGGGGAGCGTGCGTGTGAGGGCGCGGGTTAGTGTTAGCGTAAGGGTTAGGATTAGGGGACGGGTGAGGGTCAGGCTTCGGGGAAGGGTTAGGGTTAGGGTTCGGGCTAGGGTTAGGGTTAGGGGACGGGGATGGTTTAGGGTCCAGGTGAGGGTACGGCAACGCTTTAGGGGGAGCGTGCGTGTGAGAGCGCGGGTTAGTGTTAGTTACGGCTTAGGATTAGGGGACGGGTGCGGGTCAGGCTTCGGGGAAGGGTTAGGGTTAGGGTTCAGGCTAGGGTTAGGGTTAGGGGACGGGGACGGTTTAGGGTCCAGGTGAGGGTACGGCAACGCTTTAGGGGGAGCGTGCATGTGAGGGCAAGGGTTAGTGTTAGTGTACGGGTTAGGATTAAGGGACGGGTGAGGGTCAGGCTTCGGGGAAGGGTTAGGGTTAGGGTTCGGGCTAGGGTTAGGCTTAGGGGACAGGGATGGTTTAGGGTCCAGGTGAGGGTACGGCAACGCTTTAGGGGGAGCGTGCGTGTGAGGGCGCGGGTTAGTGGTAGTGTACGGGTTAGGATTAGGGGACGGGGGAGGGTCAGGCTTCGGGGAAGGGTTAGGGTTAGGGTTCGGGCTAAGGTTAGGGTTAGGGGACGGGGACAGTTTAGGGTCCAGGGGAGGGTACGGCAACGCTTTAGGGGGAGCGTGCGTGTGAGGGCGTGGGTTAGTGTTAGCGAACGGGTTAAGATTAGGGGACGGGTGAGGGTCAGGCTTTGGGAAGGGTTAGGGTTAGGGTTCGGGCTAGGGTTAGGGTTAGGGGACGGGGACGGTTTAGGGTCCAGGTGCGGGTATGGCAACGCTTTAGGGGGAGAGTGCGTGTGAGGGCGCGGGTTAGTGTTAGCGTACGGGTTAGGATTAGGGGACGGGTGAGGGTCAGGTTTCGGGGAAGGGTTAGGGTTACGGTTCGGGTTAGGGTTAGGGTTAGGGGACGGGGATGGTTTAGGGTCCAGGTGAGGGTACGACAACGCTTTAGGGGGAGCGTGCATGTGAGGGCGTGGGTTAGTGTTAGCGTACGGGTTAGGATTAGGGGACGGGTGAGGGTCAGGCTTCGGGGAAGGGTTAGGGTTAGGGTTCGGGCTAGGGTTAGGGTTAGGGGACGGGGACGGTTTAGGGTCCAGGTGAGGGTACGGCAATGCTTTAGGGGGAGCGTGCGTGTGAGGGCGCGGGTTAGTGTTAACGTACGGGTTAGGATTAGGGGACGGGTGAGGGTCAGGCTTCGGGGAAGGGTTAGGGTTAGGGTTCGGGCTAGGGTTAGTGTTAGGGGACGGGGTCGGTTTATGGTCCAGGTGAGCGTACGGCAACGCTTTAGGGGGAGCGTGGGTGTGAGGGCGTGGGTTAGTGTTAGCGTACGGGTTAGGATTAGGGGACGGGTGAGGGTCAGGCTTCGGGGAAGGGTTAGGGTTAGGGTTCGGGCTAGGGTTAGGGTTAGGGGACGGGGACGGTTTAGGGTCCAGGTGAGGGTACGGAAACGCTTTAGGGGGAGCGTGCGTGTGAGGGCGCGGGTTAGTGTTAGTGTACGGGTTAGGATTAGGGGACGGGTGAGGGTCAGGCTTCGGGGAAGGGTTAGGGTTAGGGTTCGGTCTAGGGTTAGGATTAGGGGACGGGGACGGTTTAGGGTCCAGGTGACGGTACTGCAACGCTTTAGGGGGAGCGTGCGTGTGAGGGCGCGGGTTAGTGTGAGCCTACGGGTTAGGATTAGGGGACGGGTGAGGGTCAGGCTTCGGGGAAGGGTTAGGGTTAGGGTTCGGTCTAGGGTTAGGGTTAGGGGACGGGGACGGTTTAGGGTCCAGGTGAGGGTACGGCAACGCTTTAGGGGGAGCGTGCGTGTGAGTGCGCGGGTTAGTGTTAGCGTACGGGTTAGGATTAGGGGACGTGTGAGGGTCATGCTTCGGGGAAGTGTTAGGGTTCGGGCTAGGGTTAGGGTTAGGGGACGGGGACGGTTTAGGGTCCAGGGGAGGGTACGGCAACGCTTTAGGGGGAGCGTGCGTGTGAGGGCGCGGGTTAGTGTTAGCGTACGGGTTAGGATTAGGGGACGGTTGAGGGTCAGGCTTCGGGGAAGGGTTAGGGTTAGGGTTCGGGCTAGGGTTAGGGTTAGGGGACGGGGACGGTTTAGGGTCCAGGTGAGGGTACGGCAACGCTTTAGGGGGAGCGTGCGTGTGAGGGCGCGGGTTAGTGTTAGCATACGGGTTAGGATTAGGGGACGGGTGAGGGTCAGGCTTCGGGGAAGGGTTAGGGTTATGGTTCGGGCTAGGGTTAGGTTTAGGGGACGGGGACGGTTTAGGGTCCAGGTGAGGGTACGGCAACGCTTTAGGGGGAGCGTGCGTGTGAGGGCACGGGTTAGTGTTGGCGTACGGGTTAGGATTAGGGGACGGGTGAGGGTCAGGCTTCGGGGAAGGGTTAGGGTTAGGGTTCAGGCTAGGGTTAGGGTTAGGGGATGGGGACGGTTTAGCGTCCAGGTGAGGGTACGGCAACGCTTTAGGGGGAGCGTGCGTGTGAGGGCGCGCGTTAGTATTAGCGTACGGCTTAGGATTAGGGGACGGGTGAGTGTCAGGCTTCAGGGAAGGGTTAGGGTTAGGGTTAGGGCTAGGGTTAACGTTAGGGTACGGGGACGGTTTAGGGTCCAGGTGAGGGTACGGCAACGCTTTAGGGGGAGCGTGCGTGTGAGGGCGCGTGTTAGTGTTAGCGTACGGCTTAGGATTAGGGGACGGGTGAGGGTCAGGCTTCGGGGAAGGGTTAGGGTTAGGGTTCGGGCTAGGGTTAGGGTTAGGGGACGGGGACGGTTTAGGGTCCAGGTGATGGTACGGCAACGCTTTAGGGGGAGCGTGCGTGTGAGCGCATGGGTTAGTGTTGGCGTACGGGTTAGGATTAGGGGACGGGTGAGGGTCAGGCTTCGGGGAAGGGTTATGGTTAGGGTTCGGGCTAGGTTTAGGGTTAGGGGACGGGGACGGTTTAGCGTCCAGGTGAGGGTACGGCAATTCTTTAGGGGGAGCGTGCGTGTGAGGGCGCGGGTTAGCGTTAGCGTACGGGTTAGGATTAGGGGACGGGTGAGGGTTAGGCTTCGGGGAAGGGTTAGTGTTAGGGTTCGGGCTAGGGTTAGGGTTAGGACCGGGGACGGTTTAGGGTCCAGGTGAGGGTACGGCAACACTTTAGGGGGAGCGTGCGTGTGAGGGCGCGGGTTAGTGTTAGCGTACGAGTTAGGATTAGGGGACGGGTGAGGGTCAGGCTTCGGGGAAGGGTTAGGGTTAGGGTTCGGGCTAGGGTTAGGGTTAGGGGACGGGGACGGTTTAGGGTCCAGGGGAGGGTACGGCAATGCTTTAGGGGGAGCGTGCGTGTGAGGGCGTGGGTTAGTGTTAGCGTACTGGTTAAGATTAGGGGACGGGTGAGGGTCAGGCTTTGGGGAAGGTTAGGGTTAGGGTTCGGGCTAGGGTTAGGGTTAGGGGACGGGGACGGTTTAGGGTCCAGGTGATGGTACGGCAACGCTTTAGGGGGAGCGTGCGTGTGAGGGCGCGGATTAGTGTTAGCGTACGGGTTAGGATTAGGGGACGGGTGAGGGTCAGGCTTCAGGGAAGGGTTAGGGTTAGGGTTCGGGCTAGGGTTAGGGTTAGGGGACGGGGACGGTTTAGGGTCCAGGTGAGGGTACGGCAACGCTTTAGGGGGAGCGTGCGTGTGAGGGCGCGGGTTAGTGTTAGCGTACGGGTTAGGATTAGGGGACGGTTGAGGGTCAGGCTTCGGGGAAGGGTTAGGGTTAGGGTTCGGGCTAGGGTTAGGGGACGGGGACGGGGACGGTTTAGGGTCTAGGTGAGGGTACGGCAACGCTTTAGGGGGAGCGTGCGTGTGAGGGCGCGGGTTAGTGTTAGCATACGGATTAGGATTAGGGGACGGGTGAGGGTCAGGCTTCGGGGAAGGGTTAGGGTTATGGTTCGGGCTAGGGTTAGGGTTAGGGGACGGGGACGGTTTAGGGTCCAGGTGAGGGTACGGCAACGCTTTAGGGGGAGCGTGCGTGTGAGGGCACGGGTTAGTGTTGGCGTACGGGTTAGGATTAGGGGACGGGTGAGGGTCAGGCTTCGGGGAAGGGTAGGGTTAGGGTTCAGGCTAGGGTTA
This sequence comes from Delphinus delphis, assembly GCF_949987515.2. Classification (NCBI taxonomy): domain Eukaryota; kingdom Metazoa; phylum Chordata; class Mammalia; order Artiodactyla; family Delphinidae; genus Delphinus; species Delphinus delphis. The sequence continues at coordinate 513,956 of NW_027192729.1, read as the reverse complement.
GGGTTAGGGGATGGGGACGTTTTAGGGTCCAGGTGAGGGTACGGCAACGCTTTAGGGGGAGCGTGCGTGTGAGGGCGCGCGTTAGTATTAGCGTACGGCTTAGGATTAGGGGACGGGTGAGTGTCAGGCTTCAGGGAAGGGTTAGGGTTAGGGTTAGGGCTAGGGTTAACGTTAGGGTACGGGGACGGTTTAGGGTCCAGGTGAGGGTACGGCAACGCTTTAGGGGGAGCGTGCGTGTGAGGGCGCGTGTTAGTGTTAGCGTACGGCTTAGGATTAGGGGACGGGTGAGGGTCAGGCTTCGGGGAAGGGTTAGGGTTAGGGTTCGGACTAGGGTTAGGGTTAGGGGACGGGGACGGTTTAGGGTCCAGGTGAGGGTACGGCAACACTTTAGGGGGAGCGTGCGTGTGAGGGCGCGGGTTAGTGTTAGCGTACGGGTTAGGATTAGGGGACGGGTGAGGGTCAGGCTTCGGGGAAGGGTTAGGGTTATGGTTCGGGCTAGGGTTAGGGTTAGGGGATGTGGACGGTTTAGGGTCCAGGTGAGGGTACGGCAACGCTTTAGGGGGAGCGTGCGTGTGAGGGCACGGGTTAGTGTTGGCGTACGGGTTAGGATTAGGGGACGGGTGAGGGTCAGGCTTCGGGGAAGGGTAGGGTTAGGGTTCAGGCTAGGGTTAGGGTTAGGGGATGGGGACGTTTTAGGGTCCAGGTGAGGGTACGGCAACGCTTTAGGGGGAGCGTGCGTGTGAGGGCGCGCGTTAGTATTAGCGTACGGCTTAGGATTAGGGGACGGGTGAGTGTCAGGCTTCAGGGAAGGGTTAGGGTTAGGGTTAGGGCTAGGGTTAACGTTAGGGTACGGGGACGGTTTAGGGTCCAGGTGAGGGTACGGCAACGCTTTAGGGGGAGCGTGCGTGTGAGGGCGCGTGTTAGTGTTAGCGTACGGCTTAGGATTAGGGGACGGGTGAGGGTCAGGCTTCGGGGAAGGGTTAGGGTTAGTGTTCGGGCTAGGGTTAGGGTTAGGGGACGGGGACGGTTTAGGGTCCAGGTGAGGGTACGGCAACACTTTAGGGGGAGCGTGCGTGTGAGGGCGCGGGTTAGTGTTAGCGTACGGGTTAGGATTAGGGGACGGGTGAGGGTCAGGCTTCGGGGAAGGGTTAGGGTTATGGTTCGGGCTAGGGTTAGGGTTAGGGGATGGGGACGGTTTAGGGTCCAGGTGAGGGTACGGCAACGCTTTAGGGGGAGCGTGCGTGTGAGGGCGCGCGTTAGTATTAGCGTACGGCTTAGGATTAGGGGACGGGTGAGTGTCAGGCTTCAGGGAAGGGTTAGGGTTAGGGTTAGGGCTAGGGTTATCGTTAGGGGACGGGGACGGTTTAGGGTCCAGGTGAGGGTACGGCAACGCTTTAGGGGGAGCGTGCGTGTGAGGGCGCGTGTTAGTGTTAGCGTACGGCTTAGGATTAGGGGACGGGTGAGGGTCAGGCTTCGGGGAAGGGTTAGGGTTAGTGTTCGGGCTAGGGTTAGGGTTACGGGACGGGGACGGTTTAGGGTCCAGGTGATGGTACGGCAAAGCTTTAGGGGGAGCGTGCGTGTGAGGGCATGGGTTAGTGTTTGCGTACGGGTTAGGATTAGGGGACGGGTGAGGGTCAGGCTTCGGGGAAGGGTTAGGGTTAGGGTTCGGGCTAGGTTTAGGGTTAGGGGACGGGGACGGTTTAGCGTCCAGGTGAGGGTACGGCAACGCTTTAGGGGGAGCGTGCGTGTGAGGGCGCCCGTTAGTGTTAGCGTACGGCTTAGGATTAGGGGACGGGTGAGGGTCAGGCTTCAGGGAAGGGTTAGGGTTAGGGTTCGGGCTAGGGTTAGGGTTGGGGTACGGGGACGGTTTAGGGTCCAGGTGAGGGTACGGCAACGCTTTAGGGGGAGCGTGCGTGTGAGGGCGCGGGTTAGTGTTAGCGTACGGGTTAGGATTAGGGGACGGGTGAGGGTCAGGCTTCGGGGAAGTGTTAGGGTTAGGGTTCGGGCTAGGGTTAGGGTTAGGGGACGGGGACGGTTTAGGGTCCAGGTGAGGGTACGGCAACGCTTTAGGGGGAGCGTGCATGTGAGGGCGTGGGTTAGTCTTAGCGTACGGGTTAGGATTAGGGGACGGGTGAGGGTCAAGCTTCGGGGAAGGGTTAGGGTTAGGGTTCGGGCTAGGGTTAGGGTTAGGGGACGGGGACGGTTTAGGGTCCAGGTGAGGGTACGGCAACCCTTTAGGGGGAGCGTGCGTGTGAGGGCGCGGGTTAGTGTTAGCGTACGGGTTAGGATTAGGGGACGGGTGAGGGTCAGGCTTCGGGGAAGGGTTAGGGTTAGGGTTCGGGGTAGGGTAAGGGTTAGGGGACGGGGACGGTTTAGGGTCCAGGTGAGGGTACGGCAACGCTTTAGGGGGAGCGTGCGTGTGAGGGCGCGGGTTAGTGTTAGCGTACGGGTTAGGATTAGGAGACGGGTGAGGGTCAGGCTTCAGGGAAGGGTTAGGGTTAGGGTTCAGGCTAGGGTTAGGGTTAGGGGACGGGACGGTTTAGGGTCCAGGTGAGGGTACGGCAATGCTTTAGAGGGAGCGTGCGTGTCAGGGCGCGGGTTAGTGTTAGCGTACAGGTTAGGATTAGGGGACGGGTGACGGTCAGGCTTCGGGGAAGTGTTAGGGTTAGGGTTCGGGCTAGGGTTAGGGTTAGGGGACGGGGACGGTTTAGGGTCCAGGTGAGGGTACGGCAATGCTTTAGGGGGAGCGTGTGTGTGAGGGCGTGGGTTAGTGTTAGCGTACGTGTTAGGATTAGGGGACGGGTGAGGGTCAGGCTTCGGGGAAGGGTTAGGGTTAGGGTTCGGGCTAGGGTTAGGGGTCGGGGACGGTTTAGGGTCCAGGTGAGGGTACGGCAACGCTTTAGGCGGAGCGTGCATGTGAGGGCGTGGGTTAGTGTTAGCGTACGGGTTAGGATTAGGGGACGGGTGAGGGTCAGGCTTCGGGGAAGGGTTAGGGTTAGGGTTCGGGCTAGGGTTAGGGGATGGGGACGGGGACGGTTTAGGGTCCAGGTGAGGGTACGGCAACGCTTTAGGGGGAGCGTGCGTGTGAGGGCGCGGGTTAGTGTTAGCGTACGGCTTAGGATTAGGGGACGGGAGAGGGTCAGGCTTCAGGGAAGGGTTAGGGTTATGGTTCGGGCTAGGGTTAGGGTTAGGGGACGGGGACGGTTTAGGGTCCAGGTGAGGGTACGGCAACGCTTTAGGGGGAGCGTGCGTGTGAGGGCGCGGGTTAGTGTTAGCGTACGGGTTAGGATTAGGGGACGGGTGAGGGTCAGGCTTCGGGGAAGGGTTAGGGTTAGGGTTCGGGCTAGGGTTAGGGTTAGGACCGGGGATGGTTTAGGGTCCAGGTGAGGGTACGGCAACACTTTAGGGGGAGCGTGCGTGTGAGGGCGCGGGTTAGTGTTAGCGTACGGGTTAGGATTAGGGGACGGGGGAGGGTCAGGCTTCGGGGAAGGGTTAGGGTTAGGGTTCGGGCTAGGGTTAGGGTTAGGGGACGGGGACGGTTTAGGGTCCAGGGGAGGGTACGGCAACGCTTTAGGGGGAGCGTGCGTGTGAGGTCGTGGGTTAGTGTTAGCGTACTGGTTAAGATTAGGGGACGGGTGAGGGTCAGGCTTTGGGGAAGGGTTAGGGTTAGGGTTCGGGCTAGGGTTAGGTTTAGGGGACGGGGACGGTTTAGGGTCCAGGTGAGGGTATGGCAACGCTTTAGGGGGAGAGTGCGTGTGAGGGCGCGGGTTAGTGTTATCGTACGGGTTAGGATTAGGGGACGGATGAGGGTCAGGCTTCGGGGAAGGGTTAGGGTTAGGGTTCGGGCTAGGGTTAGGGTTAGGGGACGGGGATGGTTTAGAGTCCAGGTGAGGGTACGGCAACGCTTTAGGGGGAGCGTGCGTGTGAGGGCGCGGGTTAGTGTTAGCGTACGGGTTAGGATTAGGGGAAGGGTGAGGGTCAGGCTTTGGGGAAGGGTTAGGGTAAGGGTTCGGGCTAGGGTTAGGGTTAGGGGACGGGGACGGTTTAGGGTCCAGGTGAGGGTACGGCAACGATTTAGGGGGAGCGTGCGTGTGAGGGCGCGGGTTAGTGTTAGCGTACGGGTTAGGATTAGGCGACGGGTGAGGGTCAGGCTTCGGGGAAGGGTTAGGGTTAGGGTTCGGGCTAGGGTTAGGGTTAGGGGACGGGGACGGTTTAGGGTCCAGGTGAGGGTACAGCAACGCTTTAGGGGGAGCGCGGGTGTGAGGGCGTGGGTTAGTGTTAGCGTACGGGTTAGGATTAGGGGACGGGTGAGGGACAGGCTTTGGGGAAGGGTTAGGGTTAGGGTTCGGGCTAGGGTTAGGGTTAGGGGACGGGGACGGTTTAGGGTCCAGGTGTGGGTACGGCAACGCTTTAGGGGGAGCGTGCGTGTGAGGGCGCGGGTTAGTGTTAGCGTACGGGTTAGGATTAGGGGACGGGTGAGGGTCAGGCTTCGGGGAAGGGTTAGGGTTAGGGTTCGGGCTAGGGTTAGGGTTAGGGGACGGGGACGGTTTCGGGTCCAGGTGAGGGTACGGCAACGCTTTAGGGGGAGCGTGGGTGTGAGGGCGTGGGTTAGTGTTAGCGTACGTGTTAGGATTAGGGGACGGGTGAGGGACAGGCTTCGGGCAAGGGTTAGGGTTAGGGTTCGGGCTAGGGTTAGGGTTAGGGGACGGGGACGGTTTAGGGTCCAGGTGAGGGTACGGAAACGCTTTAGGGGGAGCGTGCGTGTGAGGGCGCGGGTTAGTGTTAGCGTAAGGCTTAGGATTAGGGGACGGGTGAGGGTCAGGCTTCGGGGAAGGGTTAGGTTTAGGGTTCGGGCTAGGGTTAGGGTTAGGGGATGGGGACGGTTTAGGGTCCAGGTAAGAGTACGGCAACGCTTTAAGGGGAGCGTGCGTGTGAGCGCGAGGGTTAGTGTTAGCGTACGTGTTAGGTTTAGGGAACGGGTGAGGGTCAGGCTTCGGGGAAGGGTTAGGGTTAGGATTCGGGGTACGGTTTGGGTTAGGGGACGGGGACGGTTTAGAGTCCAGGTGAGGGTACGGCAACGCTTTAGGGGGAGAGTGCGTGTGAGGGCGCGGGTTAGTGTTAGTGTACGGGTTAGGATTAGTGGATGGGTGAGTGTCAGGCTTCGGGGAAGGGTTAGGGTTAGAGTTCGGGCTAGGGTTAGGGTTAAGGGACGTGGACGTTTTACGGTCCAGGAGAGGGTACGGCAACGTTTTAGGGGGAGCGTGCGTGTGAGGGCGCGGGTTAGTGTTAGCGTACGGGTTAGGATTAGGGGACGGGTGAGGGTCAGGCTTCGGGGAAGGGTTAGGGTTAGGGTTCGGACTAGGGTTAGGGTTAGGGGACGGGGACGGTTTAGGGTCCAGGTGAGGGTACGGCAACGCTTTAGGGGTAGCGTGCGTGTGAGGGCGCGGGTTAGTGTTAGTGTACGGTTTAGGATTAGGGGACAGGTGAGGGTCAGGCTTCGGGGAAGGTTTATGGTTAGGGTTCGGGCTAGGGTTAGGGTTAGGGGACGGGGACGGTTTAGGGTCCAGGTGAGGGTACGGCAACGCTTTAGGGGGAGCGTGCGTGTGAGGGTGCGGGTTAGTGTTAACGTACGGGTTAGGATTAGGGGACGGGTGAGTGTCAGGCTTCGGGGAAGGGTTAGGGTTAGGGTTCGGGCTAGGGTTAGGGTTAGTGGACGGGGACGGTTTAGGGTCCAGGTGAGGGTACGGCAACGCTTTAGGGGGAGCGTGCGTGTGAGGGCGCGGGTTAGTGTTAGCGTACGGGTTAGGATTAGGGTACGGGTGAGGGTCATGCTTCGGGGAAGGGTTAGGTCTAGGGTTCGGGCTAGGGTTAGGGTTAGGGGACGGGGACGGTTTCGGGTCCAGGTGAGGGTAAGGCAATGCTTTAGGGGGAGCGTGCGTGTGAGGGCGCGGGGTAGTGTTAGCGTACGGGTTAGGATTATGGGACGGGTGAGGGTCAGGCTTCGGGGAAGGGTTAGGTTTAGGGTTCGGGCTAGGGTTAGGGTTAGGGGACGGGGACGTTTTAGAGTCCAGGTGAGGGTACGGCAACGCTTTAGGGGGAGCGTGCGTATGAGGGCGCGGGATAGTGTTAGCGTACGGGTTAGGATTAGGGGACGGGTGAGGGTCAGGCTTCGGGGAAGGGTTAGGGTTAGGGTTCGGGCTAGGGTTAGATTTAGGTGACGGGGACGGTTTAGGATCCAGGTGAGTGTACGGCAACGCTTTAGGGGGAGCGTGCGTGTGAGGGCGCGGGGTAGTGTTAGCGTACGGGTTAGGATTAGGGGACGGGTGTGGGTCAGGCTTCGGGGAAGGGTTAGGGTTAGGGTTCGGGCTAGGGTTAGGGTTAAGGGACTGGGACGGTTTAGGGTCCAGGTGAGGGTACGGCAACGCTTTAGGGGGAGCGTGCGTGTGATGGCGCGGTTTAGTGTTAGCGTACGGGTTAGGATTAGTGGATGGGTGAGGGTCAGGCTTCGGGGAAGGGTTAGGGTTAGGGTTCGGGCTAGGGTCAGGGTTAGGGGACGGGGACGGTTTAGGGTCCAGGTGAGGGTATGGCAACGCTTTATTGGGAGTGTGCGTGTGAGGGCGCAGGTTAGTGTTAGCGTACGAGTTACGATTAGGGGACGGGTGAGGGTCATGCTTAGGGGAAGGGTTAGGGTTAGGGTTCGGGCTAGGGTTAGGGTTAGGTGACTGGGACGGTTTAGGGTCCAGGTGAGGGTACAGCAACGCTTTAGGGGGAGCGTGCGTGTGAGGGCGCGGGGTAGTGTTAGCGTACGGGTTAGGATTAGGGGACGGGTGAGGGTCAGGCTTCGGGGAAGGGTTAGGGTTAGGGTTCGGACTAGGGTTAGGGTTAGGGGACGGGGACAGTTTAGGGTCCAGGTGAGGGTACGGCAACGCTTTAGGGGTAGCGTGCGTGTGAGGGCGCGGGTTAGTGTTAGTGTACGGGTTAGGATTAGGGGACGGGTGAGGGTCAGGCTTTGGGGAAGGGTTATGGTTAGGGTTCGGGCTAGGGTTAGGGTTAGGGGACAGGGACGGTTTAGGGTCCAGGTGAGGGTACGGCAACGCTTTAGGGGGAGCGTGCGTGTGAGGGCGCGGGTTAGTGTTAACGTACGGGTTAGGATTTGGGGACGGGTGAGGGTCAGGCTTCGGGGAAGGGTTAGGGTTAGGGTTCGGGCTAGGGTTAGGGTTAGGGGACGGGGACGGTTTAGGGTCCAGGTGAGGGTACGGCAATGCTTTAGGGGGAGCGTGCGTGTGAGGGCGCGGGTTAGTGTTAGCGTACGGGTTAGGATTAGGGGACGGGTGAGGGTGAGGCTTCGGGGAAGGGTTAGGGTTAGGGTTCGGGCTAGGGTTAGGGTTAGGGGACGGGGAGGGTTTAGGGTCCAGGTGAGGGTACGGCAACGCTTTAGGGGGAGCGTGCGTGTGAGGGCGCGGGTTAGTGTTAGCGTACGGGTTAAGATTAGGGGACGGGTGAGGGTCATGCTTCGGGGAAGGGTTAGGGCTAGGGTTCGGGCTAGGGTTAGGGTTAGGGGACGGGGACGGTTTCGGGTCCAGGTGAGGGTACGGCAATGCTTTAGGGGGAGCGTGCGTGTGAGGGCGCGGGGTAGTGTTAGCGTACGGGTTAGGATTATGGGACGGGTGAGGGTCAGGCTTCGGGGAAGGGTTAGGTTTAGGGTTCGGGCTAGGGTTAGGGTTAGGGGACGGGGACGTTTTAGGGTCCAGGTGAGGGTACGGCAACGATTTAGGGGGAGCGTGCGTATGAGGGCGCGGGGTAGTGTTAGCGTACGGGTTAGGATTAGGGGACGGGTGAGGGTCAGGCTTTGGGGAAGGGTTAGGTTTAGGGTTCGGGCTAGGGTTAGGGTTAGGGGACAGGGACTGTTTAGGGTCCAGGTGAGGGTACGGCAACGCTTCAGGGGGAGCGTGCGTGTGAGGGCGCAGGTTAGTGTTAGCGTACGGGTTAGAATTAGGGGATGGGTGAGGGTCAGACTTCTGGGAAGGGTTAGGGTTAGGGTCGGGCTAGGGTTAGGGTTAGGGGACGGGGACGGTTTAGGGTCCAGGTGAGGGTACGGCAACGCTTTAGGGGGAGCGTGCGTGTGAGGGCGCAGGTTAGTGTTAGCGTACGGGTTAGGATTAGGGGACGGGTGAGGGTCAGGCTTCGGGGAAGGGTTAGGGTTAGGGTTCGGGCTAGGGTTAGGGTTAGGACCGGGGACGGTTTAGGGTCCAGGTGAGGGTACTGCAACGCTTTAGGGGGAGCGTGCGTGTGAGGGCGCGGCTTAGTGTTAGCGTACGGGTTAGGATTAGGGGACGGGTGAGGGTCATGCTTCGGGGAAGGGTTAGGGTTCGGGCTAGGGTTAGGGTTAGGGGACGGGGACGGTTTAGGGTCCAGGTGAGGGTACGGCAACGCTTTAGGGGGAGCGTGCGTGTGAGGGCGCGGGTTAGTGTTAGCGCACGGGTTAGGATTAGGGGACGGGTGAGGGTCAGGCTTCAGGGAAGGGTTAGGGTTAGGGTTCGGGCTAGGGTTAGGGTTAGGACCGGGGACGGTTTAGGGTCCAGGTGAGGGTACGGCAACGCTTTAGGGGGAGCGTGTGTGTGAGGGCGCGGGTTAGTGTTAGCGTACGGGTTAGGATTAGGGGACGGGGGAGGGTCATGCATCGGGGAAGGGTTAGGGTTAGGGTTCGGGCTAGGGTTAGGGTTAGGGGACGGGGACGGTTTAGGGTCCAGGTGAGGGTACGGCAATGCTTTAGGGGGAGCGTGCGTGTGAGGGCGCGGGTTAGTGTTAGCGTACGGGTTAGGATTAGGGGACGGGTGAGGGTCAGGCTTCGGGGAAGGATTAGGTTTAGGGTTCGGGCTAGGGTTAGGTTTAGGGGACGGGGACGGTTTAGGGTCCAGGTGAGGGTACGGAAACGCTTTAGGGGGAGCGTGCATGTGACGGTGCGGGTTAGTGTTAGCGTACGGGTTAGGATTAGGAGACGGTTGAGGGTCATGCTTCGGGGAAGGGTTAGGGTTAGATTTCGGGCTACGTTTAGGGTTAGGGGACGGGGACGGTTTAGAGTCCAGGTGAGGGTACGGCAACGCTTTAGGGGGAGCGTGCGTGTGAGGGCGCGGGGTAGTGTTAGCGTAAGGGTTAGGATTATGGGACGGGTGAGGGTCAAGTTTCGGGGAAGGCTTAGGTTTAGGGTTCGGGCTAGGGTTAGGGTAAGGTGACGGGGACGGTTTAGGGTCCAGGTGAGGGTATGGCAACGCTTTAGGGGGAGCGTGCGTGTGAGGGCGCGGGTTAGTGTTAGCGTAAGGGTTAGGATTAGGGGACGGGTGAGGGTCAGGCTTCGGGGAAGTGTTAGGGTTAGGGTTCGGGCTAGGGTTAGGGTTAGGGGACGGGGATGGTTTAGGGTCCAGGTGAGGGTACGGCAACGCTTTAGGGGGAGAGTGCGTGTGAGAGCGCGGGTTAGTGTTAGTTACGGCTTAGGATTAGGGGAAGGGTGCGGGTCAGGCTTCGGGGAAGGGTTAGGGTTAGGGTTCAGGCTAGGGTTAGGGTTAGGGGACGGGGACGGTTTAGTGTCCAGGTGAGGGTACGGCAACGCTTTAGGGGGAGCGTGCGTGTGAGGGCAAGGGTTAGTGTTAGTGTACGGGTTAGGATTAAGGGACGGGTGCGGGTCAGGCTTCGGGGAAGGGTTAGGGTTAGGGTTCGGGCTAGGGTTAGGCTTAGGGGACAGGGATGGTTTAGGGTCCAGGTGAGGGTACGGCAACGCTTTAGGGGGAGCGTGCGTGTGAGGGCGCGGGTTAGTGGTAGCGTACGGGTTAGGATTAGGGGACGGGTGAGGGTCAGGCTTCGGGGAAGGGTTAGGGTTAGGGTTCGGGCTAGGGTTAGGGTTAGGGGACGGGGACAGTTTAGGGTCCAGGGGAGGGTACGGCAACGCTTTAGGGGGAGCGTGCGTGTGAGGGCGTGGGTTAGTGTTAGCGAACGGGTTAAGATTAGGGGACGGGTCAGGGTCAGGCTTTGGGAAGGGTTAGGGTTAGGGTTCGGGCTAGGGTTAGGGTTAGGGGACGGGGACGGTTTAGGGTCCAGGTGCGGGTATGGCAACGCTTTAGGGGGAGAGTGCGTGTGAGGGCGCGGGTTAGTGTTAGCGTACGGGTTAGGATTAGGGGACGGGTGAGGGTCAGGGTTCGGGGAAGGGTTAGGGTTAAGGTTCGGGTTAGGGTTAGGGGACGGGGATGGTTTAGGGTCCAGGTGAGGGTACGGCAACGCTTTAGGGGGAGCGTGCATGTGAGGGCGTGGGTTAGTGTTAGCGTATGGGTTAGGATTAGGGGACGGGTGAGGGTCAGGCTTCGGGGAAGCGTTAGGGTTAGGGTTCGGGCTAGGGTTAGGGTTAGGGGACGGGGACGGTTTGGGGTCCAGGTGAGTGTACGGCAACGCTTTAGGGGGAGCGTGCGTGTGAGGGCGCGGGTTAGTGTTAACGTACGGGTTAGGATTAGGGGACGGGTGAGGGTCAGGCTTCGGGGAAGGGTTAGGGTTAGGGTTCGGGCTAGGGTTAGGGTTAGGGGACGGGGTCGGTTTATGGTCCAGGTGAGCGTACGGCAACGCTTTAGGGGGAGCGTGGGTGTGACGGCGTGGGTTAGTGTTAGCGTACGGGTTAGGATTAGGGGACGGGTGAGGGTCAGGCTTCGGGGAAGGGTTAGGGTTAGGGTTCGGGCTAGGGTTAGGGTTAGGGGACGGGGACGGTTTAGGGTCCAGGTGAGGGTACGGCAACGCTTTAGGGGGAGCGTGCGTGTGAGGGCGCGGGTTAGTGTTAGCGTACGGGTTAGGATTAGGGGACGGGTGAGGGTCAGGCTTCGGGGTAGGGTTAGGGTTAGGGTTCGGTCTAGGGTTAGGATTAGGGGACGGGGACGGTTTAGGGTCCAGGTGAGGGTACTGCAACGCTTTAGGGGGAGCGTGCGTGTGAGGGCGCGGGTTAGTGTTAGCCTACGGGTTAGGATTAGGGGACGGGTGAGGGTCAGGCTTCGGTGAAGGGTTAGGGTTAGGGTTCGGTCTAGGGTTAGGGTTAGGGGACGGGGACGGTTTAGGGTCCAGGTGAGGGTACGGCAACGCTTTAGGGGGAGCGTGCGTGTGAGTGCGTGGGTTAGTGTTAGCGTACGGGTTAGGATTAGGGGACGTGTGAGGGTCATGCTTCGGGGAAGGGTTAGGGTTCGGGCTAGGGTTAGGGTTAGGGGACGGGGACGGTTTAGGGTCCAGGTGAGGGTACGGCAACGCTTTAGGGGGAGCGTGCGTGTGAGGGCGCGGGTTAGTGTTAGCGCACGGGTTAGGATTAGGGCACGGGTGAGGGTCAGGCTTCGGGGAAGGGTTAGGGTTAGGGTTCGGGCTAGGGTTAGGGTTAGGACCGGGGACGGTTTAGGGTCCAGGTGAGGGTACGGCAACGCTTTAGGGGGAGCGTGCGTGTGAGGGCGCGGGTTAGTGTCAGCGTACGGGTTAGGATTAGGGGACGGGTGAGGGTCAGGCTTCAGGGAAGGGTTAGGGTTAGGGTTCGGGCTAGAGTTAGGGTTAGGGGACGGAGACGGTTTAGGGTCCAGGTGAGGGTACGGCAACGCTTTAGGCGGAGCGAGCGTGTGAGGGCGCGGGTTAGTGTTAGCGTACGGGTTAGGATTAGGGGACGTGTGAGAGTCATGCTTCGGGGAAGGGTTAGGGTTCGGGCTAGGGTTAGGGTTAGGGGACGGGGACGGTTTAGGGTTCAGGTGAGGGTACGGCAAAGCTTTAGGGGGAGCGTGCGTGTGAGGGCGCGGGTTAGTGTTAGCGCACGGGTTAGGATTAGGGGACGGGTGAGGGTCAGGCTTCGGGGAAGGGTTAGGGTTAGGGTTCGGGCTAGGGTTTGGGTTAGGACCGGGGACGGTTTAGGGTCCAGATGAGGGTACGGCAACGCTTTAGGGGGAGCGTGCGTGTGAGGGCGCGGGTTAGTGTCAGCGTACGGGTTAGGATTAGGGGACGGGTGAGGGTCAGGCTTCGGGGAAGGGTTAGGGTTAGGGTTCGGGCTAGAGTTAGGGTTAGGGGACGGAGACGGTTTAGGGTCCAGGTGAGGGTACGGCAACGCTTTAGGCGGAGCGAGCGTGTGAGGGCACGGGTTAGTGTTAGCGTACGGGTTAGGATTAGGGGACGGGTGAGGGTCAGGCTTCGGGGAAGGGTTAGGGTTAGGGTTCGGGCTAGGGTTAGGGTTAGGGGACGGGGACGGTTTAGGGTCCAGGAGAGGGTACGGCAACGATTTAGGGGGAGCGTGCGTGTGAGGCCGCGGGTTAGTGTTAGCGTACGGGTTAGGATTAGGGGACGTGTGAGGGTCAGGCTTCGGGGAAGGGTTAGGGTTAGGGTTCGGGCTAGGGATAGGGCTAGGACCGGGGACGGTTTAGGGTCCAGGTGAGGGTACGGCAACGCTTTAGGGGGAGCGTGCGTGTGAGGGCGCGGGTTAGTGTTAGCGTACGGGTTAGGATTAGGGGACGGGGGAGGGTCAGGCTTCGGGGAAGGGTTAGGGTTAGGGTTCGGGCTAGGGGTAGGGTTAGGGGACGGGGACGGTTTAGGGTCCAGGTGAGGGTACGGCAACGCTTTAGGGGGAGCGTGCGTGTGAGGGTGTGGGTTAGTGTTAGCGTACGGGTTAGGATTAGGGGACGTGTGAGGGTCAGGCTTCGGGGAAGGGTTAGGGTTAGGGTTCGGACTAGGGTTAGGGTTAGGGGATGGGGACGGTTTAGGATCCAGGTGAGGGTACGGCAACGCTTTAGGGGGAGCGTGCATGTGAGGGCGCGGGTTAGTGTTAGCGCACGGGTTAGGATTAGGGGACGGGTGAGGGTCAGGCTTCGGGGAAGTGTTAGGGTTAGGGTTCAGGCTAGGGTTAGGGTTAGGACCGGGGACGGTTTAGGGTCCAGGTGAGGGTACGGCAACGCTTTAGGGGGAGCGTGCGTGTGAGGGCGCGCGTTATTATTAGCGTACGGCTTAGGATTAGGGGACGGGTGAGTGTCAGGCTTCAGGGAAGGGTTAGGGTTAGGGTTAGGGCTAGGGCTAACGTTAGGGTACGGGGACGGTTTAGGGTCCAGGTGAGGGTACGGCAACGCTTTAGGGGGAGCGTGCGTGTGAGGGCGCGTGTTAGTGTTAGCGTACGGCTTAGGATTAGGGGACGGGTGAGGGTCAGGCTTCGGGGAAGGGTTAGGGTTAGTGTTCGGGCTAGGGTTAGGGTTACGGGACGGGGACGGTTTAGGGTCCAGGTGATGGTACGGCAACGCTTTAGGGGGAGCGTGCGTGTGAGGGCATGGGTTAGTGTTTGCGTACGGGTTAGGATTAGGGGACGGGTGAGGGTCAGGCTTCGGGGAAGGGTTAGGGTTAGGGTTCGGGCTAGGTTTAGGGTTAGGGGACGGGGACGGTTTAGCGTCCAGGTGAGGGTACGGCAACGCTTTAGGGGGAGCGTGCGTGTGAGGGCGCCCGTTAGTGTTAGCGTACGGCTTAGGATTAGGGGACGGGTGAGGGTCAGGCTTCAGGGAAGGGTTAGGGTTAGGGTTCGGGCTAGGGTTAGGGTTGGGTTACGGGGACGGTTTAGGGTCCAGGTGAGGGTACGGCAACGCTTTAGGGGGAGCGTGCGTGTGAGGGCGCGGGTTAGTGTTAGCGTACGGGTTAGGATTAGGGGACGGGTGAGGGTCAGGCTTCGGGGAAGGGTTAGGGTTAGGGTTCGGGGTAGGGTAAGGGTTAGGGGACGGGGACGGTTTAGGGTCCAGGTGAGGGTACGGCAACGCTTTAGGGGGAGCGTGCGTGTGAGGGCGCGGGTTAGTGTTAGCGTACGGGTTAGGATTAGGAGACGGGTGAGGGTCAGGCTTCAGGGAAGGGTTAGGGTTAGGGTTCAGGCTAGGGTTAGGGTTAGGGGACGGGACGGTTTAGGGTCCAGGTGAGGGTACGGCAATGCTTTAGAGGGAGCGTGCGTGTCAGGGCGCGGGTTAGTGTTAGCGTACAGGTTAGGATTAGGGGACGGGTGACGGTCAGGCTTCGGGGAAGTGTTAGGGTTAGGGTTCGGGCTAGGGTTAGGGTTAGGGGACGGGGACGGTTTAGGGTCCAGGTGAGGGTACGGCAACGCTTTAGGGGGAGCGTGTGTGTGAGGGCGTGGGTTAGTGTTAGCGTACGTGTTAGGATTAGGGGACGGGTGAGGGTCAGGCTTCGGGGAAGGGTTAGGGTTAGGGTTCGGGCTAGGGTTAGGGGTCGGGGACGGTTTAGGGTCCAGGTGAGGGTACGGCAACGCTTTAGGCGGAGCGTGCGTGTGAGGGCGCGGGTTAGTGTTAGCGTACGGGTTAGGATTAGGGGACGGGTGAGGGTCAGGCTTCGGGGAAGGGTTAGGGTTAGGGTTCGGGCTAGGGTTAGGGGATGGGGACGGGGACGGTTTAGGGTCCAGGTGAGGGTACGGCAACGCTTTAGGGGGAGCGTGCGTGTGAGGGCGCGGGTTAGTGTTAGCGTACGGCTTAGGATTAGGGGACGGGAGAGGGTCAGGCTTCAGGGAAGGGTTAGGGTTATGGTTCGGGCTAGGGTTAGGGTTAGGGGACGGGGACGGTTTAGGGTCCAGGTGAGGGTACGGCAACGCTTTAGGGGGAGCGTGCGTGTGAGGGCGCGGGTTAGTGTTAGCGTACGGGTTAGGATTAGGGGACGGGTGAGGGTCAGGCTTCGGGGAAGGGTTAGGGTTAGGGTTCGGGCTAGGGTTAGGGTTAGGACCGGGGATGGTTTAGGGTCCAGGTGAGGGTACGGCAACACTTTAGGGGGAGCGTGCGTGTGAGGGCGCGGGTTAGTGTTAGCGTACGGGTTAGGATTAGGGGACGGGGGAGGGTCAGGCTTCGGGGAAGGGTTAGGGTTAGGGTTCGGGCTAGGGTTAGGGTTAGGGGACGGGGACGGTTTAGGGTCCAGGGGAGGGTACGGCAACGCTTTAGGGGGAGCGTGCGTGTGAGGTCGTGGGTTAGTGTTAGCGTACTGGTTAAGATTAGGGGACGGGTGAGGGTCAGGCTTTGGGGAAGGGTTAGGGTTAGGGTTCGGGCTAGGGTTAGGTTTAGGGGACGGGGACGGTTTAGGGTCCAGGTGAGGGTATGGCAACGCTTTAGGGGGAGAGTGCGTGTGAGGGCGCGGGTTAGTGTTATCGTACGGGTTAGGATTAGGGGACGGATGAGGGTCAGGCTTCGGGGAAGGGTTAGGGTTAGGGTTCGGGCTAGGGTTAGGGTTAGGGGACGGGGATGGTTTAGGGTCCAGGTGAGGGTACGGCAACGCTTTAGGGGGAGCGTGCGT
Source organism: Delphinus delphis (assembly GCF_949987515.2). Classification (NCBI taxonomy): domain Eukaryota; kingdom Metazoa; phylum Chordata; class Mammalia; order Artiodactyla; family Delphinidae; genus Delphinus; species Delphinus delphis. The sequence continues at coordinate 498,650 of NW_027192729.1, read as the reverse complement.
GTGAGGGCGCGGGTTAGTGTTAGCGTACGGGTTAGGATTAGGGGAAGGGTGAGGGTCAGGCTTTGGGGAAGGGTTAGGGTAAGGGTTCGGGCTAGGGTTAGGGTTAGGGGACGGGGACGGTTTAGGGTCCAGGTGAGGGTACGGCAACGATTTAGGGGGAGCGTGCGTGTGAGGGCGCGGGTTAGTGTTAGCGTACGGGTTAGGATTAGGGGACGGGTGAGGGTCAGGCTTCGGGGAAGGGTTAGGGTTAGGGTTCGGGCTAGGGTTAGGGTTAGGGGACGGGGACGGTTTAGTGTCCAGGTGAGGGTACGGCAACGCTTTAGGGGGAGCGTGGGTGTGAGGGCGTGGGTTAGTGTTAGCGTACGGGTTAGGATTAGGGGACGGGTGAGGGACAGGCTTCGGGCAAGGGTTAGGGTTAGGGTTCGGGCTAGGGTTAGGGTTAGGGGACGGGGACGGTTTAGGGTCCAGGTGAGGGTACGGCAACGCTTTAGGGGGAGCGTGCGTGTGAGGGCGCGGGTTAGTGTTAGCGTAAGGCTTAGGATTAGGGGACGGGTGAGGGTCAGGCTTCGGGGAAGGGTTAGGTTTAGGGTTCGGGCTAGGGTTAGGGTTAGGGGATGGGGACGGTTTAGGGTCCAGGTAAGAGTACGGCAACGCTTTAAGGGGAGCGTGCGTGTGAGCGCGAGGGTTAGTGTTAGCGTACGTGTTAGGTTTAGGGAACGGGTGAGGGTCAGGCTTCGGGGAAGGGTTAGGGTTAGGATTCGGGGTACGGTTAGGGTTAGGGGACGGGGACGGTTTAGAGTCCAGGTGAGGGTACGGCAACGCTTTAGGGGGAGAGTGCGTGTGAGGGCGCGGGTTAGTGTTAGTGTACGGGTTAGGATTAGTGGATGGGTGAGTGTCAGGCTTCGGGGAAGGGTTAGGGTTAGAGTTCGGGCTAGGGTTAGGGTTAAGGGACGTGGACGGTTTACGGTCCAGGAGAGGGTACGGCAACGTTTTAGGGGGAGCGTGCGTGTGAGGGCGCGGGTTAGTGTTAGTGTACGGGTTAGGATTAGGGGACGGGTGAGGGTCAGGCTTCGGGGAAGTGTTAGGGTTAGGGTTCGGACTAGGGTTAGGGTTAGGGGACGGGGACGGTTTAGGGTCCAGGTGAGGGTACGGCAACGCTTTAGGGGTAGCGTGCGTGTGAGGGCGCGGGTTAGTGTTAGTGTACGGTTTAGGATTAGGGGACAGGTGAGGGTCAGGCTTCGGGGAAGGGTTATGGTTAGGGTTCGGGCTAGGGTTAGGGTTAGGGGACGGGGACGGTTTAGGGTCCAGGTGAGGGTACGGCAACGCTTTAGGGGGAGCGTGCGTGTGAGGGTGCGGGTTAGTGTTAACGTACGGGTTAGGATTAGGGGACGGGTGAGTGTCAGGCTTCGGGGAAGGGTTAGGGTTAGGGTTCGGGCTAGGGTTAGGGTTAGTGGACGGGGACGGTTTAGGGTCCAGGTGAGGGTACGGCAACGCTTTAGGGGGAGCGTGCGTGTGAGGGCGCGGGTTAGTGTTAGCGTACGGGTTAGGATTAGGGTACGGGTGAGGGTCATGCTTCGGGGAAGGGTTAGGTCTAGGGTTCGGGCTAGGGTTAGGGTTAGGGGACGGGGACGGTTTCGGGTCCAGGTGAGGGTAAGGCAATGCTTTAGGGGGAGCGTGCGTGTGAGGGCGCGGGGTAGTGTTAGCGTACGGGTTAGGATTATGGGACGGGTGAGGGTCAGGCTTCGGGGAAGGGTTAGGTTTAGGGTTCGGGCTAGGGTTAGGGTTAGGGGACGGGGACGTTTTAGAGTCCAGGTGAGGGTACGGCAACGCTTTAGGGGGAGCGTGCGTATGAGGGCGCGGGATAGTGTTAGCGTACGGGTTAGGATTAGGGGACGGGTGAGGGTCAGGCTTCGGGGAAGGGTTAGGGTTAGGGTTCGGGCTAGGGTTAGATTTAGGTGACGGGGACGGTTTAGGATCCAGGTGAGTGTACGGCAACGCTTTAGGGGGAGCGTGCGTGTGAGGGCGCGGGGTAGTGTTAGCGTACGGGTTAGGATTAGGGGACGGGTGTGGGTCAGGCTTCGGGGAAGGGTTAGGGTTAGGGTTCGGGCTAGGGTTAGGGTTAAGGGACTGGGACGGTTTAGGGTCCAGGTGAGGGTACGGCAACGCTTTAGGGGGAGCGTGCGTGTGATGGCGCGGTTTAGTGTTAGCGTACGGGTTAGGATTAGTGGATGGGTGAGGGTCAGGCTTCGGGGAAGGGTTAGGGTTAGGGTTCGGGCTAGGGTCAGGGTTAGGGGACGGGGACGGTTTAGGGTCCAGGTGAGGGTATGGCAACGCTTTATTGGGAGCGTGCGTGTGAGGGCGCAGGTTAGTGTTAGCGTACGAGTTACGATTAGGGGACGGGTGAGGGTCATGCTTAGGGGAAGGGTTAGGGTTAGGGTTCGGGCTAGGGTTAGGGTTAGGTGACTGGGACGGTTTAGGGTCCAGGTGAGGGTACAGCAACGCTTTAGGGGGAGCGTGCGTGTGAGGGCGCGGGGTAGTGTTAGCGTACGGGTTAGGATTAGGGGACGGGTGAGGGTCAGGCTTCGGGGAAGGGTTAGGGTTAGGGTTCGGACTAGGGTTAGGGTTAGGGGACGGGGACGGTTTAGGGTCCAGGTGAGGGTACGGCAACGCTTTAGGGGTAGTGTGCGTGTGAGGGCGCGGGTTAGTGTTAGTGTACGGGTTAGGATTAGGGGACGGGTGAGGGTCAGGCTTTGGGGAAGGGTTATGGTTAGGGTTCGGGCTAGGGTTAGGGTTAGGGGACAGGGACGGTTTATTGTCCAGGTGAGGGTACGGCAACGCTTTAGGGGGAGCGTGCGTGTGAGGGCGCGGGTTAGTGTTAACGTACGGGTTAGGATTTGGGGACGGGTGAGGGTCAGGCTTCGGGGAAGGGTTAGGGTTAGGGTTCGGGCTAGGGTTAGGGTTAGGGGACGGGGACGGTTTAGGGTCCAGGTGAGGGTACGGCAATGCTTTAGGGGGAGCGTGCGTGTGAGGGCGCGGGTTAGTGTTAGCGTACGGGTTAGGATTAGGGGACGGGTGAGGGTGAGGCTTCGGGGAAGGGTTAGGGTTAGGGTTCGGGCTAGGGTTAGGGTTAGGGGACGGGGAGGGTTTAGGGTCCAGGTGAGGGTACGGCAACGATTTAGGGGGAGCGTGCGTATGAGGGCGCGGGGTAGTGTTAGCGTACGGGTTAGGATTAGGGGACGGGTGAGGGTCAGGCTTTGGGGAAGGGTTAGGTTTAGGGTTCGGGCTAGGGTTAGGGTTAGGGGACAGGGACTGTTTAGGGTCCAGGTGAGGGTACGGCAACGCTTCAGGGGGAGCGTGCGTGTGAGGGCGCAGGTTAGTGTTAGCGTACGGGTTAGAATTAGGGGATGGGTGAGGGTCAGACTTCTGGGAAGGGTTAGGGTTAGGGTCGGTCTAGGGTTAGGGTTAAGGGACTGGGACGGTTTAGGGTCCAGGTGAGGGTACGGCAACGCTTTAGGGGGAGCGTGCATGTGAGGGTGCGGGTTAGTGTTAGCCTACGGGTTAGGGTTAGTGGATGGGTGAGGGTCAGGCTTCGGGGAAGGGTTAGGGTTAGGGTTCGGGCTAGGGTTAGGGTTAGGGGACGGGGACGGTTTAGGGTCCAGGTGAGCGTACGGCAACGCTTTAGGGGGAGCGTGTGTGTGAGGGCGCGGGTTAGTGTTAGCGTACGGGTTAGGATTAGGGGACGGGGGAGGGTCATGCATCGGGGAAGGGTTAGGTTTAGGGTTCGGGCTAGGGTTAGGGTTAGGGGACGGGGACGGTTTAGGGTCCAGGTGAGGGTACGGCAACGCTTTAGGGGGAGCGTGCGTGTGAGGGCGCAGGTTAGTGTTAGCGTACGGGTTAGGATTAGGGGACGGGTGAGGGTCAGGCTTCGGGGAAGGGTTAGGGTTAGGGTTCGGGCTAGGGTTAGGGTTAGGACCGGGGACGGTTTAGGGTCCAGGTGAGGGTACTGCAACGCTTTAGGGGGAGCGTGCGTGTGAGGGCGCGGCTTAGTGTTAGCGTACGGGTTAGGATTAGGGGACGGGTGAGGGTCATGCTTCGGGGAAGGGTTAGGGTTCGGGCTAGGGTTAGGGTTAGGGGACGGGGACGGTTTAGGGTCCAGGTGAGGGTACGGCAACGCTTTAGGGGGAGCGTGCGTGTGAGGGCGCGGGTTAGTGTTAGCGCACGGGTTAGGATTAGGGGACGGGTGAGGGTCAGGCTTCAGGGAAGGGTTAGGGTTAGGGTTCGGGCTAGGGTTAGGGTTAGGACCGGGGACGGTTTAGGGTCCAGGTGAGGGTACGGCAACGCTTTAGGGGGAGCGTGTGTGTGAGGGCGCGGGTTAGTGTTAGCGTACGGGTTAGGATTAGGGGACGGGGGAGGGTCATGCATCGGGGAAGGGTTAGGGTTAGGGTTCGGGCTAGGGTTAGGGTTAGGGGACGGGGACGGTTTAGGGTCCAGGTGAGGGTACGGCAATGCTTTAGGGGGAGCGTGCGTGTGAGGGCGCGGGTTAGTGTTAGCGTACGGGTTAGGATTAGGGGACGGGTGAGGGTCAGGCTTCGGGGAAGGATTAGGGTTAGGGTTCGGGCTAGGGTTAGGTTTAGGGGACGGGGACGGTTTAGGGTCCAGGTGAGGGTACGGAAACGCTTTAGGGGGAGCGTGCATGTGACGGTGCGGGTTAGTGTTAGCGTACGGGTTAGGATTAGGAGACGGTTGAGGGTCATGCTTCGGGGAAGGGTTAGGGTTAGATTTCGGGCTACGTTTAGGGTTAGGGGACGGGGACGGTTTAGAGTCCAGGTGAGGGTACGGCAACGCTTTAGGGGGAGCGTGCGTGTGAGGGCGCGGGGTAGTGTTAGCGTAAGGGTTAGGATTATGGGACGGGTGAGGGTCAAGTTTCGGGGAAGGCTTAGGTTTAGGGTTCGGGCTAGGGTTAGGGTAAGGTGACGGGGACGGTTTAGGGTCCAGGTGAGGGTATGGCAACGCTTTAGGGGGAGCGTGCGTGTGAGGGCGCGGGTTAGTGTTAGCGTAAGGGTTAGGATTAGGGGACGGGTGAGGGTCAGGCTTCGGGGAAGGGTTAGGGTTAGGGTTCGGGCTAGGGTTAGGGTTAGGGGACGGGGATGGTTTAGGGTCCAGGTGAGGGTACGGCAACGCTTTAGGGGGAGAGTGCGTGTGAGAGCGCGGGTTAGTGTTAGTTACGGCTTAGGATTAGGGGAAGGGTGCGGGTCAGGCTTCGGGGAAGGGTTAGGGTTAGGGTTCAGGCTAGGGTTAGGGTTAGGGGACGGGGACGGTTTAGTGTCCAGGTGAGGGTACGGCAACGCTTTAGGGGGAGCGTGCGTGTGAGGGCAAGGGTTAGTGTTAGTGTACGGGTTAGGATTAAGGGACGGGTGCGGGTCAGGCTTCGGGGAAGGGTTAGGGTTAGGGTTCGGGCTAGGGTTAGGCTTAGGGGACAGGGATGGTTTAGGGTCCAGGTGAGGGTACGGCAACGCTTTAGGGGGAGCGTGCGTCTGAGGGCGCGGGTTAGTGGTAGCGTACGGGTTAGGATTAGGGGACGGGTGAGGGTCAGGCTTCGGGGAAGGGTTAGGGTTAGGGTTCGGGCTAGGGTTAGGGTTAGGGGACGGGGACAGTTTAGGGTCCAGGGGAGGGTACGGCAACGCTTTAGGGGGAGCGTGCGTGTGAGGGCGTGGGTTAGTGTTAGCGAACGGGTTAAGATTAGGGGACGGGTCAGGGTCAGGCTTTGGGAAGGGTTAGGGTTAGGGTTCGGGCTAGGGTTAGGGTTAGGGGACGGGGACTGTTTAGGGTCCAGGTGCGGGTATGGCAACGCTTTAGGGGGAGAGTGCGTGTGAGGGCGCGGGTTAGTGTTAGCGTACGGGTTAGGATTAGGGGACGGGTGAGGGTCAGGGTTCGGGGAAGGGTTAGGGTTACGGTTCGGGTTAGGGTTAGGGGACGGGGATGGTTTAGGGTCCAGGTGAGGGTACGGCAACGCTTTAGGGGGAGCGTGCATGTGAGGGCGTGGGTTAGTGTTAGCGTATGGGTTAGGATTAGGGGACGGGTGAGGGTCAGGCTTCGGGGAAGCGTTAGGGTTAGGGTTCGGGCTAGGGTTAGGGTTAGGGGACGGGGACGGTTTGGGGTCCAGGTGAGTGTACGGCAACGCTTTAGGGGGAGCGTGCGTGTGAGGGCGCGGGTTAGTGTTAACGTACGGGTTAGGATTAGGGGACGGGTGAGGGTCAGGCTTCGGGGAAGGGTTAGGGTTAGGGTTCGGGCTAGGGTTAGGGTTAGGGGACGGGGTCGGTTTATGGTCCAGGTGAGCGTACGGCAACGCTTTAGGGGGAGCGTGGGTGTGACGGCGTGGGTTAGTGTTAGCGTACGGGTTAGGATTAGGGGACGGGTGAGGGTCAGGCTTCGGGGAAGGGTTAGGGTTAGGGTTCGGGCTAGGGTTAGGGTTAGGGGACGGGGACGGTTTAGGGTCCAGGTGAGGGTACGGCAACGCTTTAGGGGGAGCGTGCGTGTGAGGGCGCGGGTTAGTGTTAGCGTACGGGTTAGGATTAGGGGACGGGTGAGGGTCAGGCTTCGGGGTAGGGTTAGGGTTAGGGTTCGGTCTAGGGTTAGGATTAGGGGACGGGGACGGTTTAGGGTCCAGGTGAGGGTACTGCAACGCTTTAGGGGGAGCGTGCGTGTGAGGGCGCGGGTTAGTGTTAGCCTACGGGTTAGGATTAGGGGACGGGTGAGGGTCAGGCTTCGGTGAAGGGTTAGGGTTAGGGTTCGGTCTAGGGTTAGGGTTAGGGGACGGGGACGGTTTAGGGTCCAGGTGAGGGTACGGCAACGCTTTAGGGGGAGCGTGCGTGTGAGGGCGCGGGTTAGTGTTAGCGCACGGGTTAGGATTAGGGCACGGGTGAGGGTCAGGCTTCGGGGAAGGGTTAGGGTTAGGGTTCGGGCTAGGGTTAGGGTTAGGACCGGGGACGGTTTAGGGTCCAGGTGAGGGTACGGCAACGCTTTAGGGGGAGCGTGCGTGTGAGGGCGCGGGTTAGTGTCAGCGTACGGGTTAGGATTAGGGGACGGGTGAGGGTCAGGCTTCAGGGAAGGGTTAGGGTTAGGGTTCGGGCTAGAGTTAGGGTTAGGGGACGGAGACGGTTTAGGGTCCAGGTGAGGGTACGGCAACGCTTTAGGCGGAGCGAGCGTGTGAGGGCGCGGGTTAGTGTTAGCGTACGGGTTAGGATTAGGGGACGTGTGAGAGTCATGCTTCGGGGAAGGGTTAGGGTTCGGGCTAGGGTTAGGGTTAGGGGACGGGGACGGTTTAGGGTCCAGGTGAGGGTACGGCAAAGCTTTAGGGGGAGCGTGCGTGTGAGGGCGCGGGTTAGTGTTAGCGCACGGGTTAGGATTAGGGGACGGGTGAGGGTCAGGCTTCGGGGAAGGGTTAGGGTTAGGGTTCGGGCTAGGGTTTGGGTTAGGACCGGGGACGGTTTAGGGTCCAGATGAGGGTACGGCAACGCTTTAGGGGGAGCGTGCGTGTGAGGGCGCGGGTTAGTGTCAGCGTACGGGTTAGGATTAGGGGATGGGTGAGGGTCAGGCTTCGGGGAAGGGTTAGGGTTAGGGTTCGGGCTAGAGTTAGGGTTAGGGGACGGAGACGGTTTAGGGTCCAGGTGAGGGTACGGCAACGCTTTAGGCGGAGCGAGCGTGTGAGGGCACGGGTTAGTGTTAGCGTACGGGTTAGGATTAGGGGACGGGTGAGGGTCAGGCTTCGGGGAAGGGTTAGGGTTAGGGTTCGGGCTAGGGTTAGGGTTAGGGGACGGGGACGGTTTAGGGTCCAGGAGAGGGTACGGCAACGATTTAGGGGGAGCGTGCGTGTGAGGCCGCGGGTTAGTGTTAGCGTACGGGTTAGGATTAGGGGACGTGTGAGGGTCAGGCTTCGGGGAAGGGTTAGGGTTAGGGTTCGGGCTAGGGTTAGGGCTAGGACCGGGGACGGTTTAGGGTCCAGGTGAGGGTACGGCAACGCTTTAGGGGGAGCGTGCGTGTGAGGGCGCGGGTTAGTGTTAGCGTACGGGTTAGGATTAGGGGACGGGGGAGGGTCAGGCTTCGGGGAAGGGTTAGGGTTAGGGTTCGGGCTAGGGGTAGGGTTAGGGGACGGGGACGGTTTAGGGTCCAGGTGAGGGTACGGCAACGCTTTAGGGGGAGCGTGCGTGTGAGGGTGTGGGTTAGTGTTAGCGTACGGGTTAGGATTAGGGGACGTGTGAGGGTCAGGCTTCGGGGAAGGGTTAGGGTTAGGGTTCGGACTAGGGTTAGGGTTAGGGGATGGGGACGGTTTAGGATCCAGGTGAGGGTACGGCAACGCTTTAGGGGGAGCGTGCATGTGAGGGCGCGGGTTAGTGTTAGCGCACGGGTTAGGATTAGGGGACGGGTGAGGGTCAGGCTTCGGGGAAGTGTTAGGGTTAGGGTTCAGGCTAGGGTTAGGGTTAGGACCGGGGACGGTTTAGGGTCCAGGTGAGGGTACGGCAACGCTTTAGGGGGAGCGTGCGTGTGAGGGCGCGGGTTAGTGTTAGCGTACGTGTTAGGATTAGGGGACGGGGGAGGGTCAGGCTTCGGGGAAGGGTTAGGGTTAGGGTTCGGGCTAGGGTTAGGGTTAGGGGACGGGGACGGTTTAGGTTCCAGGTGAGTGTACGGCAACGCTTTAGGGGGAGCGTGCGTGTGAGGGCGCGGGGTAGTGTTAGCGTACGGGTTAGGATTATGGGACGGGTGAGGGTCAGGCTTCGGGGAAGGGTTAGGGTTAGGGTTCGGGCTAGGGTTAGGGTTAGGACCGGGGACGGTTTAGGGTTCAGGTGAGGGTACTGCAACGCTTTAGGGGGAGCGTGCGTGTGAGGGCGCGGGTTAGTGTTAGCGTACGGGTTAGGATTAGGGGACGGGTGAGGGTCAGGCTTCGGGGAAGGGTTAGGGTTAGGGTTCGGTCTAGGGTTAGGGTTAGGGGACGGGGACGGTTTAGGGTCCAGGTGAGGGTACGGCAACGCTTTAGGGGGAGCGTGCGTGTGAGGGCGCGGGTTAGTGTTAGCGTACGGGTTAGGATTAGGGGACGTGTGAGGGTCATGCTTCAGGGAAGTGTTAGGGTTAGGGTTCGGGCTAGGGTTAGGGTTAGGGGATGGGGACGGTTTAGGGTCCAGGTGAGGGTACGGCAACGCTTTAGGGGGAGCGTGCATGTGAGGGCGCGGGTTAGTGTTAGCGCACGGGTTAGGATTAGGGGACGGGTGAGGGTCAGGCTTCGGGGAAGTGTTAGGGTTAGGGTTCGGGCTAGGGTTAGGGTTAGGACCGGGGACGGTTTAGGGTCCAGGTGAGGGTACGGCAACGCTTTACGGGGAGCGTGCGTGTGAGGGCGCGGGTTAGTGTTAGCGTACGGGTTAGGATTAGGGGACGGGGGAGGGTCAGGCTTCGGGGAAGGGTTAGGGTTAGGGTTCGGGCTAGGGTTAGGGTTAGGGGATGGGGACGGTTTAGGGTCCAGGTGAGGGTACGGCAACGCTTTAGGGGGAGCGTGCATGTGAGGGCGCGGGTTAGTGTTAGCGCACGGGTTAGGATTAGGGGACGGGTGAGGGTCAGGCTTCGGGGAAGTGTTAGGGTTAGGGTTCAGGCTAGGGTTAGGGTTAGGACCGGGAACGGTTTAGGGTCCAGGTGAGGGTACGGCAACGCTTTAGGGGGAGCGTGCGTGTGAGGGCGCGGGTTAGTGTTAGCGTACGTGTTAGGATTAGGGGACGGGGGAGGGTCAGGCTTCGGGGAAGGATTAGGGTTAGGGTTCGGGCTAGGGTTAGGGTTAGGGGACGGGGACGGTTTAGGTTCCAGGTGAGTGTACGGCAACGCTTTAGGGGGAGCGTGCGTGTGAGGGCGCGGGGTAGTGTTAGCGTACGGGTTAGGATTATGGGACGGGTGAGGGTCAGGCTTCGGGGAAGGGTTAGGGTTAGGGTTCGGGCTAGGGTTAGGGTTAGGACCGGGGACGGTTTAGGGTTCAGGTGAGGGTACTGCAACGCTTTAGGGGGAGCGTGCGTGTGAGGGCGCGGGTTAGTGTTAGCGTACGGGTTAGGATTAGGGGACGGGTGAGGGTCAGGCTTCGGGGAAGGGTTAGGGTTAGGGTTCGGTCTAGGGTTAGGGTTAGGGGACGGGGACGGTTTAGGGTCCAGGTGAGGGTACGGCAACGCTTTAGTGGGAGCGTGCGTGTGAGGGCGCGGGGTAGTGTTAGCGTACGGGTTAGGATTAGGGGACGTGTGAGGGTCATGCTTCAGGGAAGTGTTAGGGTTAGGGTTCGGGCTAGGGTTAGGGTTAGGGGATGGGGACGGTTTAGGGTCCAGGTGAGGGTACGGCAACGCTTTAGGGGGAGCGTGCGTGTGAGGGCGCGGGTTAGTGTTAGCGCACGGGTTAGGATTAGGGGACGGGTGAGGGTCAGGCTTCGGGGAAGTGTTAGGGTTAGGGTTCGGGCTAGGGTTAGGGTTAGGACCGGGGACGGTTTAGGGTCCAGGTGAGGGTACGGCAACGCTTTACGGGGAGCGTGCGTGTGAGGGCGCGGGTTAGTGTTAGCGTACGGGTTAGGATTAGGGGACGGGGGAGGGTCAGGCTTCGGGGAAGGGTTAGGGTTAGGGTTCGGGCTAGGGTTAGGGTTAGGGGACGGTGACGGTTTAGGGTCCAGGTGAGTGTACGGCAACGCTTTAGGGGGAGCGTGCGTGTGAGGGCGCGGGGTAGTGTTAGCGTACGGGTTAGGATTAGGGGACGGGTGAGGGTCAGGCTTCGGGGAAGGGTTAGGGTTAGGGTTCGGGCTAGGGTTAGGGTTAGGGGACGGGGACGGTTTAGGGTCCAGGTGAGGGTACGGCAACGCTTTAGGGGGAGCGTGCCTGTGAGGGCGCGGGTTAGTGTTAGCATACGGGTTAGGATTAGGGGACGGGTGAGGGTCAGTCTTCGGGGAAGGGTTAGGGTTAGGGTTCGGGCTAGGGTTAGGGTTAGGGGACGGGGACGGTTCAGGGTCCAGGTGAGGGTATGGCAACGCTTTAGGGGGAGCGTGCGTGTGAGGGCGCGGGTTAGTGTTAGCGTACGGGTTAGGATTAGGGGACGGGTGAGGGTGAGTCTTCGGGGAAGGGTTAGTGTTAGGGTTCGGGCTAGGGTTAGGTTTAGGGGATGGGGACGTTTTAGGGTCCAGGTGAGGGTACGGCAACGCTTTAGGGGGAGCGTGCGTGTGAGGGCGCGGGTTAGTGTTAGCGTACGGGTTAGGATTAGGGGACGGGTGAGGGTCAGGCTTCAGGGAAGTGTTAGGGTTAGGGTTCGGGCTAGGGTTAGGGTTAGGGGACGGGGACGGTTTAGGGTCCAGGTGAGGGTACGGCAACGCTTTAGGGGGAGCGTGCGTGTGAGGGCGCGGGTTAGTGTTAGCGTACGGGTTAGGATTAGGGGACGGGTGAGGGTCAGGCTTCGGGGAAGGGTTAGGGTTAGGGTTCGGGCTAGGGTTAGGGTTAGGGGACGGGGACGGTTTAGGGTCCAGTTGAGGCTACGGCAACGCTTTAGGGGGAGCGTGCGTGTGAGGGCGCGGGTTAGTGTTAGTGTACCGGTTAGGATTAAGGGACGGGTGAGGGTCAGGCTTCGGGGAAGGGTTGGGGTTAGGGTTCGGGCGAGGGTTAGGGTTAGGGGACGGGGACGGCTTAGGGTCCAGGTGAGGGTACGGCAACGCTTTAGGGGGAGCGTGCGTGTGAGGGCGCGGGTTAGTGTTAGCGTACGGGTTAGGATTAGGGGACGTGTGAGGGTCAGGCTTCGGGGAAGGGTTAGGGTTAGGGTTCGGGCTAGGGTTAGGGTTAGGGGATGGGGACGGTTTAGGGTCCAGGTGAGGGTACGGCAACGCTTTAGGGGGAGCGTGCGTGTGAGGGCGCGGGTTAGTGTTAGCGTACGGGTTAGGATTAGGGGACGGGTGAGGGTCAGGCTTCGGCGAAGGGTTAGGGTTAGGGTTCGGGCTAGGGTTAGGGTTAGGGGATGGGGACGGTTTAGGGTCCAGGTGAGGGTACGGCAACGCTTTAGGGGGAGCGTGCGTGTGAGGGCGCAGGTTAGTGTTAGCGTACGGGTTAGGATTAGGGGACGGGTGAGGGTCAGGCTTCGGGGAAGGGTTAGGGTTAGGGTTCGGGCTAGGGTTAGGGTTAGGACCGGGGACGGTTTAAGGTCCAGGTGAGGGTACGGCAACGCTTTAGGGGGAGCGTGCGTGTGAGGGCGCGGGTTAGTGTTAGCGTACGGGTTAGGATTAGGGGACGGGGGAGGGTCAGGCTTCGGGGAAGGGTTAGGGTTAGGGTTCGGGCTAGGGTTAGGGTTAGGGAACGGGGACGATTTAGGGTCCAGGTGAGGGTACGGCAACGCTTTAGGGGGAGCCTGCGTGTGAGGGTGCGGGTTAGTGTTAGCGTACGGGTTAGGATTAGGGGACGTGTGAGGGTCAGGCTTCGGGGAAGGGTTAGGGTTAGGGTTCGGGCTAGGGTTAGGGTTAGGGGATGGGGACTGTTTAGGGTCCAGGTGAGGGTACGGCAACGCTTTAGGGGGAGCGTGCGTGTGAGGGCGCAGGTTAGTGTTAGCGTACGGGTTAGCATTAGGGGACGGGTGAGGGTCAGGCTTCGGGGAAGGGTTAGGGTTAGGGTTCGGGCTAGGATTAGGGTTAGGCCCGGGGACGGTTTAGGGTCCAGGTGAGGGTACTGCAACGCTTTAGGGGGAGCGTGCGTGTGAGGGCGCGGCTTAGTGTTAGCGTACGGGTTAGGATTAGGGGACGGGTGAGGGTCAGGCTTCGGGGAAGGGTTAGGGTTAGGGTTCGGTCTAGGGTTAGGGTTAGGGGACGGGGACGGTTTAGGGTCCAGGTGAGGGTACGGCAACGCTTTAGGCGGAGCGTGCGTGTGAGGGCGCGGGTTAGTGTTAGAGTACGGGTTAGGATTAGGGGACGTGTGAGGGTCATGCTTCGGGGAAGGGTTAGGGTTCGGGCTAGGGTTAGGGTTAGGGGACGGGGACGGTTTAGGGTCCAGGTGAGGGTACGGCAACGCTTTAGGGGGAGCGTGCGTGTGAGGGCGCGGGTTAGTGTTAGCGCACGGGTTAGGATTAGGGGACGGGTGAGGGTCAGGCTTCAGGGAAGGGTTAGGGTTAGGGTTCGGGCTAGGGTTAGGGTTAGGACCGGGGACGGTTTAGGGTCCAGGTGAGGGTACGGCAACGCTTTAGGGGGAGCGTGCGTGTGAGGGCGCGAGTTAGTGTCAGCGTACGGGTTAGGATTATGGGACGGGTGAGGGTCAGGCTTCGGGGAAGGGTTAGGGTTAGGGTTCGGGCTAGAGTTAGGGTTAGGGGACGGGGACAGTTTAGGGTCCAGGTGATGGTACGGCAACGCTTTAGGCGGAGCGAGCGTGTGAGGGCGCGGGTTAGTGTTAGCGTACGGGTTAGGATTAGGGGACGGGTGAGGGTCAGGCTTCGGGGAAGGGTTAGGGTTAGGGTTCGGGCTAGGGTTAGGGTTAGGGGATGGGGACGGTTTAGGGTCCAGGTGAGGGTACGGCAACGCTTTAGGGGGAGCGTGCGTGTGAGGGCGCGGGTTAGTGTTAGCGTACGGGTTAGGATTAGGGGACGGGTGAGGGTCAGGCTTCGGGGAAGGGTTAGGGTTAGGGTTCGGGCTAGGGTTAGGGTTAGGACCGGGGACGGTTTAGGGTCCAGGTGAGGGTACGGCAACGCTTTAGGGGGAGCGTGCGTGTGAGGGCGTGGGTTAGTGTTAGCGTACGGGTTAGGATTAGGGGACGGGGGAGGGTCAGGATTCGGGGAAGTGTTAGGGTAAGGGTTCGGGCTAGGGTTAGGGTTAGGGGACGGGGACGGTTTAGGGTCCAGGTGAGGGTACGGCAACGCTTTAGGCAGAGCGAGAGTGTGAGGGCACGGGTTAGTGTTAGCGTACGGGTGAGGATTAGGGGACGTGTGAGGGTCAGGCTTCGGGGAAGGGTTAGGGTTAGGGTTCGGGCTAGGGTTAGGGTTAGGGGACGGGGACGGTTTAGGGTCCAGGTGAGGCTACGGCAACGCTTTAGGGGGAGCGTGCGTGTGAGGGCACGGGTTAGTGTTAGCGTACGGGTTAGGATTAGGGGACGTGTGAGGGTCAGGCTTTGGGGAAGGGTTAGGGTTAGGGTTCGGGCTAGGGTTAGGGTTAGGGGATGGGGACGGTTTAGGGTCCAGGTGAGGGTACGGCAACGCTTTAGAGGGAGCGTGCGTGTGTGGGCGCGGGTTAGTGTTAGCGTACGGGTTAGGATTAGGGGACGGGTGAGGGTCAGGCTTCGGGGAAGGGTTAGGGTTAGGGTTCGGGCTAGGGTTAGGGTTAGGACCGGGGACGGTTTAGGGTCCAGGTGAGGGTACGGCAACGCTTTAGGGGGAGCGTGCGTGTGAGGGCGCGGGTTAGTGTTAGCGTACGGGTTAGGATTAGGGGACGGGGGAGGGTCAGGCTTCGGGGAAGTGTTAGGGTTAGGTTTCGGGCTAGGGGTAGGGTTAGGGGACGGGGACGGTTTAGCGTCCAGGTGAGGGTACGGCAACGCTTTAGGGGGAGCGTGCGTGTGAGGGCGCAGGTTAGTGTTAGCGTACGGGTTAGGATTAGGGGACGGGTGAGGGTCAGGCTTCGGGCAAGGGTTAGGGTTAGGGTTCGGGCTAGGATTAGGGTTAGGCCCGGGGACGGTTTAGGGTCCAGGTGAGGGTACTGCAACGCTTTAGGGGGAGCGTGCGTGTGAGGGCGCGGCTTAGTGTTAGCGTACGGGTTAGGATTAGGGGACGGGTGAGGGTCAGGCTTCGGGGAAGGGTTAGGGTTAGGGTTCGGGCTAGGGTTAGGGTTAGGACCGGGGACGGTTTAGGGTCCAGGTGAGGGTACTGCAATGCTTTAAGGGGAGCGTGCGTGTGAGGGCGCGGGTTAGTGTTAGCGTACGGGTTAGAATTAGGGGACGGGTGAGGGTCAGGCTTCGGGGAAGTGTTAGGGTTAGGGTTCGGTCTAGAGTTAGGGTTAGGGGACGGGGACGGTTTAGGGTCCAGGTGAGGGTACGGCAACGCTTTAGGGGGAGCGTGCGTGTGAGGGCGCGGGTTAGTGTTAGCGTACGGGTTAGGATTAGGGGACGTGTGAGGGTCATGCTTCGGGGAAGGGTTAGGGTTAGGGTTCGGGCTAGGGTTAGGGTTAGGGGATGGGGACGGTTTAGGGTCCAGGTGAGGGTACGGCAACGCTTTAGGGGGAGCGTGCGTGTGAGGGCGCGGGTTAGTGTTAGCGCACGGGTTAGGATTAGGGGACGGGTGAGGGTCAGGCTTCAGGGAAGTGTTAGGTTTAGGGTTCGGGTTAGGGTTAGGGTTAGGACCGGGGACGGTTTAGGGTCCAGGTGAGGGTACGGCAACGCTTTAGGGGGAGCGTGCTTGTGAGGGCGCGGGTTAGTGTTAGCGTACGGGTTAGGATTAGGGGACGGGTGAGGGTCAGGCTTCGGGGAAGGGTTAGGGTTAGGGTTCGGGCTAGGGTTAGGGTTAGGGGACGGGGACGGTTTAGGGTCCAGGTGAGGGTACGGCAACGCTTTAGGGGGAGCGTGCGTGTGAGGGCGCGGGTTAGTGTTAGCTTACGGGTTAGGATTAGGGGACGGGTGAGGGTCAGGCTTCGGGGAAGGGTTAGGGTAAGGGTTCGGGCTAGGGTTAGGGTTAGGGGACGGGGACGGTTTAGGGTCCAGGTGAGGGTACGGCAACGCTTTAGGGGGAGCGTGCGTGTGAGGGCGTGGGTTAGTGTTAGCGTACGGGTTAGGATTAGGGGACGGGTGAGGGTCAGGCTTCGGGGAAGGGTTAGGGTTAGGGTTCGGGCTAGGGTTAGGGTTAGGGGACGGGGACGGTTTAGGGTCCAGGTGAGGGTACAGTAACGCTTTAGGGGGAGCGTGCATGTGAGGGCGCGGGTTAGTGTTAGCGTACGGGTTAGGATTAGGGGACGGGTGAGGGTCAGGCTTCGCGGAACGGTTAGGGTTAGGGTTCGGGCTAGGGTTAGGGTTAGGGGACGGGGACGGTTTAGGGTCCAGGTGAGGGTACGGCAACGCTTTAGGGGGAGCGTGCGTGTTAGGGCGCAGGTTAGTGTTAGCGTACGGGTTAGGATTAGGGGACGGGTGAGGGTCAGGCTTCGGGGAAGTGCTAGGGTTAGGGTTCGGGCTAGGGTTAGGGTTAGGGGACGGGGACGGTTTAGGGTCCAGGTGAGGGTACGGCAACGCTTTAGGGGGAGCGTGCGTGTGAGGGCGTGCGTTAGTGTTAGCGTACGGCTTAGGATTAGGGGACGGGTGAGGGTCAGGCTTCGCGGAACGGTTAGGGTTAGGGTTCGGGCTAGGGTTAGGGTTAGGGGACGGGGACGGTTTAGGGTCCAGGTGAGGGTACGGCAACGCTTTAGGGGGAGCGTGCGTGTTAGGGCGCAGGTTAGTGTTAGCGTACGGGTTAGGATTAGGGGACGGGTGAGGGTCAGGCTTCGGGGAAGTGCTAGGGTTAGGGTTCGGGCTAGGGTTAGGGTTAGGGGACGGGGACGGTTTAGGGTCCAGGTGAGGGTACGGCAACGCTTTAGGGGGAGCGTGCGTGTGAGGGCGCGCGTTAGTGTTAGCGTACGGCTTAGGATTAGGGGACGGGTGAGGGTGAGGCTTCGGGGAAGGGTTAGTGTTAGGGTTCGGGCTAGGGTTAGGTTTAGGGGATGGGGACGGTTTAGGGTCCAGGTGAGGGTACGGCAATGCTTTAGGGGGAGCGTGCATGTGAGGGCGCGGGTTAGTGTTAGCGTACGGGTTAGGATTAGGGGACGGGTGAGGGTCAGGCTTCGGGGAAGGGTTAGGGTTAGGGTTCGGGCTAGGGTTAGGGTTAGGGGACGGGGACGGTTTAGGGTCCAGGTGAGGGTACGGCAACGCTTTAGGGGGAGCGTGCGTGTGAGGGCGCGGTTTAGTGTTAGCGTACGGTTTAGGATTAGGGGACGGGAGAGGGTCAGGCTTCGGGGAAGGGTTAGGGTTAGGGTTCGGGCTAGGGTTAGGGTTAGGGGACGGGGACGGTTTAGTGTCCAGGTGAGGTTACAGCAACGCTTTAGGGGGAGCGTGCGTGTGAGGGCGCGGGTTAGTGTTAGCGTACGGGTCAGTATTAGGGGACGGGTGAGGGTCAGGCTTCGGGGAAGTGTTAGGGTTAGGGTTCGGGCTAGGGTTAGGGTAAGCGGACGGGGACGGTTTAGGGTCCAGGTGAGGGTACAGCAACGCTTTAGGGGGAGCGCGTGTGTGAGGGTGCGGGTTAGTGTTAGCGTACGGGTTAGGATTAGGGGACGTGTGAGGGTCAGGCTTCGGGGAAGGATTAGGGTTAGGGTTCGGGCTAGGGTTAGGGTTAAGGGATGGGGACGGTTTAGGGTCCAGGTGAGGGTACGGCAACGCTTTAGGGGGAGCGTGCGTGTGAGGGCGCGGGTTAGTGTTAGCGTACGGGTTAGGATTAGGGGACGGGTGAGGGTCAGGCTTCGGGGAAGGGTTAGGGTTAGGGTTAGGGGACGGGGACGGTTTAGGGTCCAGGTGAGGGTACGGCAACGCTTTAGGGGAAGCGTGCGTGTGAGGGCGAGGGGTAGTGTTAGCGTACGGGTTAGGATTAGGGGACGGGTGAGGGTCAGGCTTCGGGGAAGGGTTAGGGTTAGGGTTCGGGCTAGGGTTAGGGTTAGGACCGGAGACGGTTTAGGGTCCAGGTGAGGGTACGGCAACGCTTTAGGGGGAGCGTGCGTGTGAGGGCGCGGGTTAGTGTTAGCGTACGGGTTAGGATTAGGGGACGGGGGAGGGTCAGGCTTCGGGGAAGTGTTAGGGTTAGGGTTCGGTCTAGGGTTAGGTTTAGGGGACGGGGACGGTTTAGGGTCCAGGTGAGGGTACGGCAACGCTTTAGGGGGAGCGTGCGTGTGAGGGCGCGGGTTAGTGTTAGCGTACGGGTTAGGATTAGGGGACGGGTGAGGGTCAGGCTTCGGGGAAGTGTTAGGGTTAGGGTTCGGGCTAGGGTTAGGGTTAGGGGACGGGGACGGTTTATGTTCCAGGTGAGGGTACGGCAACGCTTTAGGGGGAGCGTGCCTGTGAGGGCGCGGGTTAGTGTTAGCGTACGGGTTAGGATTAGGGGATGGGTGAGGGTCAGGCTTCGGGGAAGTGTTAGGGTAAGGGTTCGGGCTAGGGTTAGGGTTAGCGGACGGGGACGGTTTAGGGTCCAGGTGAGGGTACGGCAACGCTTTAGGGTGAGCGTGCGTGTGAGGGCGCGGGTTAGTGTTAGCGTACGGGTTAGGATTAGGGGACGGGTGAGGGTCAGGCTTCGGGGAAGGGTTAGGGTTAGGGTTCGGGCTAGGGTTAGGGTTAGGGGACAGGGACGGTTTAGGGTCCAGGTGAGGATACGGCAACGCTTTAGGGGGAGCGTGCGTGTGAGGGCGCGGGTTAGTGTTAGAGTACGGGTTAGGATTAGGGGACGGGTGAGGGTCAGGCTTCGGGGAAGGGTTAGGGTTAGGGTTCGGGCTAGGGTTAGGGTTAGGGGACGGGGACGGTTTAGGGTCCAGGTGAGGGTACGGCAACGCTTTAGGGGGAGCGTGCGTGTGAGGGCGTGGGCTAGTGTTAGCGTACGGGTTAGGATTAGGGGACGGGTGAGGGTTAGGTTTCGGGGAAGTGTTAGGGTTAGGGTTCGGGCTAGGGTTAGGGTTAGGGGACGGGGACGGTTTAGGGTCCAGGTGAGGGTACGGCAACGCTTTAGGGGGAGCGTGCGTGTGAGGGCGCGGTTTAGTGTTAGCGTACGGTTTAGGATTAGGGGACGGGAGAGGGTCAGGCTTCGGGGAAGGGTTAGGGTTAGGGTTCGGGCTAGGGTTAGGGTTAGGGGACGGGGACGGTTTAGTGTCCAGGTGAGGTTACAGCAACGCTTTAGGGGGAGCGTGCGTGTGAGGGCGCGGGTTAGTGTTAGCGTACGGGTCAGTATTAGGGGACGGGTGAGGGTCAGGCTTCGGGGAAGTGTTAGGGTTAGGGTTCGGGCTAGGGTTAGGGTAAGCGGACGGGGACGGTTTAGGGTCCAGGTGAGGGTACAGCAACGCTTTAGGGGGAGCGCGTGTGTGAGGGTGCGGGTTAGTGTTAGCGTACGGGTTAGGATTAGGGGACGTGTGAGGGTCAGGCTTCGGGGAAGGATTAGGGTTAGGGTTCGGGCTAGGGTTAGGGTTAAGGGATGGGGACGGTTTAGGGTCCAGGTGAGGGTACGGCAACGCTTTAGGGGGAGCGTGCGTGTGAGGGCGCGGGTTAGTGTTAGCGTACGGGTTAGGATTAGGGGACGGGTGAGGGTCAGGCTTCGGGGAAGGGTTAGGGTTAGGGTTAGGGGACGGGGACGGTTTAGGGTCCAGGTGAGGGTACGGCAACGCTTTAGGGGAAGCGTGCGTGTGAGGGCGAGGGGTAGTGTTAGCGTACGGGTTAGGATTAGGGGACGGGTGAGGGTCAGGCTTCGGGGAAGGGTTAGGGTTAGGGTTCGGGCTAGGGTTAGGGTTAGGACCGGAGACGGTTTAGGGTCCAGGTGAGGGTACGGCAACGCTTTAGGGGGAGCGTGCGTGTGAGGGCGCGGGTTAGTGTTAGCGTACGGGTTAGGATTAGGGGACGGGGGAGGGTCAGGCTTCGGGGAAGTGTTAGGGTTAGGGTTCGGTCTAGGGTTAGGTTTAGGGGACGGGGACGGTTTAGGGTCCAGGTGAGGGTATGGCAACGCTTTAGGGGGAGCGTGCGTGTGAGGGCGCGGGTTAGTGTTAGCGTACGGGTTAGGATTAGGGGACGGGTGAGGGTCAGGCTTCGGGGAAGTGTTAGGGTTAGGGTTCGGGCTAGGGTTAGGGTTAGGGGACGGGGACGGTTTATGTTCCAGGTGAGGGTACGGCAACGCTTTAGGGGGAGCGTGCCTGTGAGGGCGCGGGTTAGTGTTAGCGTACGGGTTAGGATTAGGGGATGGGTGAGGGTCAGGCTTCGGGGAAGTGTTAGGGTAAGGGTTCGGGCTAGGGTTAGGGTTAGCGGACGGGGACGGTTTAGGGTCCAGGTGAGGGTACGGCAACGCTTTAGGGTGAGCGTGCGTGTGAGGGCGCGGGTTAGTGTTAGCGTACGGGTTAGGATTAGGGGACGGGTGAGGGTCAGGCTTCGGGGAAGGGTTAGGGTTAGGGTTCGGGCTAGGGTTAGGGTTAGGGGACAGGGACGGTTTAGGGTCCAGGTGAGGATACGGCAACGCTTTAGGGGGAGCGTGCGTGTGAGGGCGCGGGTTAGTGTTAGAGTACGGGTTAGGATTAGGGGACGGGTGAGGGTCAGGCTTCGGGGAAGGGTTAGGGTTAGGGTTCGGGCTAGGGTTAGGGTTAGGGGACGGGGACGGTTTAGGGTCCAGGTGAGGGTACGGCAACGCTTTAGGGGGAGCGTGCGTGTGAGGGCGTGGGCTAGTGTTAGCGTACGGGTTAGGATTAGGGGACGGGTGAGGGTTAGGTTTCGGGGAAGTGTTAGGGTTAGGGTTCGGGCTAGGGTTAGGGTTAGGGGACGGGGACGGTTTAGGGTCCAGGTGAGGGTACGGCAACGCTTTAGGGGGAGCGTGCGTGTGAGGGCGTGGGCTAGTGTTAGCGTACGGGTTAGGATTAGGGGACGGGTGAGGGTTAGGTTTCGGGGAAGTGTTAGGGTTAGGGTTCGGGCTAGGGTTAGGGTTAGGGGACGGGGACGGTTTAGGGTCCAGGTGAGGGTACGGCAACGCTTTAGGGGGAGCGTGCGTGTGAGGGCGCGGGTTAGTGTTAGCGTACGGTTTAGGATTAGGGGACAGGTGAGGGTCAGGCTTCGGGGAAGGGTTAGGTTTAGGGTTCGGGCTAGGGTTAGGGTTAGGGGACGGGGACGGTTTAGGGTCCAGGGGAGGGTACGGCAACGCTTTAGGGGGAGCGTGCGTGTGAGGGCGCGGGTTAGTGTTAGCGTACGGTTTAGGATTAGGGGACGGGTGAGGGTCAGGCTTCGGGGAAGGGTTAGGGTTAGGGTTCGGGCTAGGGTTAGGGTTAGGGGACGGCGACGGTTTTGGGTCCAGGTGAGGGTATGGCAACGCTTTAGGGGGAGCGTGCGTGTGAGGGCGCGGGTTAGTGTTAGCGTACGGGTTAGGATTAGGGGACGGATGAGGGTCAGGCTTCGGGGAAGGGTCAGGGTTAGGGTTCGGGCTAGGGTTAGGGTTGGGGGACGGGGACGGTTTTGGGTCCAGGTGAGGGTACGGCAACGCTTTAGGGGGACCGTGCATGTGAGGGCGCGGGTTAGTGTTAGCGTACGGGTTAGGATTAGGGGACGGGTGAGGGTCAGGCTTCGGGGAAGGGTCAGGGTTAGGGTTCGGGCTAGGGTTAGGGTTAGGGGACGGGGACGGTTTAGGGTCCAGGTGAGGGTACGGCAACGCTTTAGGGGGACCGTGCGTGTTAGGGCGCGGGTTAGTGTTAGCGTACGGGTTAGGATTAGGGGACGGGTGATGGTCAGGCTTCGGGGAAGGGTTAGGGTTAGGGTTCGGGCTAGGGTTAGGGTTCGGGGACGGGGACGGTTTAGGGTCCAGGTGAGGGTACGGCAACGCTTGAGGGGGAGCGTGCGTGTGAGGACGCGGGTTAGTGTTAGCGTACGGGTTAGGATTAGGGGACGGGTGAGGGTCAGGCTTCGGGGAAGGGTTAGGGTTAGGGTTCGGGCTAGGGTTAGGGTTCGGGGACGGGGACGGTTTAGGGTCCAGGTGAGGGTACGGCAACGCTTGAGGGGGAGAGTGCGTGTGAGGGCGCGGGTTAGTGTTAGCGTACGGGTTAGGATTAGGGGACGGGTGAGGGTCAGGCTTCGGGGAAGGGTTAGGGTTAGGGTTCGGGCTAGGGTTAGGGTTAGGGGACGGGGACGGTTTCGGGTCCAGGTGAGGGTACGGCAACGCTTTAGGGGGAGCGTGCGTGTGAGGGCGCGGGTTAGTGTTAGCGTACGGGTTAGGATTAGGGGACGGGTGAGGGTCAGGCTTCGGGGAAGGGTTAGGGTTAGGGTTCGGGCTAGGGTTAGGGTTAGGAGACGGGGACGGTTTAGGGTCCAGGTGAGGGTACGGCAACGCTTTAGGGGGAGCGTGCGTGTGAGGGCGCGGGTTAGTGTCAGCGTACGGGTTAGGTTTAGGGGACGGGTGAGGGTCAGGCTTCGGGGAAGGGTTAGGGTTAGGGTTCGGGCTAGGGTTAGGGTTAGGAGACGGGGACGGTTTAGGGTCCAGGTGAGGGTACGGCAACGCTTTAGGGGGAGCGTGCGTGTGAGGGCGCGGGTTAGTGTTAGCGTACGGGTTAGGATTAGGGGACGGGTGAGGGTCAGGCTTCGGGGAAGGGTTAGGGTTAGGGTTCGGGCTAGGGTTAGGTTTAGGGGACCGGGACGGTTTAGGGTCCAGGTGAGGGTACGGCAACGCTTTAGGGGGAGCGTGCGTGTGAGGGCGCGGGTTAGTGTTAGCGTACGGGTTAGGATTAGGGGACGGGTGAGGGTCAGGCTTCGGGGAAGTGTTAGGGTTAGGGTTCGGGCTAGGGTTAGGGTTAGGGGACGGGGACGGTTTCGGGTCCAGGTGAGGGTACGGCAACGCTTTAGGGGGAGCGTGCCTGTGAGGGCGCGCGTTAGTGTTAGCGTACGGCTTAGGATTAGGGGATGGGTGAGGGTCAGGCTTCGGGGAAGTGTTAGGGTAAGGGTTCGGGCTAGGGTTAGGGTTAGCGGACGGGGACGGTTTAGGGTCCAGGTGAGGGTACGGAAACGCTTTAGGGTGAGCGTGCGTGTGAGGGCGCGGGTTAGTGTTAGCGTACGGGTTAGGATTAGGGGACGGGTGAGGGTCAGGCTTCGGCGAAGGGTTAGGGTTAGGGTTCGGGCTAGGGTTAGGGTTAGGGGACAGGGACGGTTTAGGGTCCAGGTGAGGATACGGCAACGCTTTAGGGGGAGCGTGCGTGTGAGGGCGCGCGTTAGTGTTAGAGTACGGGTTAGGATTAGGGGACGGGTGAGGGTCAGGCTTCGGGGAAGGGTTAGGGTTAGGGTTCGGGTTAGGGTTAGGGGACGGGGACGGTTTAGGGTCCAGGTGAGGGTACGGCAACGCTTTAGGGGGAGCGTGCGTGTGAGGGCGTGGGCTAGTGTTAGCGTACGGGTTAGGATTAGGGGACGGGTGAGGGTTAGGTTTCGGGGAAGTGTTAGGGTTAGGGTTCGGGCTAGGGTTAGGGTTAGGGGACGGGGACGGTTTAGGGTCCAGGTGAGGGTACGGCAACGCTTTAGGGGGAGCGTGCGTGTGAGGGCGTGGGCTAGTGTTAGCGTACGGGTTAGGATTAGGGGACGGGTGAGGGTTAGGTTTCGGGGAAGTGTTAGGGTTAGGGTTCGGGCTAGGGTTAGGGTTAGGGGACGGGGACGGTTTAGGGTCCAGGGGAGGGTACGGCAACGCTTTAGGGGGAGCGTGCGTGTGAGGGCGCGGGTTAGTGTTAGCGTACGGTTTAGGATTAGGGGACGGGTGAGGGTCAGGCTTCGGGGAAGGGTTAGGGTTAGGGTTCGGGCTAGGGTTAGGGTTAGGGGACGGGGACGGTTTAGGGTCCAGGGGAGGGTACGGCAACGCTTTAGGGGGAGCGTGCGTTTGAGGGCGCGGGTTAGTGTTAGCGTACGGTTTAGGATTAGGGGACGGGTGAGGGTCAGGCTTCGGGGAAGGGTTAGGGTTAGGGTTCGGGCTAGGGTTAGGGTTAGGGGACGGCGACGGTTTTGGGTCCAGGTGAGGGTACGGCAACGCTTTAGGGGGAGCGTGCGTGTGAGGGCGCGGGTTAGTGTTAGCGTACGGGTTAGGATTAGGGGACGGATGAGGGTCAGGCTTCGGGGAAGGGTCAGGGTTAGGGTTCGGGCTAGGGTTAGGGTTGGGGGACGGGGACGGTTTTGGGTCCAGGTGAGGGTACGGCAACGCTTTAGGGGGACCGTGCGTGTGAGGGCGCTGGTTAGTGTTAGCGTACGGGTTAGGATTAGGGGACGGGTGAGGGTCAGGCTTCGGTGAAGGGTCAGGGTTAGGGTTCGGGCTAGGGTTAGGGTTAGGGGACGGGGACGGTTTAGGGTCCAGGTGAGGGTACGGCAACGCTTTAGGGGGACCGTGTGTGTGAGGGCGCGGGTTAGTGTTAGCGTACGGGTTAGGATTAGGGGACGGGTGATGGTCAGGCTTCGGGGAAGGGTTAGGGTTAGGGTTCGGGCTAGGGTTAGGGTTCGGGGACGGGGACGGTTTAGGGTCCAGGTGAGGGTACGGCAACGCTTGAGGGGGAGCGTGCGTGTGAGGACGCGGGTTAGTGTTAGCGTACGGGTTAGGATTAGGGGACGGGTGAGGGTCAGGCTTCGGGGAAGGGTTAGGGTTAGGGTTCGGGCTAGGGTTAGGGTTCGGGGACGGGGACGGTTTAGGGTCCAGGTGAGGGTACGGCAACGCTTGAGGGGGAGAGTGCGTGTGAGGGCGCGGGTTAGTGTTAGCGTACGGGTTAGGATTAGGGGACGGGTGAGGGTCAGGCTTCGGGGAAGGGTTAGGGTTAGGGTTCGGGCTAGGGTTAGGGTTAGGGGACGGGGACGGTTTCGGGTCCAGGTGAGGGTACGGCAACGCTTTAGGGGGAGCGTGCGTGTGAGGGCGCGGGTTAGTGTTAGCGTACGGGTTAGGATTAGGGGACGGGTGAGGGTCAGGCTTCGGGGAAGGGTTAGGGTTAGGGTTCGGGCTAGGGTTAGGGTTAGGAGACGGGGACGGTTTAGGGTCCAGGTGAGGGTACGGCAACGCTTTAGGGGGAGCGTGCGTGTGAGGGCGCGGGTTAGTGTCAGCGTACGGGTTAGGTTTAGGGGACGGGTGAGGGTCAGGCTTCGGGGAAGGGTTAGGTTTAGGGTTCTGCTAGGGTTAGGGTTAGGGGACGGGGACGGTTTAGGGTCCAGGTGAGGGGACGGCAACGCTTTAGGGGGAGCGTGCGTGTGAGGGCGCGGGTTAGTGTTAGCGTACGGGTTAGGATTAGGGGACGGGAGAGGGTCAGGCTTCGGGGAAGTGTTAGGGATAGGGTTCGGCTAGGGTTTGGGTTAGGGGACGGGGACGGTTTAGGGTCCAGGTGAGGGTACGGCAACGCTTTAGGGGGAGCGTGTGTGTGAGGGCGCGGGTTAGTGTTGGCGTACGGGTTAGGATTAGGGGACGGGTGAGGGTCAGGCTTCGGGGAAGGGTTAGGGTTAGGGTTCGGGCTAGGTTTAGGGTTAGGGGACGGGGACAGTTTAGGGTCCAGGTGAGGGTACGGCAACGCTTTAGGGGGAGCGTGCGTGTGAGGGCGCGCGTTAGTGTTAGCGTACGGCTTAGGATTAGGGGACGGGTGAGGGTCAGGCTGCAGGGAAGGGTTAGGGTTAGGGTTCGGGCTAGGGTTAGGGTTAGGGTACGGGGATGGTTTAGGGTCCAGGTGAGGGTACGGCAACGCTTTAGGGGGAGCGTGCGTGTGAGGGCGCGGGTTAGTGTTAGCGTACGGCTTAGGATTAGGGGACGGGTGAGGGTCAGGCTTCGGGGAAGGGTTAGGGTTAGGGTTCGGGCTAGGGTTAGGGTTAGGGGACGGGGACGGTTTAGGGTCCAGGTGAGGGTACGGCAACGCTTTAGGGGGAGCGTGCATGTGAGGGCGCGGGTTAGTGTTAGCGTACGGGTTAGGATTAGGGGAAGGGTGAGGGTCAGGCTTCGGGGAAGTGTTAGGGTTAGGGTTCGGGCTAGGGTTAGGGTTAGGGGACGGGGACAGTTTACGGTCCAGGTGAGGGAACGGCAACGCTTTAGGGGGAGAGTGCGTGTGAGGGCGCGGGTTAGTGTTAGTGTACGGGTTAGGATTAAGGGAAGGGTGAGGGTCAGGCTTCGGGGAAGGGTTAGGGTTAGGGTTCGGGCTAGGGTTAGGGTTAGGGGATGGGGACGGTTTAGGGTCCAGGTGAGGGTACGGCAACGCTTTAGGGGGAGCGTGCGTGTGAGGGCACGGGTTAGTGTTAGCGTACGGGTTAGGATTAGGGGACGGGTGAGGGTCAGGCTTCGGGGAAGGGTTAGGGTTATGGTTCGGGCTAGGGTTAGGGTTAGGGGACGGGGACGGTTTAGGGTCCAGGTGAGGGTACGGCAACGCTTTAGGGGGAGCGTGCGTGTGAGGGCGCGGATTAGTGTTAGCGTACGGGTTAGGATTAGGGGACGGGTGAGGGTTAGGCTTCGGGGAAGGGTTAGGGTTAGGGTTCGGGCTAGGGTTAGGGTTACGGGACGGGGACTTTTTAGGGTCCAGGCGAGGGTACGGCAACGCTTTAGGGGGAGCGTGCGTGTGAGTGCACGGGTTAGTGTTAGCGTACGGGTTAGGATTAGGGGACGGGTGAGGGTCAGGCTTCGGGGAAGGGTTAGGGTTAGGGTTCGGGCTAGGGTTAGGGTTAGGGGACGGGGACGGTTTAGGGTCCAGGTGAGGGTACGGCAACGCTTTAGGGGGAGGGTGCGTGTGAGGGCGCGGGTTAGTGTTGGCGTACTGGTTAGGATTAGGGGACGGGTGAGGGTCAGGCTTCGGGGAAGGGTTAGGGTTAGGGTTCGGGCTAGGGTTAGGGTTAGGGGACGGGGACGGTTTAGGGTCCAGGTGAGGGTACGGCAACGCTTTAGGGGGAGCGTGCGTGTGAGGGCGTGGGCTAGTGTTAGCGTACGGGTTAGGATTAGGGGACGGGTGAGGGTTAGGTTTCGGGGAAGTGTTAGGGTTAGGGTTCGGGCTAGGGTTAGGGTTAGGGGACGGGGACGGTTTAGGGTCCAGGTGAGGGTACGGCAACGCTTTAGGGGGAGCGTGCGTGTGAGGGCGTGGGCTAGTGTTAGCGTACGGGTTAGGATTAGGGGACGGGTGAGGGTTAGGTTTCGGGGAAGTGTTAGGGTTAGGGTTCGGGCTAGGGTTAGGGTTAGGGGACGGGGACGGTTTAGGGTCCAGGGGAGGGTACGGCAACGCTTTAGGGGGAGCGTGCGTGTGAGGGCGCGGGTTAGTGTTAGCGTACGGTTTAGGATTAGGGGACGGGTGAGGGTCAGGCTTCGGGGAAGGGTTAGGGTTAGGGTTCGGGCTAGGGTTAGGGTTAGGGGACGGGGACGGTTTAGGGTCCAGGGGAGGGTACGGCAACGCTTTAGGGGGAGCGTGCGTTTGAGGGCGCGGGTTAGTGTTAGCGTACGGTTTAGGATTAGGGGACGGGTGAGGGTCAGGCTTCGGGGAAGGGTTAGGGTTAGGGTTCGGGCTAGGGTTAGGGTTAGGGGACGGCGACGGTTTTGGGTCCAGGTGAGGGTACGGCAACGCTTTAGGGGGAGCGTGCGTGTGAGGGCGCGGGTTAGTGTTAGCGTACGGGTTAGGATTAGGGGACGGGTGATGGTCAGGCTTCGGGGAAGGGTTAGGGTTAGGGTTCGGGCTAGGGTTAGGGTTCGGGGACGGGGACGGTTTAGGGTCCAGGTGAGGGTACGGCAACGCTTGAGGGGGAGCGTGCGTGTGAGGACGCGGGTTAGTGTTAGCGTACGGGTTAGGATTAGGGGACGGGTGAGGGTCAGGCTTCGGGGAAGGGTTAGGGTTAGGGTTCGGGCTAGGGTTAGGGTTCGGGGACGGGGACGGTTTAGGGTCCAGGTGAGGGTACGGCAACGCTTGAGGGGGAGAGTGCGTGTGAGGGCGCGGGTTAGTGTTAGCGTACGGGTTAGGATTAGGGGACGGGTGAGGGTCAGGCTTCGGGGAAGGGTTAGGGTTAGGGTTCGGGCTAGGGTTAGGGTTAGGGGACGGGGACGGTTTCGGGTCCAGGTGAGGGTACGGCAACGCTTTAGGGGGAGCGTGCGTGTGAGGGCGCGGGTTAGTGTTAGCGTACGGGTTAGGATTAGGGGACGGGTGAGGGTCAGGCTTCGGGGAAGGGTTAGGGTTAGGGTTCGGGCTAGGGTTAGGGTTAGGAGACGGGGACGGTTTAGGGTCCAGGTGAGGGTACGGCAACGCTTTAGGGGGAGCGTGCGTGTGACGGCGCGGGTTAGTGTCAGCGTACGGGTTAGGTTTAGGGGACGGGTGAGGGTCAGGCTTCGGGGAAGGGTTAGGTTTAGGGTTCTGCTAGGGTTAGGGTTAGGGGACGGGGACGGTTTAGGGTCCAGGTGAGGGGACGGCAACGCTTTAGGGGGAGCGTGCGTGTGAGGGCGCGGGTTAGTGTTAGCGTACGGGTTAGGATTAGGGGACGGGAGAGGGTCAGGCTTCGGGGAAGTGTTAGGGATAGGGTTCGGCTAGGGTTTGGGTTAGGGGACGGGGACGGTTTAGGGTCCAGGTGAGGGTACGGCAACGCTTTAGGGGGAGCGTGTGTGTGAGGGCGCGGGTTAGTGTTGGCGTACGGGTTAGGATTAGGGGACGGGTGAGGGTCAGGCTTCGGGGAAGGGTTAGGGTTAGGGTTCGGGCTAGGTTTAGGGTTAGGGGACGGGGACAGTTTAGGGTCCAGGTGAGGGTACGGCAACGCTTTAGGGGGAGCGTGCGTGTGAGGGCGCGCGTTAGTGTTAGCGTACGGCTTAGGATTAGGGGACGGGTGAGGGTCAGGCTGCAGGGAAGGGTTAGGGTTAGGGTTCGGGCTAGGGTTAGGGTTAGGGTACGGGGATGGTTTAGGGTCCAGGTGAGGGTACGGCAACGCTTTAGGGGGAGCGTGCGTGTGAGGGCGCGGGTTAGTGTTAGCGTACGGCTTAGGATTAGGGGACGGGTGAGGGTCAGGCTTCGGGGAAGGGTTAGGGTTAGGGTTCGGGCTAGGGTTAGGGTTAGGGGACGGGGACGGTTTAGGGTCCAGGTGAGGGTACGGCAACGCTTTAGGGGGAGCGTGCATGTGAGGGCGCGGGTTAGTGTTAGCGTACGGGTTAGGATTAGGGGAAGGGTGAGGGTCAGGCTTCGGGGAAGTGTTAGGGTTAGGGTTCGGGCTAGGGTTAGGGTTAGGGGACGGGGACAGTTTACGGTCCAGGTGAGGGAACGGCAACGCTTTAGGGGGAGCGTGCGTGTGAGGGCGCGGGTTAGTGTTAGTGTACGGGTTAGGATTAAGGGAAGGGTGAGGGTCAGGCTTCGGGGAAGGGTTAGGGTTAGGGTTCGGGCTAGGGTTAGGGTTAGGGGATGGGGACGGTTTAGGGTCCAGGTGAGGGTACGGCAACGCTTTAGGGGGAGCGTGCGTGTGAGGGCACGGGTTAGTGTTAGCGTACGGGTTAGGATTAGGGGACGGGTGAGGGTCAGGCTTCGGGGAAGGGTTAGGGTTATGGTTCGGGCTAGGGTTAGGGTTAGGGGACGGGGACGGTTTAGGGTCCAGGTGAGGGTACGGCAACGCTTTAGGGGGAGCGTGCGTGTGAGGGCGCGGATTAGTGTTAGCGTACGGGTTAGGATTAGGGGACGGGTGAGGGTTAGGCTTCGGGGAAGGGTTAGGGTTAGGGTTCGGGCTAGGGTTAGGGTTACGGGACGGGGACTTTTTAGGGTCCAGGCGAGGGTACGGCAACGCTTTAGGGGGAGCGTGCGTGTGAGTGCACGGGTTAGTGTTAGCGTACGGGTTAGGATTAGGGGACGGGTGAGGGTCAGGCTTCGGGGAAGGGTTAGGGTTAGGGTTCGGGCTAGGGTTAGGGTTAGGGGACGGGGACGGTTTAGGGTCCAGGTGAGGGTACGGCAACGCTTTAGGGGGAGGGTGCGTGTGAGGGCGCGGGTTAGTGTTGGCGTACTGGTTAGGATTAGGGGACGGGTGAGGGTCAGGCTTCGGGGAAGGGTTAGGGTTAGGGTTCGGGCTAGGGTTAGGGTTAGGGGACGGGGACGGTTTAGGGTCCAGGTGAAGGTACGGCAACCCTTTAGGGGGAGCGTGCGTGTGAGGGCGCGGGTTAGTGTTAGCGTACGGGTTAGGATTAGGGGACGGTTGAGGGTCAGGCTTCGGGGAAGGGTTAGGGTTAGGGTTCGGGCTAGGGTAAGGGTTAGGGGACAGGGACAGTTTAGGGTGCAGGAGAGGGTACGGCAACGCTTTAGGGGGAGCGTGCGTGTGAGGGTGCGCGTTAGTGTTAGCGTACGGCTTAGGATTAGGGGAGGGGTGAGGGTCAGGCTTCAGGGAAGGGTTAGGGTTAGGGTTCGGGATAGGGTTAGGGTTAGGTTACGGGGACGGTTTAGGGTCCAGGTGAGGGTACGGCAACGCTTTAGGGGGAGCGTGCGTGTGAGGGCGCGTGTTAGTGTTAGCGTACGGCTTAGGATTAGGGGACGGGTGAGGGTCAGGCTTCGGGGAAGGGTTAGGGTTAGGGTTCGGGCTAGGGTTAGGGTTAGGGTACGGGGACGGTTTAGGTTCCAGGTGATGGTACGGCAACGCTTTAGGGGGAGCGTGCGTGTGAGGGCGCTGGTTAGTGTTAGCGTACGTGTTAGGATTAGGGGACGGGTGAGGGTCAGGCTTCGGGGAAGGGTTAGGGTTAGGGTTCGGTCTAGGGTTAGGGTTAGGGGATGGGGACGGTTTAGGGTCCAGGTGAGGGTACGGCAACGCTTTAGGGGGAGGGTGCGTGTGAGGGCGCGGGTTAGTGTTGGCGTACGGGTTAGGATTAGGGGACGGGTGAGGGTCAGGCTTCGGGGAAGGTTTAGGGTTAGGGTTCTGGCTAGGGTAAGGGTTAGGGGACGGGGACGGTTTAGGGTCCAGGTGAGGGTACGGCAACGCTTTAGGGGGAGCGTGCGTGTGAGGGCGGGCGTTAGTGTTAGCGTACGGCTTAGGATTAGGGGACGGGTGAGGGTCAGGCTTCAGGGAAGGGTTAGGGTTAGGGTTCGGGCTAGGGTTAGGGTTAGGGTACGGGGACGGTTTAGGGTCCAGGTGAGGGTACGGTAACGCTTTAGGGGGAGCGTGCGTGTGAGGGCGCGTGTTAGTGTTAGCGTACGGCTTAGGATTAGGGGACGGGTGAGGGTCAGGCTTCAGGGAAGGGTTAGGGTTAGGGTTCGGGCTAGGGTTAGGGTTAGGGGACGGGGACGGTTTAGGGTCCAAGTGATGGTACGGCAACGCTTTAGGGGGAGCGTGCGTGTGAGGGCGCGGGTTAGTGTTAGCGTACGGGTTAGGATTAGGGGACGGGTGAGGGTCAGGCTTCGGGGAAGGGTTAGGGTTAGGGTTCGGCCTAGGGTTAGGGTTAGGGGACGGGGACGGTTTAGGGTCCAGGTGAGGGTACGGCAACGCTTTAGGGGGAGCGTGCGTGTGAGGGCGCGGGTTAGTGTTAGCGTACGGGTTAGGATTAGGGGACGGGTGAGGGTGAGGCTTCGGGGAAGGGTTAGGGTTAGGGATCGGGCTAGGGTTAGGTTTAGGGGACATGGACGGTTTAGGGTCCAGGTGAGGGTACGGCAACCCTTTAGGGCGAGCGTGCGTGTGAGGGCGCGGGTTAGTGTTAGCGTACGGGTTAGGATTAGGGGACGGGTGAGGGTCAGGCTTCGGGGAAGTGTTAGGGTTAGGGTTCGGGCTAGGGTTAGGGTTAGGGGACGGGGACGGTTTCGGGTCCAGGTGAGGGTACGGCAACACTTTAGGGGGAGAGTGCGTGTGAGGGTGCGGGTTAGTGTCAGCGTACGGGTTAGGATTAGGGGACGGGTGAGGGTCAGGCTTCGGGGAAGGGTTAGGGTTAGGGTTCGGGCTAGGGTTAGGGTTCGGGACGGAGAAGATTTAGGGTCCAGGTGAGGGTACGGCAAAGCTATAGGGGGAGCGTGCGTGTGAGGGCGCGGGTTAGTGTTAGCGTACGGGTTAGGATTAGGGGACGGGTGAGGGTCAGGCTTCGGGGAAGGGTTAGGGTTAGGGTTCTGGCTAGGGTTAGGGTTAGTGGACGGGGACGCTTTAGGGTCCAGGTGAGGGTACGGCAACGCTTTAGGGGGAGCGTGCGTGTGAGGGCGTGGGTTAGTGTTAGCGTACGGGTTAGGATTAGGCCACGGGTGAGGGTCAGGCTTCGGGGAAGGGTTAGGGTTAGGGTTCAGGCTACGGTTAGGGTTAGGGGACGGGGACGGTTTTGGGTCCAGGTGGGGGTACGGCAACGCTTTAGGGGGAGCGTGCATGTGAGGGTGTGGGTTAGTGTTAGCGTACGGTTTAGGATTAGGGGACGGGTGAGGGTCAGGCTTCGGGGAAGGGTTAGGGTTAGGGTTCGGGCTAGGGTTAGGGGAGGGTGACGGGGACGGTTTAGGGTCCAGGTGAGGGTACGGCAACGCTTTAGGGGGAGCGTTCGTGGGAGGGCGCGGGTTAGTGTTAGCGTACGGGTTAGGATTAGGGGACGGGTGAGGGTCAGGCTTCGGGGAAGGGTTAGGGTTAGGGTTCTGGCTAGGGTTAGGGTTAGTGGACGGGGACGCTTTAGGGTCCAGGTGAGGGTACGGCAACGCTTTAGAGGGAGCGTGCGTGTGAGGGCGCGGGTTATTGTTAGCGTACGTGTTAGGATTAGGGGACGGGTGAGGGTCAGGCTTCGGGGAAGGGTTAGGGTTAGGGTTCGGGCTAGGGTTAGGGTTAGGGGACGGGGACGGTTTAGGGTCCAGGTGAGGGTACGGCAACGCTTTAGGGGGAGCGTGCATGTGAGGGCGCGGGTTAGTGTTAGTGTACGGGTTAGGATTAGAGGACGGGTGAGGGTCAGGCTTCGGGGAAGGGTTAGGGTTAGGGTTCGGGCTAGGGTTAGGGTTAGGGGATGGGGAAGGTTTAGGGTCCAGGTGAGGGTACGGCAACGCTTTAGGGGGAGCGTGCGTGTGAGGGCGCGGGTTAGTGTTAGCTTACGGGTTAGGATTAGGGGACGGGTGAGGGTCAGGCTTCGGGGAAGGGTTAGGGTTAGGGTTCGGGCTAGGGTTAGGGGACGGGGACGGGGACGGTTTAGGGTCCAGGTGAGGGTACGGCAACGCTTTAGGGGGAGCGTGCGTGTGAGGGCGCGGGTTACTGTTAGCGTACGGGTTAGGATTAGGGGACGGGTGAGGGTTAGGTTTCGGGGAAGTGTTAGGATTAGGGTTCGGGCTAGGGCTAGGGTTAGGGGACGGGGACGTTTTAGGGTCCAGGTGAGGGTACGGCAACCCTTTAGGGGGAGCGTGCGTGTGAGGGCGCGGGTTAGTGTTAGCGTACGGGTTAGGATTAGAGGACGGGTGAGGGTCAGGCTTCGGGGAAGTTTTAGGGTTAGGGTTCGGGCTAGGGTTAGGGGACGGGGACCGGGACGGTTTAGGGTACAGGTGAGGGTACGGCAACGCTTTAGGGGGAGCGGGCGTGTGAGGGCGCGGGTTAGTGTTAGCGTACGGGTTAGGATTAGGGGACGGGTGAGGGTCAGGCTTCGGGGAAGTGTTAGGGTTAGGGTTCGGGCTAGGGTTAGGGGACGGGGACCGGGACGGTTTAGGGTACAGGTGAGGGTACGGCAACACTTTAGGGGGAGCGGGCGTGTGAGGGCGCGGGTTAGTGTTAGCGTACGGGTTAGGATTAGGGGACGGGTGAAGGTCAGGCTTCGGGGAAAGGTTAGGGTTAGGGTTCGGGCTAGGGTTAGGTTTAGGGGACGGGGACGGTTTAGGGTCCAGGTGAGGGTACGACAACGCTTTAGGGGGAGCGTGCGTGTGAGGGCGCGGGTTAGTGTTAGCGTACGGGTTAGGATTAGGGGACGGGTGAGGGTCAGGCTTCGGGGAAGGGTTAGGGTTAGGGTTCGGGCTAGGGTTAGGGTTAGGGGACGGGGACGGTTTAGGGTCCAGGTGAGGGTACGGCAACCCTTTAGGGGGAGCGTGCGTGTGAGGGCGCGGGTTAGTGTTAGCGTACTGGTTAGGATTAGGGGACGGGTGAGGGTCAGGCTTCGTGGAAGGGTTAGGGTTAGGTTTCGGGCTAGGGTTAGGGTTAGGGGACGGGGACGGTTTAGGGTCCAGGTGAGGGTACGGCAACGCTTTATGGGGAGCGTGCGTGTGAGGGCGTGGGTTAGTGTTAACGTACGGGTTAGGATTAGGGGACGGGTGAGGGTCAGGCTTCGGGGAAGGGTTAGGGTTAGGGTTCGGGCTAGGGTTAGGGTTAGGGGACGGGGACGGTTTAGGGTCCAGGTGAGGGTACGGCAACGCTTTAGGGGGAGCGTGCGTGTGAGGGCGCGGGTTAGTGTTAGCGTACGGGTTAGGATTAGGCGACGGGTGAGGGTCAGGCTCCGGGGAAGGGTTAGGGTTAGGGTTCGGGCTAGGGTTAGGGTTAGGGGACGGGGACGGTTTAGGGTCCAGGTGAGGGTACGGCAACGCTTTAGGGGCAGCGTGCGTGTGAGGGCGCGGGTTAGTGTTAGCGTACGGGTTAGGATTAGGGGACGGGTGAGGGTCAGGCTTCGGGGAAGGGTTAGGGTTAGGGTTCGGACTAGGGTTAGGGTTAGGGGACGGGGACGGTTTAGGGTCCAGGTGAGGGTACGGCAACGCTTTAGAGGGAGCGTGCGTGTGAGGGCGCGGGTTATTGTTAGCGTACGTGTTAGGATTAGGGGACGGGTGAGGGTCAGGCTTCGGGGAAGGGTTAGGGTTAGGGTTCGGGCTAGGGTTAGGGTTAGGGGACGGGGACGGTTTAGGGTCCAGGTGAGGGTACGGCAACGCTTTAGGGGGAGCGTGCGTGTGAGGGCGCGGGTTAGTGTTATCGTACGGGTTAGGATTAGGGGACGGCTGAGGGTCAGGCTTCGGGGAAGGTTTAGTGTTAGGGTTCGGGCTAGGGTTAGGGTTAGGGGTCGGGGACGGTTTAGTGTCCAGGTGAGGGTACGGCAACGCTTTAGGGGGAGCGTGCGTGTGAGGGCGCGGGTTAGTGTTAGCGTACGGGTTAGGATTAGGGGACGGTTGAGGGTCAGGCTTCGGGGAAGGGTTAGGTTTAGGGTTCGGGCTAGGGTTAGGGGACGGGGATGGGGACGGTTTAGGGTCCAGGTGAGGGTACGGCAACCCTTTAGGGGGAGCGTGTGTGTGAGGGCGTGGTTTAGTGTTAGCGTACGGGTTAGGATTAGGGGACGGGTGAGGGTCAGGCTTCGGGGAAGTGTTAGGTTTAGGGTTCAGGCTAGGGTTAGGGTTAGGGCACGGGGGCGGTTTAGGGTCCAGGTGAGGGTACGGCAACGCTTTAGGGGGAGCGTGCATGTGAGGGCGCGGGTTAGTGTGAGCGTACGGGTTAGGATTAGGGGACGGGTGAGGGTCAGGCTACGGGGAAGGGTTAGGGTTAGGGTTCGGGCTAGGGTTAGGATTAGGGGACGGGGACGGTTTAGGGGACAGGTGAGGGTACGGCAACCCTTTAGGGGGAGCGTGCGTGTGAGGGTGCGGGTTAGTGTTAGCGTACGGGTTAGGATTAGGGGACGGGTGAGGGTCAGGCTTCGGGGAAGGGTTAGGGTTAGGGTTCGGGTTAGGGTTAGGGTTAGGGGACGGGGACGGTTTAGGGTCCAGGTTAGGGTACGGCAACGCTTTAGGGGGAGCGTGCGTGTGAGGGCACGGGTTAGTGTTAGCGTACGGGTTAGGATTAGGCGACGGGTGAGGGTCAGGGTTCGGGGAAGGGTTAGGGTTAGGGTTCGGACTAGGGTTAGGGTTAGGGGACGGGGACGGTTTAGGGTCCCGGTGAGGGTACGGCAACGTTTTAGGGGGAGCGTGCGTGTGAGGGCGCGGGTTATTGTTAGCGTACGTGTTAGGATTAGGGGACGGGTGAGGGTCAGGCTTCGGGGAATGGTTAGGGTTAGGGTTCGGGCTAGGGTTAGGGTTAGGGGACGGGGACGGTTTAGGGTCCAGGTGAGGGTATGGCAACGCTTTAGGGGGAGCGTGCAGGTGAGGGCGCGGGTTAGTGTGAGCGTACGGGTTAGGATTAGGGGACGGGTGAGGGTCAGGCTTCGGGGAAGGGTTAGGTTTAGGGTTCGGGCTAGGGTTAGGGTTAGGGGACGGGGACGGTTTAGGGTCCAGGTGAGGGTACGGCAACGCTTTAGGGGGAGCGTGCGTGTGAGGGCGCGGGTTAGTGTTAGCGTACGGGTTAGGATTAGGCGACGGGTGAGGGTCAGGCTTCGGGGAAGGGTTAGGGTTAGGGTTCGGGCTAGGGTTAGGGTTAGGGGACGGGGACGGTTTAGGGTCCAGGTGAGGTTACGGCAACGCTTTAGGGGGAGCGTGCATGTGAGGGCGCGGGTTAGTGTTAGCGTACGGGTTAGGATTAGGGGACGGGTGAGGGTCAGGCTTCGGGGAAGGGTTAGGGTTAGGGTTCGGACGAGGGTTAGGGTTAGGGGACAGGGACGGTTTAGGGTCCAGGTGAGGGTACGGCAACGCTTTAGAGGGAGCGTGCGTGTGAGGGCGCGGGTTATTGTTAGCGTGCGTGTTAGGATTAGGGGACGGGTGAGGGTCAGGCTTCGGGGAAGGGTTAGGGTTAGGGTTCGGGCTAGGGTTAGGGTTAGGGGACGGGGACGGTTTAGGGTCCAGGTGAGGGTACGGCAACGCTTTAGGGGGAGCGTGCGTGTGAGGGCGCGGGTTAGTGTTATCGTACGGGTTAGGATTAGGGGACGGCTGAGGGTCAGGCTTCGGGGAAGGTTTAGGGTTAGGGTTCGGTCTAGGGTTAGGGTTAGGGGTCGGGGACGGTTTAGGGTCGAGGTGAGGGTACGGCAACGCTTTAGGGGGAGCGTGCGTGTGAGGGCGCGGGTTAGTGTTAGCGTACGTGTTAGGATTAGGGGACGGTTGAGGGTCAGGCTTCGGGGAAGGGTTAGGGTTAGGGTTCGGGCTAGGGTTAGGGGACGGGGATGGGGACGGTTTAGGGTACAGGTGAGGGTACGGCAACCCTTTAGGGGGAGCGTGCGTGTGAGGGCGTGGTTTAGTGTTAGCGTACGGGTTAGGATTAGGGGACGGGTGAGGGTCAGGCTTCGGGGAAGTGTTAGGTTTAGGGTTCAGGCTAGGGTTAGGGTTAGGGCACGGGGGCGGTTTAGGGTCCAGGTGAGGGTACGGCAACGCTTTAGGGGGAGCGTGCATGTGAGGGCGCGGGTTAGTGTGAGCGTACGGGTTAGGATTAGGGGACGGGTGAGGGTCAGGCTACGGGGAAGGGTTAGGGTTAGGGTTCGGGCTAGGGTTAGGATTAGGGGACGGGGACGGTTTAGGGGACAGGTGAGGGTACGGCAACCCTTTAGGGGGAGCGTGCGTGTGAGGGTGCGGGTTAGTGTTAGCGTACGGGTTACGATTAGGGGACGGGTGAGGGTCAGGCTTTGGGTAAGGGTTAGGGTTAGGGTTCGGGGTAGGGTTAGGGTTAGGGGACGGGGACGGTTTAGGGTCCAGGTGAGGGTACGGCAACGCTTTAGGGGGAGCGTGCGTGTGAGGGCACGGGTTAGTGTTAGCGTACGGGTTAGGATTAGGCGACGGGTGAGGGTCAGGCTTCGGGGAAGGGTTAGGGTTAGGGTTCGGACTAGGGTTAGGGTTAGGGGACGGGGACGGTTTAGGGTCCAGGTGAGGGTACGGCAACGTTTTAGGGGGAGCGTGCGTGTGAGGGCGCGGGTTATTGTTAGCGTACGTGTTAGGATTAGGGGACGGGTGAGGGTCAGGCTTCGGGGAAGGGTTAGGGTTAGGGTTCGGGCTAGGGTTAGGGTTAGGGGACGGGGACGGTTTAGGGTCCAGGTGAGGGTACGGCAACGCTTTAGGGGGAGCGTGCGTGTGAGGGCGCGGGTTAGTGTTATTGTACGGGTTAGGATTAGAGGACGGGTGAGGGTCAGGCTTCGGAGAAGGGTTAGGGTTAGGGTTCGGGCTAGGGTTAGTGTTAGGGGATGGGGAAGGTTTAGGGTCCAGGTGAGGGTACGGCAACGCTTTAGGGGGAGCGTGCGTGTGAGGGCGCGGGTTAGTGTTAGCGTACGGGTTAGGATTAGGGGACGGGTGAGGGTCAAGCTTCGGGGAAGGGTTAGGGTTAGGGTTCGGGCTAGGGTTAGGTTTAGGGGACGGGGACGGTTTAGGGTCCAGGTGAGGGTACGGCAACGCTTTAGGGGGAGCGTGCGTGTGAGGGCGCGGGTTACTGTTAGCGTACGGGTTAGGATTAGGGTACGGGTGAGGGTCAGGTTTCGGGGAAGTGTTAGGGTTAGGGTTCGGGCTAGGGTTAGGGTTAGGGGACGGGGACGGTTTAGGGTCCAGGTGAGGGTACGGCAACGCTTTAGGGGGAGCGTGCGTGTGAGGGCACGGGTTAGTGTTAGCGTACGGGTTAGGATTAGGGGACGGGTGAGGGTCAGGCTTCGGGGAAGGGTTAGGGTTAGGGTTCGGACTAGGGTTAGGGTTAGGGGACGGGGACGGTTTAGGGTCCAGGTGAGGGTACGGCAACGTTTTAGGGGGAGCGTGCGTGTGAGGGCGCAGGTTATTGTTAGCGTACGTGTTAGGATTAGGGGACGGGTGAGGGTCAGGCTTCGGGGAAGGGTTAGGGTTAGGGTTCGGGCTAGGGTTAGGGTTAGGGGACGGGGACGGTTTAGGGTCCAGGAGAGGGTACGGCAACGCTTTAGGGGGAGCGTGCGTGTGAGGGCGCGGGTTAGTGTTAGTGTACGGGTTAGGATTAGAGGACGGGTGAGGGTCAGGCTTCGGGGAAGGGTTAGGGTTAGGGTTCGGGCTAGGTTTAGGGTTAGGGGATGGGGAAGGTTTAGGGTCCAGGTGAGGGTAAGGCAACGCTTTAGGGGGAGCGTGCGTGTGAGGGCGCGGGTTAGTGTTAGCGTACGGGTTAGGATTAGGGGACGGGTGAGGGTCAGGCTTCGGGGAAGGGTTAGGGTTAGGGTTCGGGCTAGGGTTAGGTTTAGGGGACGGGGACGGTTTAGGGTCCAGGTGAGGGTACGGCAACGCTTTAGGGGGAGCGTGCGTGTGAGGGCGCGGGTTAGTGTTAGCGTACGGGTTAGGATTAGGGGACGGGTGAATGTCAGGCTTCGGGGAAGGGTTAGGGTTAGGGTTCGGGCTAGGGCTAGGTTTAGGGGACGGGGACGGTTTAGGGTCCAGGTGAGGGTACGGTAACACTTTAGGGGGAGCGTGCGTGTGAGGGCACGGGTTAGTGTTAGCGTACGGGTTAGGATTAGGGGACGGGTGAGGGTCAGGCTTCGGGGAAGGGTTAGGGTTAGGGTTCGGGCTAGGGTTAGGGTTAGGGGACGGGGACGGTTTAGGGTCCAGGTGAGGGTACGGCAACCCTTTAGGGGGAGCGTGCGTGTGAGGGCGCGGGTTAGTGTTAGCGTACTGGTTAGGATTAGGGGACGGGTGAGGGTCAGGCTTCGGGGAAGGGTTAGGGTTAGGTTTCGGGCTAGGGTTAGGGTTAGGGGACGGGGACGGTTTAGGGTCCAGGTGAGGGTACGGCAACGCTTTAGGGGGAGCGTGCGTGTGAGGGCGCGGGTTAGTGTTAGCATACGGGTTAGGATTAGGCGACGGGTGAGGGTCAGGCTTCGGGGAAGGGTTAGTGTTAGGGTTCGGACTAGGGTTAGGGTTAGGGGACGGGGACGGTTTAGGGTCCAGGTGAGGGTACGGCAACCCTTTAGAGGGAGCGTGCGTGTGAGGGTGCGGGTTATTGTTAGCGTACGTGTTAGGATTAGGGGACGGGTGAGGGTCAGGCTTCGGGGAAGGGTTAGGGTTAGGGTTCGGGCTAGGGTTAGGGTTAGGGGACGGGGACGGTTTAGGGTCCAGGTGAGGGTACGGCAACGCTTTAGGGGGAGCGTGCGTGTGAGGGCGCGGGTTAGTGTTATCGTACGGGTTAGGATTAGGGGACGGGTGAGGGTCAGGCTTCGGGGAAGTGTTAGGTTTAGGGTTCAGGCTAGGGTTAGGGTTAGGGGTCGGGGACGGTTTAGGGTCCAGGTGAGGGTACGGCAACGCTTTAGGGGGAGCGTGCATGTGAGGGCGCGGGTTAGTGTTAGCGTACTGGTTAGGATTAGGGGACGGGTGAGGGTCAGGCTTCGGGGAAGGGTTAGGGTTAGGTTTCGGGCTAGGGTTAGGGTTAGGGGACGGGGACGGTTTAGGGTCCAGGTGAGGGTACGGCAACGCTTTAGGGGGAGCGTGCAGGTGAGGGCGCGGGTTAGTGTGAGCGTACGGGTTAGGATTAGTGGACGGGTGAGGGTCAGGCTTCGGGGAAGGGTTAGGGTTAGGGTTCGGGCTAGGGTTAGGGTTAGGGGACGGGGACGGTTTAGGGTCCAGGTGAGGGTACGGCAACGCTTTAGGGGGAGCGTGCGTGTGAGGGCGCGGCTTAGTGTTAGTGTATGGGTTAGGAATAGGGGACGGGTGAGGGTCAGGCTTCGGGGAAGGGTAAGGGTTAGGGTTCGGGCTAGGGTTAGGGTTAGGGGACGGGGACGGTTTAGGGTCCAGGTGAGGGTACGGCAACGCTTTAGGGGGAGTGTGCGTGTGAGGGCGCAGGTTAGTGTTAGCGTACGGGTTAGGATTAGGGGACGGGTGAGGGTCAGGCTTCGGGGAAGCGTCAGGGTTAGGGTTCGGGGTAGGGTTAGGGTTAGGGGACGGGGACGGTTTAGGGTCCAGGTGAGGGGACGGCAACGCTTTAGGGGTAGCGTGCGTGTGAGGGCGCGGGTTAGTGTTAGTGTATGGGTTAGGATTAGGGGACGGGTGAGGGTCAGGCTTCGGGGAAGAGTAAGGGTTAGGGTTCGGGCTAAGGTTAGGGTTAGGGGACGGGGACGGTTTAGGGTCCAGGTGAGGGTACGGCAACACTTTAGGGGGAGCGTGCGTGTGAGGGCGCGGGTTAGTGTTAGCGTACGGGTTAGGATTAGGGGACGGGTGAGGGTCAGGCTTCGGGGAAGCATCAGGGTTAGGGTTCGGGCTAGGGTTAGGGTTAGGGGACGGGGACGGTTTAGGGTCCAGGTGAGGGTATGGCAACGCTATAGGGGGAGCGTGCGTGTGAGGGCGCGGGTTAGTGTTAGCCTACGGGTTAGGATTACGGGACGGGTGAGGGTCAGGCTTCGGGTAAGGTTTAGGGTTAGGGTTCGGGCTAGGGTTAGGGTTATGGTACGGGGACGGTTTAGGGTCCAGGTGAGGGTACGGCAACGCTTTAGGGGGAGCGTGCGTGTGAGGGCGCGGGTTAGTGTTAGCGTACGGGTTAGGATTAGGGGACGGGTGAGGGTCAGGCTTCGGGGAAGTGTTAGTGTTAGGGTTCGGACTAGGGTTAGGGTTAGGGGACGGGGACGGTTTAGGGTCCAGGTGAGGGTACGGCAACGCTTTAGGGGGAGCGTGCATGTGAGGGCGCAGGTTAGTGTTAGCGTACGGGTTAGGATTAGGGGATGGGTGAGGGTCAGGCTTCGGGGAAGGGTTAGGGTTAGGGTTCGGGCTAGGGTTAGGGTTAGGGGACGGGGACGGTTTAGGGTCCAGGTGAGGGTACGGCAACCCTTTAGGGGGAGCGTGAGTGTGAGGGCGCGGGTTAGTGTTAGCGTACTGGTTAGGATTAGGGGACGGGTGAGGGTCAGGCTTCGGGGAAGGGTTAGGGTTAGGTTTCGATCTAGGGTTAGGGTTAGGGGACGGGGACGGTTTAGGGTCCAGGTGAGGGTACGGCAACGCTTTAGGGGGAGCGTGCGTGTGAGGGCGTGGGTTAGTGT
The DNA here is from genome assembly GCF_949987515.2 of Delphinus delphis. Lineage (NCBI taxonomy): Eukaryota > Metazoa > Chordata > Mammalia > Artiodactyla > Delphinidae > Delphinus > Delphinus delphis. Next base: position 457,229 of record NW_027192729.1, on the reverse strand, counting down.
TAGCGTACGGGTTAGGATTAGGGGACGGGTGAGGGTCAGGCTTCGGGGAAGGGTTAGGGTTAGGGTTCGGGCTAGGGTTAGGGTTAGGGGACGGGGACGGTTTAGGGTCCAGGTGAGGGTACGGCAACGCTTTAGGGGGAGCGTGCGTGTGAGGGCGCGGGTTAGTGTTAGCGTACAGGTTAGGATTAGGCGACGGGTGAGGGTCAGGCTTCGGGGAAGGGTTAGGGTTAGGGTTCGGGCTAGGGTTAGGGTTAGGGGACGGGGACGGTTTAGGGTCCAGGTGAGGGTACGGCAACGCTTTAGGGGGAGCGTGCGTGTGAGGGCGCGGGTTAGTGTTAGCGTACGGGTTAGGATTAGGGGACGGGTGAGGGTCAGGCTTCGGGGAAGGGTTAGGGTTAGGGTTCGGACTAGGGTTAGGGTTAGGGGACGGGGACGGTTTAGGGTCCAGGTGAGGGTACGGCAACGCTTTGGAGGGAGCGTGCGTGTGAGGGCGCGGGTTATTGTTAGCGTACGTGTTAGGATTAGGGGACGGGTGAGGGTCAGGCTTCGGGGAAGGGTTAGGGTTACGGTTCGGGCTAGGGTTAGGGTTAGGGGACGGGGACGGTTTAGGGTCCAGGTGAGGGTACGGCAACGCTTTAGGGGGAGCGTGCGTGTGAGGGCGCGGGTTAGTGTTATCGTACGGGTTAGGATTAGGGGACGGCTGAGGGTCAGGCTTCTGGGAAGGTTTAGGGTTAGGGTTCGGGCTAGGGTTATGGTTAGAGGTCGGGGACGGTTTAGGGTCCAGGTGAGGGTACGGCAACGCTTTAGGGGGAGCGTGCGTGTGAGGGCGCGGGTTAGTGTTAGCGTACGGGTTAGGATTAGGGGACGGGTGAGGGTCAGGCTTCGGGGAAGGGTTAGGGTTAGGGTTCGGGCTAGGGTTAGGTTTAGGGGACGGGGACGGTTTAGGGTCCAGGTGAGGGTACGGCAACGCTTTAGGGGGAGCGTGCATGTGAGGGCGCAGGTTAGTGTTAGCGTACGGGTTAGGATTAGGGGATGGGTGAGGGTCAGGCTTCGGGGAAGGGTTAGGGTTAGGGTTCGGGCTAGGGTTAGGGTTAGGGGACGGGGACGGTTTAGGGTCCAGGTGAGGGTACGGCAACCCTTTAGGGGGAGCGTGCGTGTGAGGGCGCGGGTTAGTGTTAGCGTACTGGTTAGGATTAGGGGACGGGTGAGGGTCAGGCTTCGGGGAAGGGTTAGGGTTAGGTTTCGGGCTAGGGTTAGGGTTAGGGGACGGGGACGGTTTAGGGTCCAGGTGAGGGTACGGCAACGCTTTAGGGGGAGCGTGCGTGTGAGGGCGCGGGTTAGTGTTATCGTACGGGTTAGGATTAGGGGACGGCTGAGGGTCAGGCTTCTGGGAAGGTTTAGGGTTAGGGTTCGGGCTAGGGTTATGGTTAGCGGTCGGGGACGGTTTAGGGTCCAGGTGAGGGTACGGCAACGCTTTAGGGGGAGCGTGCGTGTGAGGGCGCGGGTTAGTGTTAGCGTACGGGTTAGGATTAGGGGACGGGTGAGGGTCAGGCTTCGGGGAAGGGTTAGGGTTAGGGTTCGGGCTAGGGTTAGGTTTAGGGGACGGGGACGGTTTAGGGTCCAGGTGAGGGTACGGCAACGCTTTAGGGGGAGCGTGCATGTGAGGGCGCAGGTTAGTGTTAGCGTACGGGTTAGGATTAGGGGATGGGTGAGGGTCAGGCTTCGGGGAAGGGTTAGGGTTAGGGTTCGGGCTAGGGTTAGGGTTAGGGGACGGGGACGGTTTAGGGTCCAGGTGAGGGTACGGCAACCCTTTAGGGGGAGCGTGCGTGTGAGGGCGCGGGTTAGTGTTAGCGTACTGGTTAGGATTAGGGGACGGGTGAGGGTCAGGTTTCGGGGAAGGGTTAGGGTTAGTTTTCGGGCTAGGGTTAGGGTTAGGGGACGGGGACGGTTTAGGGTCCAGGTGAGGGTACGGCAACGCTTTAGGGGGAGCGTGCGTGTGAGGGCGCGGGTTAGTGTTAGCGTACGGGTTAGGATTAGGGGACGGGTGAGGGTCAGGCTTCGGGGAAGCGTCAGGGTTAGGGTTCGGGCTAGGGTTAGGGTTAGGGCACGGGGGTGGTTTAGGGTCCAGGTGAGGGTACGGCAACGCTTTAGGGGGAGGGTGCGTGTGAGGGCGCGGGTTAGTGTTAGCGTACGGGTTAGGATTAGGGGACGGGTGAGGGTCAGGCTTCGGGGAAGGGTTAGGGTTAGGGTTCGGGCTAGGGTTAGGGTTACGGGACGGGGACGGTTTAGGGTCCAGGTGAGGGTACGGCAACGCTTTAGGGGGAGCGTGCGTGTGAGGGCGTGGGTTAGTGTTAGCGTACGGGTTAAGATTTGGGGACGGGTTAGGGTCAGGCTTCGGTGAAGTGTTAGGGATAGGGTTCGGGCTAGCGTTAGGGTTAGGGGACGGGGACGGTTTAGGGTCCAGGTGAGGGTACGGCAATGCTTTAGGGGGAGCGTGCGTGTGAGGGCGTGGGTTAGTGTTAGCGTACGGATTAGGATTAGGGGACGGGTGAGGGTCAGGCTTCGGGGAAGGGTTAGGGTTAGGGTTCCGGCTAGGGTTAGGGTTAGGGGACGGGGACGGTTTAGGGTCCAGGTGAGGGTACGGCAACGCTTTAGGGGGAGCGTGCGTGTGAGGGCGCGGCTTAGTGTTAGTGTATGGGTTAGGATTAGGGGACGGGTGAGGGTCAGGCTTCGGGGAAGGGTAAGGGTTAGGGTTCGGGCTAGGGTTAGGGTTAGGAGACGGGGACGGTTTAGGGTCCAGGTGAGGGTACGGCAACGCTTTAGGGGGAGTGTGCGTGTGAGGGCGCAGGTTAGTGTTAGCGTACGGGTTAGGATTAGGGGACGGGTGAGGGTCAGGCTTCGGGGAAGCGTCAGGGTTAGGGTTCGGGGTAGGGTTAGGGTTAGGGGACGGGGACGGTTTAGGGTCCAGGTGAGAGTACGGCAACGCTTTAGGGGGAGCGTGCGTGTTAGGGCGCGGGTTAGTGTTAGCGTATGGGTTAGGATTAGGGGACGTGTGAGGGTCAGGCTTCGGGGAAGGGTAAGGGTTAGGGTTCGGGCTAGGGTTAGGGTTAGGGGACGGGGACGGTTTAGGGTCCAGGTGAGGGTACGGCAACACTTTAGGGGGAGCGTGCGTGTGAGGGCGCCGGTTAGTGTTAGCGTACGGGTTAGGATTAGGGGACGGGTGAGGGTCAGACTTCGGGGAAGCGTCAGGGTTAGGGTTCGGGCTAGGGTTAGGGTTAGGGGACGGGGACGGTTTAGGGTCCAGGTGAGGGTACGGCAACGCTATAGGGGGAGCGTGCGTGTGAGGGCGCGGGTTAGTGTTAGCGTACGGGTTAGGATTAGGGGACGGGTGAGGGTCAGGCTTCGGGGAAGGATTAGGGATAGGGTTCGGGCTAGGGTTAGGGTTAGGGGACGGGGACGGTTTAGGGTCCAGGTGAGGGTACGGCAACGCTTTAGGGGGAGCGTGCGTTTGAGGGCGTGGGTTAGTGTTAGCGTACGTGTTAGGATTAGTGGACGGGTGAGGGTCAGGCTTCGGGGAAGGGTTAGGGTTAGGTTTCGGGCTAGGGTTAGGGTTAGGGGATGGGGACGGTTTATGGTCCAGGTGAGGGTACGGCAACGCTTTAGGGGGAGCGTGCGTGTGAGGGCGCGGGTGAGTGTTAGCGTAAGGGTTAGGATTAGGGGAAGGGTGAGGGTCAGGCTTCAGGGAAGCGTCAGTGTTAGGTTTCGGGCTAGGGTTAGGGTTAGGGCACGGGGGCAGTTTAGGGTCCAGGTGAGGGTACGGCAACGATTTAGGGGGAGCGTGCGTGTGAGGGCGCGGGTTAGTGTTAGCGTACGGGTTAGGATTAGGGGACGGGTGAGGGTCAGGCTTCGGGGAAGAGTTAGGGTTAGGGTTCGGGCTAGGGTTAGGGGACGGGGACGGGGACGGTTTAGGGTCCAGGTGAGGGTACGGCAACGTTTTAGGGGGAGCGTGCGTGTGAGGGCGCAGGTTAGTGTTAGCGTACGGGTTAGGATTAGGGGACGGGTGAGGGTCAGGCTTCGGGGAAGGGTTAGGGAGAGGGTTCGGCCTAGGGTTAGGATTAGGGGACGGGGACGGTTTAGGTTCCAGGTGAGGGTACGGCAACGCTTTAGGGGGAGCGTGCGTGTGAGGGCGTGGGTTAGTGTTAGCGTACGGGTTAGGATTAGGGGACGGGTGAGGGTCAGGCTTCGGCGAAGGGTTAGGGTTAGGGTTCGGGCTAGGGTTAGGGTTAGGGGACGGGGACGGTTTAGGGTCCAGGTGAGGGTACGGCAACGCTTTAGGGGGAGCGTGCGTGTGAGGGCGCGGGTTAGTGTTAGCGTACGGGTTAGGATTAGGGGACGGGTGAGGGTCAGGCTTCGGGGAAGGGTTAAGTTTAGTGTTCGGGCTAGGGTTAGGGTTAGGGGACGGGGACGGTTTAGGGTCCAGGTGAGGGTACGGCAACGCTTTAGGGGGAGCGTGCGTGTGAGGGCGCGGGTTAGTGTTAGCGTACGGGTTAGGATTAGGGGACGGGTGAGGGTCAGGCTTCGGGGAAGGGTTAAGTTTAGGGTTCGGTCTAGGGTTAGGGTTAGGGGACGGGGACGGGGACGGTTTAGGTTCCAGGTGAGGGTATGGCAACGCTTTAGGGGGAGCGTGCGTGTGAGGGCGCGGGTTAGTGTTAGCGTACGTGTTAGGATTAGGGGATGGGTGAGGGTCAGGCTTCGCGGAAGGGTTAGGGTTAGGGTTCGGGCTAGGGTTAGGGTTAGGGGATGGGGACGGTTTAGGTTCCAGGGGAGGGTACGGCAACGCTTTAGAGGGAGCGTGCATGTGAGGGCGCGGGTTAGTGTTAGCGTACAGGTTAGGATTAGGGGACGGGTGAGTGTCAGGCTTCGGGGAAGGGTTAGGGTTAGGGTTCGGGCTAGGGTTAGGGGACGGGGACGGTTTAGCGTCCAGGTGAGGGTACAGCAACGCTTTAGGGGGAGCGTGCATGTGAGGGCGCGGGTTAGTGTTAGCGTACAGGTTAGGATTAGGGTACGGGTGAGGGTCAGGCTTCGGGGAAGGGTTAGGGTTACGGTTCGGGCTAGGGTTAGGGTTAGGGGACGGGGACGGTTTAGGGTCCAGGTGAGGGTACGGCAACGCTTTAGGGGGGGCGTGCATGTGAGGGCGCAGGTTAGTGTTAGTGTACGGGTTAGGATTAGGGGATGGGTGAGGGTCAGGCTTCGGGGAAGGGTTAGGGTTAGGGTTCGGGCTAGGGTTAGGGTTAGGGGACGGGGACGGTTTAGGGTCCAGGTGAGGGTACGGCAACGCTTTAGGGGGAGCGTGCGTGTGAGGGCGCGGGTTAGTGTTAGCGTACGGGTTAGGATTAGGCGACGGGTGAGGGTCAGGCTTCGGGGAAGGGTTAGGGTTAGGGTTCGGGCTAGGGTTAGGGTTAGGGGACGGGGACGGTTTAGGGTCCAAGTGAGGGTACGGCAACGCTTTAGGGGGAGCGTGCGTGTGAGGGCACGGGTTAGTGTTAGCGTACGGGTTAGGATTAGGGGACGGGTGAGGGTCAGGCTTCGGGGAAGGGTTAGGGTTAGGGTTCGGACTAGGGTTAGGGTTAGGGGACTGGGACGGTTTAGGGTCCAGGTGAGGGTACGGCAACGCTTTAGAGGGAGCGTGCGTGTGAGGGCGCGGGTTATTGTTAGCGTACGTGTTAGGATTAGGGGACGGGTGAGGGTCAGGCTTCGGGGAAGGGTTAGGGTTAGGGTTCGGGCTAGGGTTAGGGTTAGGGGACGGGGACGGTTTAGGGTCCAGGTGAGGGTACGGCAACGCTTTAGGGGGAGCGTGCGTGTGAGGGCGCGGGTTAGTGTTAGCCTACGGGTTAGGATTAGGGGACGGTTGAGGGTCAGGCTTCGGGGAAGGGTTAGGGTTAGGGTTCGGGCTAGGGTTAGGGGACGGGGATGGGGACGGTTTAGGGTCCAGGTGAGGGTACGGCAACGCTTTAGGGGGAGCGTGCGTGTGAGGGCGCGGGTTAGTGTTAGCGTACGGGTTAGGATTAGGGGATGTGTGAGGGTCAGGCTTCGGGGAAGTGTTAGGGTTAGGGTTCGGGCTAGGGTTAGGGTTAGGGGACGGGGACGGTTTAGGGTCCAGGTGAGGGTACGGCAACGCTTTAGGTGGAGCGTGCGTGTGAGGGCGCGGGTTAGTGTTAGCGTACGGGTTAGGATTAGGGGACGGGTGAGGGTCAGGCTTCGGGGAAGTGTTAGGGTTAGTGTTCGGGCTAGGGTTAGGGTTAGGGGACGGGGACGGTTTAGGGTCCAGGTGAGGGTACGGCAACGCTTTAGGGGGAGCGTGCGTGTGAGGGCGTGGGTTAGTGTTAGCGTACGGGTTAGGATTAGGGGACGGGTGAGGGTCAGGCTTCGGGGAAGGGTTAGGGTTAGTGTTCGGGCTAGGGTTAGGGTTAGGGGACGGGGACGGTTTAGGGTCCAGGTGAGGGTACGGCAACGCTTTAGGGGGAGCGTGCGTGTGAGGGCGTGGGTTAGTGTTAGCGTACGGGTTAGGATTAGGGGACGGGTGAGGGTCAGGCTTCGGGGAAGCTTCAGGGTTAGGGTTCGGGCTAGGGTTAGGGTTAGGGGACGGGGACGGTTTAGGGTCCAGGTGAGGGTACGGCAACGCTTTAGGGGGAGCGTGCGTGTGAGGGCGCGGGTTAGTGTTAGCGTACGGGTTAGGATTAGGGGATGGTTTAGGGTCAGGCTTCGGGGAAGGTTTAGGGTTAGGGTTTGGGCTAAGGTTAGGGTTAGGGGACGGGGACGGTTTAGGGTCCAGGGGAGGGTACGGCAACGCTTTAGGGGGAGCGTGCGTGTGAAGGCGCGGGTTAGTGTTAGCGTACGGGTTAGGATTAGGGGACAGGTGAGGGTCAGGCTTCGGGGAAGTGTTAGGTTTAGGGTTCGGACTCTGGTTAGGGTTAGGGGACGGGGACGGTTTAGGGTCCAGGTGAGTGTATGGCAACGCTGTAGGGGGAGCGTGCGTGTGGGGGAGAAGGTTAGTGTTGGCGTACGGGTTAGGATTAGGGGACGGGTGAGGGTCAGGCTTCAGGGAAGTGTTACGGTTAGGGTTCGGGCTAGGGTTAGGGTTAGGGGACGGGGACGGTTTAGGGTCCAGGGGAGGGTACAACAACGCTTTAGGGGGAGCGTACGTGTGAGGGCGTGGGTTATTGTTAGGCGTACGGGTTAGGATTAGGGTACGGGTGAGGGTCAGGCTTCGGGGAAGGGTTAGGGTTAGGGTTCGGGCTAGGTTTAGGGTTTGGGTACCGGGACGGTTTAGGGTCCTGGAGAGGGTACGGCAACGCTTTAGGGGGAGCGTGCGTGTGAGGGCGTGGGTTAGTGTTAGCGTACGGTTTAGGATTAGGGGACGGGTGAGGGTCAGGCTTCGGGGAAGGGTAAGGGTTAGTGTTCGGGGTAGGGTTATGGTTACGGGACGGGGATGGTTTAGGGTCCAAGTGAGGGTACGGCAAGGCTTTAGGGGGAGCGCGCGTGTGAGGGCGCGGGTTAGTGTTAGTGTACGGGTTAGGATTAGGGGACGGGTGAGGGTCAGGCTTCGGGGAAGGGTTAGGGTTAGGGTTCGGGCTAGGGTTAGGGTTAGGGGACGGGGACGGTTTAGGGACCAGAGGAGGGTACGACAATGCTTTAGGGGGAGCGTACGTGTGAGGGCGCGGGTTACTGTTAGCGTACGGGTTAGGATTATGGGACGGGTGAGGGTCAGGCTTCGTGGAAGTGTTAGGGTTAGGGTTCGGGCTAGGGTTACGGTAAGGGGACGTGGACGGTTTAGGGTCCAGGTGAGGGTACGGCAACGTTTTAGGGGGAGCGTACGTGTGAGGGCGCGGGTTAGTGTTAGCGTACGGCTTAGGATTAGGGGACGGGTGAGGGTCAGGCTTCGGGGAAGGGTTAGGGTTAGGGTTCGGGCTAGGGTTAGTGTTAGGGGACGGGGACGGTTTAGGGTCCAGGGGAGGGTACGACAACGCTTTATGGGGAGCGTACGTGTGAGGGCGCGGGTTAGTGTTAGCGTACGTGTTAGGATTAGGGGACTGGTGAGGGTCAGGCTTCGGTGAAGTCTCAGGGTTAGGGTTCGGGCTAGGGTTAGGGTTAGGGGACGGGGACGATTTAGGGTCCAGGGGAGGGTACGGGAACGCTTTAGGGGGAGCGTACGTGTGAGGGCGCGGGTCAGTGTTAGCGTACGGGTTAGGATTAGGGGACGGGTGAGGGTCAGGCTTCGGGGAAGGGTTAGGGTTAGGGTTCGGGCTAGGGTTAGTGTTAGAGGACGGGGACGGTTTAGGGTCCAGGGGAGGGTACGACAATGCTTTACGGGGAGCGTACGTCTGAGGGCGCGGGTTAGTGTTAGCGTACTGGTTAGGATTAGGTTTCGGGTGAGGGTCAGGCTTCGGGGAAGGGTTAGGGTTAGGGTTAGGGCTAGGGTTAGGGTTAGGGGACGGGGACGGTTTAGGGTCCATGGGAGGGTACGGCAACGAATTGGGGGAGCGTAGCTGTGAGGGCGCGGGTTTGTTTTCGCTTACGGGTTAGGATTAGGGGACGGGTGGGGGTCAGGCTTCGGGGAAGGGTTAGGGTTAAGGTTCGGGCTAGGGTTAGGCTTAGGGGACGGGGACGGTTTAGAGTCCAGGGGAGGGTACGACAACGCTTTAGGGGGAGCGTAAGTGTGAGGGCGCAGGTTAGTGTTAGCGTACGGGTTAGGATTAGGGGACGGGTGAGGGTCAGGCTTCGGGGAAGGTTTAGGGTTAGGGTTCGGGCTAGGGTTAGTGTTAGGGGACGGGGACGGTTTAGGGTCCAGGGGAGGGTACGACAATGCTTTAGGGGGAGCGTACGTGTGAGGGCGCGGGTTAGTGTTAGCGTACGGGTTAGATTTAGGGGACGGGTGAGGGTCAGGCTTCGGGGAAGGGTTAGGGTTAGGGTTCAGGCTAGGGTTAGGGTTAGGGGACGGGGACGGTATAGGGTCCAGGGGCGGGTACAACAACGCTTTAGGGGGAGCGTACGTGTGGGGGCGCGGGTTAGTGTTCGCGTACGGGTTAGGATTAGGGGACGGGTGAGGGTCAGGCTTCGGGGAAGGGTTAGGGTTAGGGTTCGGGCTAGGCTTAGGGTTAGGGGACGGGGACGGTTTAGGGTCCAGGGGAGGGTACGACAACGCTTTAGGGGGAGCGTACGTCTGAGGGCGCGGGTTAGTGTTAGCGTACTGGTAGGATTAGGTTTCGGGTGAGGGTCAGGCTTCGGGGAAGGGTTAGGGTTAGGGTTCGGGCTAGGGTTAGTGTTAGGGGACGGGGACGGTTTAGGGTCCATGGGAGGGTACGGCAACGAATTGGGGGAGCGTAGGTGTGAGGGCGCGGGTTAGTTTTCGCTTACGGGTTAGGACTAGGGGACGGGTGGGGGTCAGGCTTCGGGGAAGTGTTAGGGTTAGGGTTCGGGCTAGGGTTAGGATTAGGGGACGTGGACGGTTTAGGGTGCAGGGGAGTGTACGACAACGCTTTAGGGGGAGCGTACGTGTGAGGGCGCGGGTTAGTGTTAGCGTACGGGTTAGGATTAGGGGACGGGTGAGGGTGAGGCTTCGGGGAAATTTTAGGGTTAGGGTTCGGGCTAGGGTTAGGGTTAGGGGATGGGGACGGTTTAGGGTCCAGGGGAGGGTACGAAAACGCTTTAGGGGGAGCGTACGTGTGAGGGCGCATGTTAGTGTTAGCGTACGGGTTATGATTAGGGGACGGGTGAGGGTCAGGCTTCAGGGAAGGGTTAGGGTTAGGGTTCGGGCTAGGGTTAGGGTTAGGGGACGGGGACGGTTTAGGATCCAGGGGAGGGTACGACAACGCTTTAGGGGGAGTGTACATGTGAGGGCGCGGGTTAGTGTTAGCGTACGGGTTAGGATTAGGGGACGGGTGAGGGTCAGGCTTCGGGGAAGGGTTAGGGTTAGGGTTCGGGCTAGGGTTAGGGTTAGGAGACGGGGACGGTTTAGGGTCCAGGGGAGGGTATGACAACGCTTTAGGGGAAGCGTACGTGTGAGGGCGTGGGTTAGTGTAAGCGTACGGGTTAGGATTATGGGACGGGTGAGGGTCAGGCTTCGGGGAAGGGTTAGGGTTAGGGTTCGGGCTAGGGTTAGGGTTAGGGGACGGGGACGGTTTAGGGTCCAGGGGAGGGTACGGCAACGCTTTAGGGGGCGTGTACGTGTGAGGGCGCGGGTTAGTGTTCGCGTATGGGTTAGGATTAGGGGACGGGTGAGTGTCAGGCTTCGGGGAAGGATTAGGGTTAGGGTTCGGGCTAGGGTTAGGGTTAGGGGACGGGGACGGTTTAGAGTCCAGGGGAGGGTGCGACAACGCTTTAGGGGGAGCGTACGTGTGAGGGAGCGGGTTAGTGTTCGCGTACGGGTTAGGATTAGGGGACGGGTGAGTGTCAGGCTTTGGGGAAGGGTTAGGGTTAGGGTTCGGGCTAGGGTTAGGGTAGGAGACGGGGACGGTTTAGGGTCCAGGGGAGGGTACAGCAACGCTTTAGGGGGAGCGTACGTGTGAGGGTGCGGGTTAGTGTGAGCGTACGGGTTAGGATTAGGGGACGGGTGAGGGTCAGGCTTCGGGGAAGGGTTAGGGTTAGGGTTCTGGTAGGGTTAGGGTTAGGGGACGGGGACGGTTTAGGGTCCAGGTGAGGGTACGACAACGCTTTAGGGGGAGCGTACGTGTGAGGGCACGGGTTAGTGTTAGCCTACGGGTTAGGATTAGGGGACAGGTGAGGGTCAGGCTTCGGGGAAGGGTTAGGGTTAGGGTTCAGGCTAGGGTTAGGGTTAGGGGACGGGAACGGTTTAGGGTCCATGAGAGGGTACGGCAACGATTTGGGGGAGCGTAGTTGTGAGTGTGCGGGTTAGTGTTCGCTTACGGGTTAGGATTAGGGGACGGGTGAGCGTCAGGCTTCGGGGAAGTGTTAGGGTTAGGGTTCGGGATAGGGTTAGTGATAGGGGACGGGGACGGTTTAGGGTCCAGGGGAGGGTACGACAATGCTTTAGGGGGAGCGTGCGTGAGAGGGTGCGGGTTAGTGTTAGCGTACGGGTTAGGATTAGGGGACGGGTGAGGGTCAGGCTTCGGGGAAGGGTTAAGTTTAGGGTTCGGTCTAGGGTTAGGGTTAGGGGACGGGGACGGGGACGGTTTAGGTTCCAGGTGAGGGTATGGCAACGCTTTAGGGGGAGCGTGCGTGTGAGGGCGCGGGTTAGTGTTAGCGTACGTGTTAGGATTAGGGGATGGGTGAGGGTCAGGCTTCGCGGAAGGGTTAGGGTTAGGGTTCGGGCTAGGGTTAGGGTTAGGGGATGGGGACGGTTTAGGTTCCAGGGGAGGGTACGGCAACGCTTTAGAGGGAGCGTGCATGTGAGGGCGCGGGTTAGTGTTAGCGTACAGGTTAGGATTAGGTGACGGGTGAGTGTCAGGCTTCGGGGAAGGGTTAGGGTTAGGGTTCGGGCTAGGGTTAGGGGACGGGGACGGTTTAGCGTCCAGGTGAGGGTACAGCAACGCTTTAGGGGGAGCGTGCATGTGAGGGCGCGGGTTAGTGTTAGCGTACAGGTTAGGATTAGGGTACGGGTGAGGGTCAGGCTTCGGGGAAGGGTTAGGGTTACGGTTCGGGCTAGGGTTAGGGTTAGGGGACGGGGACGGTTTAGGGTCCAGGTGAGGGTACGGCAACGCTTTAGGGGGGGCGTGCATGTGAGGGCGCAGGTTAGTGTTAGTGTACGGGTTAGGATTAGGGGATGGGTGAGGGTCAGGCTTCGGGGAAGGGTTAGGGTTAGGGTTCGGGCTAGGGTTAGGGTTAGGGGACGGGGACGGTTTAGGGTCCAGGTGAGGGTACGGCAACGCTTTAGGGGGAGCGTGCGTGTGAGGGCGCGGGTTAGTGTTAGCGTACGGGTTAGGATTAGGCGACGGGTGAGGGTCAGGCTTCGGGGAAGGGTTAGGGTTAGGGTTCGGGCTAGGGTTAGGGTTAGGGGACGGGGACGGTTTAGGGTCCAGGTGAGGGTACGGCAACGCTTTAGGGGGAGCGTGCGTGTGAGGGCACGGGTTAGTGTTAGCGTACGGGTTAGGATTAGGGGACGGGTGAGGGTCAGGCTTCGGGGAAGGGTTAGGGTTAGGGTTCGGACTAGGGTTAGGGTTAGGGGACTGGGACGGTTTAGGGTCCAGGTGAGGGTACGGCAACGCTTTAGAGGGAGCGTGCGTGTGAGGGCGCGGGTTATTGTTAGCGTACGTGTTAGGATTAGGGGACGGGTGAGGGTCAGGCTTCGGGGAAGGGTTAGGGTTAGGGTTCGGGCTAGGGTTAGGGTTAGGGGACGGGGACGGTTTAGGGTCCAGGTGAGGGTACGGCAACGCTTTAGGGGGAGCGTGCGTGTGAGGGCGCGGGTTAGTGTTAGCCTACGGGTTAGGATTAGGGGACGGTTGAGGGTCAGGCTTCGGGGAAGGGTTAGGGTTAGGGTTCGGGCTAGGGTTAGGGGACGGGGATGGGGACGGTTTAGGGTCCAGGTGAGGGTACGGCAACGCTTTAGGGGGAGCGTGCGTGTGAGGGCGCGGGTTAGTGTTAGCGTACGGGTTAGGATTAGGGGATGTGTGAGGGTCAGGCTTCGGGGAAGTGTTAGGGTTAGGGTTCGGGCTAGGGTTAGGGTTAGGGGACGGGGACGGTTTAGGGTCCAGGTGAGGGTACGGCAACGCTTTAGGTGGAGCGTGCGTGTGAGGGCGCGGGTTAGTGTTAGCGTACGGGTTAGGATTAGGGGACGGGTGAGGGTCAGGCTTCGGGGAAGTGTTAGGGTTAGTGTTCGGGCTAGGGTTAGGGTTAGGGGACGGGGACGGTTTAGGGTCCAGGTGAGGGTACGGCAACGCTTTAGGGGGAGCGTGCGTGTGAGGGCGTGGGTTAGTGTTAGCGTACGGGTTAGGATTAGGGGACGGGTGAGGGTCAGGCTTCGGGGAAGGGTTAGGGTTAGGGTTCGGGCTAGGGTTAGGGTTAGGGGACGGGGACGGTTTAGGGTCCAGGTGAGGGTACGGCAACGCTTTAGGGGGAGCGTGCGTGTGAGGGCGTGGGTTAGTGTTAGCGTACGGGTTAGGATTAGGGGACGGGTGAGGGTCAGGCGTCAGGGAAGGGTTAGGGTTAGGGTTCGGGCTAGGGTTAGGGTTAGGGGACGGGGACGGTTTAGGGTCCAGGTGAGTGTATGGCAACGCTTTAGAGGGAGCGTGCGTGTGAGGGCGCGGGTTAGTGTTAGCGTACGGGTTAGGATTAGGGGACGGGTGAGGGTCAGGCTTTGGGGAGCGTCAGGGTTAGGGTTCGGGCTAGGGTTAGGGTTAGGGGAAGGGGACGGTTTAGGGTCCAGGTGAGGGTACCGCAACACTTTAGGGGGAGCGTGCGTGTGAGGGCGCGGGTTAGTGTTAGCGTACGGGTTAGGATTAGGGGACGGGTGAGGGTCAGGCTTCGGGGAAGCTTCAGGGTTAGGGTTCGGGCTAGGGTTAGGGTTAGGGGACGGGGACGGTTTAGGGTCCAGGTGAGGGTACGGCAACGCTTTAGGGGGAGCGTGCGTGTGAGGGCGCGGGTTAGTGTTAGCGTACGGGTTAGGATTAGGGGATGGTTTAGGGTCAGGCTTCGGGGAAGGTTTAGGGTTAGGGTTTGGGCTAAGGTTAGGGTTAGGGGACGGGGACGGTTTAGGGTCCAGGGGAGGGTACGGCAACGCTTTAGGGGGAGCGTGCGTGTGAAGGCGCGGGTTAGTGTTAGCGTACGGGTTAGGATTAGGGGACAGGTGAGGGTCAGGCTTCGGGGAAGTGTTAGGTTTAGGGTTCGGACTCTGGTTAGGGTTAGGGGACGGGGACGGTTTAGGGTCCAGGTGAGTGTATGGCAACGCTGTAGGGGGAGCGTGCGTGTGGGGGAGAAGGTTAGTGTTGGCGTACGGGTTAGGATTAGGGGACGGGTGAGGGTCAGGCTTCAGGGAAGTGTTACGGTTAGGGTTCGGGCTAGGGTTAGGGTTAGGGGACGGGGACGGTTTAGGGTCCAGGGGAGGGTACAACAACGCTTTAGGGGGAGCGTACGTGTGAGGGCGTGGGTTATTGTTAGGCGTACGGGTTAGGATTAGGGTACGGGTGAGGGTCAGGCTTCGGGGAAGGGTTAGGGTTAGGGTTCGGGCTAGGTTTAGTGTTTGGGTACCGGGACGGTTTAGGGTCCTGGAGAGGGTACGGCAACGCTTTAGGGGGAGCGTGCGTGTGAGGGCGTGGGTTAGTGTTAGCGTACGGGTTAGGATTAGGGGACGGGTGAGGGTCAGGCTTCGGGGAAGGGTAAGGGTTAGTGTTCGGGGTAGGGTTATGGTTACGGGACGGGGATGGTTTAGGGTCCAAGTGAGGGTACGGCAAGGCTTTAGGGGGAGCGCGCGTGTGAGGGCGCGGGTTAGTGTTAGTGTACGGGTTAGGATTAGGGGACGGGTGAGGGTCAGGCTTCGGGGAAGGGTTAGGGTTAGGGTTCGGGCTAGGGTTAGGGTTAGGGGACGGGGACGGTTTAGGGACCAGAGGAGGGTACGACAATGCTTTAGGGGGAGCGTACGTGTGAGGGCGCGGGTTACTGTTAGCGTACGGGTTAGGATTATGGGACGGGTGAGGGTCAGGCTTCGTGGAAGTGTTAGGGTTAGGGTTCGGGCTAGGGTTACGGTAAGGGGACGTGGACGGTTTAGGGTCCAGGTGAGGGTACGGCAACGTTTTAGGGGGAGCGTACGTGTGAGGGCGCGGGTTAGTGTTAGCGTACGGCTTAGGATTAGGGGACGGGTGAGGGTCAGGCTTCGGGGAAGGGTTAGGGTTAGGGTTCGGGCTAGGGTTAGTGTTAGGGGACGGGGACGGTTTAGGGTCCAGGGGAGGGTACGACAACGCTTTATGGGGAGCGTACGTGTGAGGGCGCGGGTTAGTGTTAGCGTACGTGTTAGGATTAGGGGACTGGTGAGGGTCAGGCTTCGGTGAAGTCTCAGGGTTAGGGTTCGGGCTAGGGTTAGGGTTAGGGGACGGGGACGATTTAGGGTCCAGGGGAGGGTACGGGAACGCTTTAGGGGGAGCGTACGTGTGAGGGCGCGGGTCAGTGTTAGCGTACGGGTTAGGATTAGGGGACGGGTGAGGGTCAGGCTTCGGGGAAGGGTTAGGGTTAGGGTTCGGGCTAGGGTTAGTGTTAGAGGACGGGGACGGTTTAGGGTCCAGGGGAGGGTACGACAATGCTTTACGGGGAGCGTACGTCTGAGGGCGCGGGTTAGTGTTAGCGTACTGGTTAGGATTAGGTTTCGGGTGAGGGTCAGGCTTCGGGGAAGGGTTAGGGTTAGGGTTCGGGCTAGGGTTAGGGTTAGGGGACGGGGACGGTTTAGGGTCCATGGGAGGGTACGGCAACGAATTGGGGGAGCGTAGCTGTGAGGGCGCGGGTTTGTTTTCGCTTACGGGTTAGGATTAGGGGACGGGTGGGGGTCAGGCTTCGGGGAAGGGTTAGGGTTAAGGTTCGGGCTAAGGTTAGGCTTAGGGGACGGGGACGGTTTAGAGTCCAGGGGAGGGTACGACAACGCTTTAGGGGGAGCGTAAGTGTGAGGGCGCAGGTTAGTGTTAGCGTACGGGTTAGGATTAGGGGACGGGTGAGGGTCAGGCTTCGGGGAAGGTTTAGGGTTAGGGTTCGGGCTAGGGTTAGTGTTAGGGGACGGGGACGGTTTAGGGTCCAGGGGAGGGTACGACAATGCTTTAGGGGGAGCGTACGTGTGAGGGCGCGGGTTAGTGTTAGCGTACGGGTTAGATTTAGGGGACGGGTGAGGGTCAGGCTTCGGGGAAGGGTTAGGGTTAGGGTTCAGGCTAGGGTTAGGGTTAGGGGACGGGGACGGTATAGGGTCCAGGGGCGGGTACAACAACGCTTTAGGGGGAGCGTACGTGTGGGGGCGCGGGTTAGTGTTCGCGTACGGGTTAGGATTAGGGGACGGGTGAGGGTCAGGCTTCGGGGAAGGGTTAGGGTTAGGGTTCGGGCTAGGCTTAGGGTTAGGGGACGGGGACGGTTTAGGGTCCAGGGGAGGGTACGACAACGCTTTAGGGGGAGCGTACGTCTGAGGGCGCGGGTTAGTGTTAGCGTACTGGTAGGATTAGGTTTCGGGTGAGGGTCAGGCTTCGGGGAAGGGTTAGGGTTAGGGTTCGGGCTAGGGTTAGTGTTAGGGGACGGGGACGGTTTAGGGTCCATGGGAGGGTACGGCAACGAATTGGGGGAGCGTAGGTGTGAGGGCGCGGGTTAGTTTTCGCTTACGGGTTAGGACTAGGGGACGGGTGGGGGTCAGGCTTCGGGGAAGTGTTAGGGTTAGGGTTCGGGCTAGGGTTAGGATTAGGGGACGTGGACGGTTTAGGGTGCAGGGGAGTGTACGACAACGCTTTAGGGGGAGCGTACGTGTGAGGGCGCGGGTTAGTGTTAGCGTACGGGTTAGGATTAGGGGACGGGTGAGGGTGAGGCTTCGGGGAAATTTTAGGGTTAGGGTTCGGGCTAGGGTTAGGGTTAGGGGATGGGGACGGTTTAGGGTCCAGGGGAGGGTACGAAAACGCTTTAGGGGGAGCGTACGTGTGAGGGCGCATGTTAGTGTTAGCGTACGGGTTATGATTAGGGGACGGGTGAGGGTCAGGCTTCAGGGAAGGGTTAGGGTTAGGGTTCGGGCTAGGGTTAGGGTTAGGGGACGGGGACGGTTTAGGATCCAGGGGAGGGTACGACAACGCTTTAGGGGGAGTGTACATGTGAGGGCGCGGGTTAGTGTTAGCGTACGGGTTAGGATTAGGGGACGGGTGAGGGTCAGGCTTCGGGGAAGGGTTAGGGTTAGGGTTCGGGCTAGGGTTAGGGTTAGGAGACGGGGACGGTTTAGGGTCCAGGGGAGGGTATGACAACGCTTTAGGGGAAGCGTACGTGTGAGGGCGCGGGTTAGTGTAAGCGTACGGGTTAGGATTATGGGACGGGTGAGGGTCAGGCTTCGGGGAAGGGTTAGGGTTAGGGTTCGGGCTAGGGTTAGGGTTAGGGGACGGGGACGGTTTAGGGTCCAGGGGAGGGTACGGCAACGCTTTAGGGGGCGTGTACGTGTGAGGGCGCGGGTTAGTGTTCGCGTATGGGTTAGGATTAGGGGACGGGTGAGTGTCAGGCTTTGGGGAAGGGTTAGGGTTAGGGTTCGGGCTAGGGTTAGGGTAGGAGACGGGGACGGTTTAGGGTCCAGGGGAGGGTACAGCAACGCTTTAGGGGGAGCGTACGTGTGAGGGTGCGGGTTAGTGTGAGCGTACGGGTTAGGATTAGGGGACGGGTGAGGGTCAGGCTTCGGGGAAGGGTTAGGGTTAGGGTTCTGGTAGGGTTAGGGTTAGGGGACGGGGACGGTTTAGGGTCCAGGTGAGGGTACGACAACGCTTTAGGGGGAGCGTACGTGTGAGGGCACGGGTTAGTGTTAGCCTACGGGTTAGGATTAGGGGACAGGTGAGGGTCAGGCTTCGGGGAAGGGTTAGGGTTAGGGTTCAGGCTAGGGTTAGGGTTAGGGGACGGGAACGGTTTAGGGTCCATGAGAGGGTACGGCAACGATTTGGGGGAGCGTAGTTGTGAGTGTGCGGGTTAGTGTTCGCTTACGGGTTAGGATTAGGGGACGGGTGAGCGTCAGGCTTCGGGGAAGTGTTAGGGTTAGGGTTCGGGATAGGGTTAGTGATAGGGGACGGGGACGGTTTAGGGTCCAGGGGAGGGTACGACAATGCTTTAGGGGGAGCGTGCGTGAGAGGGTGCGGGTTAGTGTTAGCGTACGGGTTAGGATTAGGGGACGTGTGAGGGTCAGGCTTCGGGGAAGGTTTAGGGTTAGGGTTCGGGCTAGGGTTAGGGTTAGGGGACGGGGACGGTTTAGGGTCCAGGGGATGGTACGACAATGCTTTAGGGGGAGCGTACGTGTGAGGGCCCGGGTTAGTGTTAGCGTACGGGTTAGGATTAGGGGACGGGTGAGGGGAAGTCTTTGGGGAAGTGTTAGGTTTAGGGTTCGGGCTAGGGTTAGGGTTAGGGGACGGGGACGGTTTAGGGTCAGGTGAGTGTACGACAACAGTTTAGGGGGAGCGTACGTTTGAGGGCATGGGTTAGTGTTAGCGTACGGGTTAGGATTAGAGGACGGGTGAGGGGAAGTCTTCGGGGAAGTGTTAGGGTTAGGGTTCGGGTTAGGGTTAGGGTTAGGGGACGGGGACGCTTTAGGGTCCAGGTGAGGGTACGACAACAGTTTAACAGGAGTATACCTGTGAGGGCACGGTTTAGTGTTAGTGTACGGGTTATGATTAGGGGATGGGTGAGGGGAAGGGTTCAGGGAAGTGTTAGGGTTAGGGTTCGGGCTAGGGTTAGGGTTAGGGGACGGGGATGGTTTAGGGTCCAGGTGAATGTACCACAACGGTTTAGGGGGTGCGTACATGTGAGGGCACGGTTTAGTGTTAGCATATGTGTTAGGATTAGGGGACGGGTGAGGGGAAGACTTCGGGGAATGGTTAGGTTTAGGTTTCGGGCTAGGGTTAGGGTTAGGGGACGGGGACGGTTTAGGGTCCAGGTGAGGTTACGACAATGGTTCACGGGGAGCGTACGTGTGAGGGCACGGGTTAGTGTTAGTGTACGGGTTCGGATTAGGGGACGGGTGAGGGGAGGGCTTCGGAGAAGGGTTAGGGTTAGGGTTCGGTCTAGGGTTAGCGTTAGGGGACAAGGACGGTTTAGGGTACAGGTGAGGGTACGACAGCGGTTTAGGGGGAGCGTACGTGTGAGGGCAATTGTTAGTGTTAGTGTACAGGTTAGGATTAGGGGACGGGTGAAAGTAAGGCTTCGGGGAAGGGTTAGGGTTAGGGTTCGGGCTAGGGTTAGGGTTAGGGGACGGGGATGGTTTAGGGTCCAGGTGAGGGTACGACAACCGTTTAGGGGGTGCGTACTTGTGAGGGCACGGGTTAGTGTTAGCAAACGGCTTAGGATTAGGGCACGGGTGAGGGGAAGGCTTCGGGGAAGGGTTAGGGTTACGGTTCGGGCTAGGGTTAGTGTTAGGGGACGGGGACTGTTTAGGGTCCAGGTGAGTGTACAACAACGTTTTAGGGGGAGCGTACGTGTGAGGGCACGGGTTAGTGTTAGCGTACGGCTTAGTAATAGAGGACGGGTGAGAGGAAGGCTTCGGGGAAGGTTTAGTGTTAGGGTTCGGGCTAGGGTTATTGTTAGGGGACGGGGACGGTTTATGGTCCAGGTGAGGGTACGACAACTGTTTAGGGGGAGCATACGTGTGAGGGCACGATTTATGTTAGCGTACGGGTTTGGATTAGGGGACGGCTGAGTGGAAGGCTCCAGGGAAGGTTTTGGGTTAGGGTTCCGGCTGGGTTAGGGTTACGGGATGGGGACGGTTTAGGGTCCAGGTGAGTGTATGACAACGGTTTAGGGGGAGCGTACGTGTGAGGGCACGGGTTAGTGTTAGAGTACGGGTTAGGATTAGGAGACAGATGAGGGGAAGGCTTCGGGAAATGCTTAGTGTTAGGGTTCGGGCTAGGGTTAGGGTTAGGGGACGGCGACGGTTTAGGGTCCAGGGGAGGGTACGACAACGCTTTAGGGGGAGCGTACGTGTGAGGGCGCGGGTTAGTGTTAGCGTACTGGTTAGGATTAGGTTTCGCGTGAGGGTCAGGCTTCGGGGAAGGGTTAGGGTTAGGGTTCGGGCTAGGGTTAGGGTTAGGGGACGGGGACGGTTTAGGGTCCATGGGAGGGTACGGCAACGAATTGGGGGAGCGTAGGTGTGAGGGCGCGTGTTAGTGTTCGCTTACGGGTTAGGATTAGGGGACGGGTGGGGGTCAGGCTTCGGGGAAGGGTTAGAGTTAGGTTTCGGGCTAGGATTAGGGTTAGGGGACGGGGACGGTTTAGAGTCCAGGGGAGGGTACAACAACGCTTTAGGGGGAGCGTAGGTGTGAGGGCGCGGGTTAGTGTTCGCGTACGGGTTAGGATTAGGTTTCGCGTGAGGGTCAGGCTTCGGGGAAGGGTTAGGGTTAGGGTTCGGGCTAGGGTTAGGGTTAGGGGACGGGGACGGTTTAGGGTCCATGGGAGGGTACGGCAACGAATTGGGGGAGCGTAGTTGTGAGGGCGCGTGTTAGTGTTCGCTTACGGGTTAGGATTAGGGGACGGGTGAGGGTCAGGCTTCGGGGAAGGTTTAGGGTTAGGGTTCGGGCTAGGTTTAGGGTTAGGGGACGGGGACGGTTTAGCGTCCAGGGGAGGGTACGACAACGCTTTACGGGGAGCGTACGTGTGAGGGCGCGGGTTAGTGTTCGCGTACGGGTTAGGATTAGGGGACGGGTTACTGTCAGGCTTCGGGGAAGGGTTAGGATTAGGGTTCGGGCTAGGGTTAGGGTTAGGGGACGGGGACGGTTTAGGGTCCATGGGAGGGTACGACAACGCTTTAGGGGGAGGTTACGTGTGAGGGCGCGGGTTAGTGTTAGCGTACGGGTTAGGATTAGGGGACGGGTGAGTGTCAGGCTTCGGGGAAGTGTTAGGGTTAGGGTTCGGCCTAGGGATAGTGTTAGGGGACGGGGACGGTTTAGGGTCCAGAGGAGGGTACGACAACGCTTTAGGGGGAGCGTACGTGTGAGGGCACGGGTTAGTGTTAGCGTACGGGTTAGGATTAGGGGACGGGTGAGGGTCAGGCTTCGGGGAAGTGTTAGGGTTAGGGTTCGGGCTAGGGTTAGTGTTAGGGGACGGGGACGGTTTAGGGTCCACGGGAGGGTACGACAATGCTTTAGGGGGAGCGTACCTGTGAGGGCGCATGTTAGTGTTCGCGTACGGGTTAGGATTAGGGGACGGGTGAGGGTCAGGCTTCGGGGAAGTGTTAGGGTTAGGGTTCGGGCTAGGGTTAGTGTTAGGGGACGGGGACGGTTTAGGGTCCAGGTGAGGGTACGACAACTGTTTAGGGGGAGCGTACGTGTGAGGGCATGTTTTATGTTAGCGTACGGGTTTGGATTGGGGGACAGGTGAGGGGAAGGCTCCTGGGAAGGGTTAGGGTTAGGGTTCCGGCTAGGTTTAGGGTTACGGGATGGGGACGGTTTAGGGTCCAGGTGAGTGTATGACAACGGTTTAGGGGGAGCGTACGTGTGAGGGCACGGGTTAGTGTTAGAGTACGGGTTAGGATTAGGGGACAGATGAGGGGAAGGCTTCGGGGAAGGCTTAGTGTTAGGGTTCGGGATAGGGTTAGGGTTAGGGGAAGGGTACAGTTTAGGGTCCAGTTGAGGGTACGACAACGGTTTAGGGGGAGCGTACGTGTGAGAGCACAGGTTAGTGTTAGCGTACGGGTTAGGATTAGGGGACGGGTGAGGGGAAGGCTTCGGGGAAGGGTTAGGATTAGGGTTCGGGCTAGGGTTAGGGGACGGGAACGGGGACAGATTAGGGTCCAGGTGAGGGTACGACAACGGATTAGGGGGAGCGTACGTGTGAGGGCACAGGTTAGTGTTAGCGTACGGGTTAGGATTCGGGGACGGGTGAGGGGAAGGCTTCGGGGAAGGGTTAGGGTTAGGGTTCGGGCTAGGGTTAGGATTAGGGGACGGGGACGGTTTAGGGTCCAGGTTAGGGTACGACTACGGTTTAGGGGGAGTGTTCATGTGAGGGCTCGGGATAGTGTTAGCATACGGGTTAGGATTAGGGGACGGGTGAGGGGAAGGCTTCAGGGAAGGGTTAGGGTTAGGGTTCGGGCTAGGGTTAAGGTTAGGGTACGGGAATGGTTTAGGGTCCAGGTCAGGTTACGATAATGGTTTAGGGGGAGGGTACGTGTGAGGGCATGGGTTAGTGTTAGCGTACGGGTTAGGATTAGGGGACGTGAGAGGGGAAAGCTTCGGGGAAGGGTTAGGGTTAGTGTTCGGGCTAGGGTTAGCGTTAGGGGACGGGGACGGTTTAGGGTCCAGGTGAGCGTACGACAACGGTTTAGGGGGAGCGTACGTGTGAGGGAACGGGTAAATGTTAGCGTACGGCTTAGGATTAGGGGACGGGTGAGGGGAAGGCTTCGGGAAAGAGGGTTAGGGTTCAGGCTAGACTTAGGGTTAGGGGACGGGGACGGTTTAAGGTCCAGGTGAGGGTATGACAACGGTTTAGGTGGAGCGTACGTGTGAGAGCACGGGTTACTGTTTGCATACGGGTTAGGATTAGGGGACGGGTGAAGGGAAGGCTCCGGGGAAGGGTTAGGGTTAGGGTTCGGGGTAAGTTTAGGGTTAGGGAACGGGGACGGTTTAGGGTCCAGGTGAGGGTATGACATCGTTTCAGGGGGAGCGTGCGTGTGAGGGCACGGGTTAGTGTTAGCGTACGGGTTAGGATTAGGGGACGTGTGAGGGGAAGGCTTCGGGGAAGGGTTAGTGTTAGGGTTCGGTCTAGGGTTAGGGGTAGGTTATGGGGACGGTTTAGGGTCCAGATGAGCGTATGACAATGGTTTAGGGGGAGCGTACGTGTGAGGGCACGGTTTAGTGTTAGTGTTCGCGTTAGGATTAGGTGACGGGTGAGGGGAAGGCTCTGGGGAAGTGTTAGAGTTAGGGTTCGGGCTAGGGTTAGGGTTAGGGTTTGAGTACGTTTTAGGGTCCAGGTGAGGGTACGAAAACGGTTTAGGGTGAGCGTACGTGTGAGGGCATGGGTTAGTGTTAGCGTACGGGTTAGTACTAGGGAATGGGTTAGGGTAAGGCTTCGGGGAAGGGTTAGGGTGGATCATACTCTGGGTTCCACATGCATGTTTTAGCTGAAGGAAGAATACCTTAAACCTGGAGAGTTGAGACCCGTGGAATGGGTACCATGCAATATGACTTCAAAGGGTCTTCATTTGCTCACCGAACCTCTCCAATCCTATCACTGCTGCGTTTATGCCCCTGTACACACGCTTGATTCTCTTTTGGAGACATAGTAATCCATAGGTTTTAAGATACTTACTAGTCAGGTACATTCTTAGGCGTTTAATATGGGGTGTTGAGTCCATTTCTTTGAGCAAGGAGTAGCTCTTGTCTATTCCATATTTAGCTTAAGGAACTTTATCTGTGCTCATTTCAATCTCTGGTTTTATGCAGCACCCCAACTCACCTTTCCCCTTAAGCAAGCATAAGTTGCTTTTCTAAATTTGAGACCCTGTTCTGTTTTGGAATTCAGTTCCTGTGTAGCCAAGTTTACATTCCGTGTATTAGTGATATCTTATGATGTTTCTTTTTCTGTGTGACTTATTTCAGTTAGAATCATCGTACCTGAATCCACTCATTATGCTGCTACGGGCCTGATGACATAGATTTCATTGCTGAGTGATACTGCATTGTACGTAAGTACCACAAGTTCTTTATCCATTTTTCACTTTCTGTGATATTGAACTTGTACGGTAACCGAGGTTCTTGTAAACAGAGGCGTCCCAAACTTTGGGGTGGCTGTGTCTTTTTGATTTTAATTTCCCTAAGCTATAGGACCATAAGTGGAAGTGCCGTAGGCTCTGTTGCTTTGTTTTTTAGATGTTTCAGGAAACACCATACACTTCTCCCGAGTGTCTGTTGGCAATTTACATCCCGCCCATCAGCATAACAAGGCTCCCAGTTCTCCATGGCCTGTCCTGCCTTTCTGGATTTTACACTTTTTTCAGATGGCCCTTTTGACCGGGGGGAAGTGAGACTTCATTGTAGTGCAGATTTCCTTTGCAAGCTTGCTTGGTTGGCCAAAAAGGGCGTATGCGTTTTTTCCTGAATATATTCAGGAAAAAACGCATACGCCCTTTTTGGCCAAGTGCATCATTGTGGACGTTCTGCCTCTTTTCCTATGCTTTCAATGCAATTCCAGTCTACCTCCTGAAATCGGTTTCCTGCAATTCTGCCCCGCTTTCAAGTCCTCTTGGCAGCCTTACTTCAGTGTATTTTTGGACGATAGCTGTCATTTATAACTCTGCAGGTTTGTGAATTACAGTGCCCCTGAGCTCCTTTCTTCAACTCGCTTACTTGTGACCTGGCCGCAACACCGCAGGATGGCTTCAGGCCCTAATCTGGTTCCGGCACGGCACGCTCAGCCTTTGGTTATTTCCCCTTCCTGGTGGGAAATGAGAGTTAAATTTGCCCATCCAGACACCTCCAGCTAGTCTCTCATTGGTTCTCCCTATTCCTGTTCATCTTTCGCAGAAATTGCAAACTGGGCCAAACAGGAGGTTAAAGGCGCTGACTCTCCAAGTGGGGAGACTGTTATAAAAGCGTCTGGAATGTTGCACCCGAGTACCAGGGGAGGAAAACTGAGAAATATTTGAACACGTCTCCCGTTCACATGGTTGATCATACTCTGGGTTCCACATGCATGTTTTAGCTGAAGGAAGAATACCTTAAACCTGGAGAGTTGAGACCCATGTAATGGGTACCATGCAATATGACTTCAAAGGGTCTTCATTTGCACAGCGAACCTCTCCAATCCTATCAATGCTGTGTTTATGCCCCTGTGCACTGGATTCATTCTCTTTCGGAGACATAGCAATCCATAGGTTTTAAGATACTTACTAGTCAGGTACATTCTTAGGCGTTTAATATGCGGTGTTGAGTCCATTTCGTTGAGCAAGGAGTAGCTCTTGTCTATTCCATATTTGGCTTAAGGAACTTTATCTGTGCTCATTTCAATCTCTGGTTTTATGCAGCACCCCAACTCACCTTTCCCCTTAAGCAAGCATAAGTTGGTTTTCTGAATTTGAGACCCTGTTCTGTTCTGTAATTCAGTTCCTGTGTAGCCAAGTTTACATTCCGTGTATTACTGATATCTTATGATGTTTCTTTTTCTGTGTGACTTATCTCAGTTAGAATCATCGTACCTGAATCCACTCATTATGCTGCTACGGGCCTGATGACATAGATTTCATTGCTGAGTGATACTGCATTGTACGTAAGTACCACAAGTTCTTTATCCATTTTTCACTTTCTGTGATATAGAACTTGTACGGTAAACGAGGTTCTTGTAAACAGAGGCGTCCCAAACTTTGGGGTGGCTGTGTCTTTTTGATTTTAATTTCCCTAAGCTATAGGACCGTAAGTGGAAGTGCCCTAGGCTCTGTTGCTTTGTTTTTTAGATGTTTCAGGAAACACCATACACTTCTCCCGAGTGTCTGTTGGCAATTTACATCCCGCCCATCAGCATAACAAGGCTCCCAGTTCTCCATGGCCTGTCCTGCCTTTCTGGATTTTACACTTTTTTCAGATGGCCCTTTTGACCAGGGGAAGTGAGACTTCATTGTAGTGCAGATTTCCTTTGCAAGTTTGCTTGGTTGGCCAAAAAGGGCGTATGCGTTTTTTCCTGAATATATTCAGGAAAAAACGCATACGCCCTTTTTGGCCAAGTGCATCATTGTGGACGTTCTGCCTCTTTTCCTATGCTTTCAATGCAATTCCAGTCTACCTCCTGAAATCGGTTTCCTGCAATTCTGCCCCGCTTTCAAGTCCCCTTGGCAGCCTTACTTCAGTATATATTTGGACGATAGCTGTCATTTATAACTCTGCAGGTTTGTGAATTACAGTGCCCCTGAGCTCCTTTCTTCCACTCGCTTTCTTGTGACCTGGCCGCAACACCGCAGGATGGCTTCAGGCCCTAATCTGGTTCTGGCACGGCACGCTGAGCTTTTGGTTAATTCCTCTTCCTGGTGGGAAATGAGAGTTAAATTTGCCCGTCCAGACACCTCCAGCTAGTCTCTGATTGGTTCTCGCTATTCCTGTTCATCTTCCGCAGAAATTGCAAACTGGGCCATACAGGAGGTTAAAGGCGCTGACTCTCCAAGTGGGGAGAGTGTTAGTAAAGCGTCTGGAATGTTGCACCCGAGTACCAGGGGAGGAAAACTGAGACATATTTGAACACGTCTCCCATTCACACGGTTGATCATACTCTGGGTTCCACATGCATGTTTTAGCTGAAGGAAGAATACCTTAAACCTGGAGAGTTGAGACCCGTGTAACGGTACCATGCAATATGACTTTAAAGGGTCTTCATTTGTTCACCGAACCTCTCCAATCCTATCACTGCTGCGTTTATGCCCCTGTACACATGCTTGATTCTCTTTCGGAGACATAGCAATCCATAGGTTTTAAGATACTTACTAGTCAGGTACATTCTTAGGCATTTAATATGCGGTGTTGAGTCCATTTCGTTGAGCAAGGAGTAGCTCTTGTCTATTCCATATTTGGCTTAAGGAACTTTATCTGTGCTCATTTCAATCTCTGGTTTTATGCAGCACCCCAACTCACCTTTACCCTTAAGCCAGCATAAGTTGGTTTTCTAAATTTGAGACCCTGTTCTGTTTTGTAATTCAGTTCCTGTGTAGCCAAGTTTACATTCCGTGTATTAGTGATATCTTATGATGTTTCTTTTTCTGTGTGACTTATTTCGGTTAGAATCATCGTACCTGAATCCACTCATTATGCTGCTACGGGCCTGATGACATAGATTTCATTGCTGAGTGATACTACATTGTATGTAAGTACCACAACGTCTTTATCCATTTTTCACTTTCTGCGATATTGAACTTGTACCGTAAATGAGGTTCTTGTAAAAAGAGCCGTCCCAAACATTGGGGTGGCTGTGTCTTTTTGATTTTAATTTCCCTAAGCTATAGGACCATAAGTGGAAGTGCCCTAGGCTCTGTTGCTTTGTTTTTTAGATGTTTCAGGAAACACCATACACTTCTCCCGAGTGTCTGTTGGCAATTTACATCCCGCCCATCAGCATAACAAGGCTCCCAGTTCTCCATGGCCTGTCCTGCCTTTCTGGATTTTACACTTTTTTCAGATGGCCCTTTTGACCGGGGGGAAGTGAGACTTCATTGTAGTGCAGATTTCCTTTGCAAGCTTGCTTGGTTGGCCAAAAAGGGCGTATGCGTTTTTTCCTGAATATATTCAGGAAAAAACGCATACGCCCTTTTTGGCCAAGTGCATCATTGTGGACGTTCTGCCTCTTTTCCTATGCTTTCAATGCAATTCCAGTCTACCTCCTGAAATCGGTTTCCTGCAATTCTGCCCCGCTTTCAAGTCCTCTTGGCAGCCTTACTTCAGTGTATTTTTGGACGATAGCTGTCATTTATAACTCTGCAGGTTTGTGAATTACAGTGCCCCTGAGCTCCTTTCTTCAACTCGCTTACTTGTGACCTGGCCGCAACACCGCAGGATGGCTTCAGGCCCTAATCTGGTTCCGGCACGGCACGCTCAGCCTTTGGTTATTTCCCCTTCCTGGTGGGAAATGAGAGTTAAATTTGCCCATCCAGACACCTCCAGCTAGTCTCTCATTGGTTCTCCCTATTCCTGTTCATCTTTCGCAGAAATTGCAAACTGGGCCAAACAGGAGGTTAAAGGCGCTGACTCTCCAAGTGGGGAGACTGTTATAAAAGCGTCTGGAATGTTGCACCCGAGTACCAGGGGAGGAAAACTGAGAAATATTTGAACACGTCTCCCGTTCACATGGTTGATCATACTCTGGGTTCCACATGCATGTTTTAGCTGAAGGAAGAATACCTTAAACCTGGAGAGTTGAGACCCATGTAATGGGTACCATGCAATATGACTTCAAAGGGTCTTCATTTGCACAGCGAACCTCTCCAATCCTATCAATGCTGTGTTTATGCCCCTGTGCACTGGATTCATTCTCTTTCGGAGACATAGCAATCCATAGGTTTTAAGATACTTACTAGTCAGGTACATTCTTAGGCGTTTAATATGCGGTGTTGAGTCCATTTCGTTGAGCAAGGAGTAGCTCTTGTCTATTCCATATTTGGCTTAAGGAACTTTATCTGTGCTCATTTCAATCTCTGGTTTTATGCAGCACCCCAACTCACCTTTCCCCTTAAGCAAGCATAAGTTGGTTTTCTGAATTTGAGACCCTGTTCTGTTCTGTAATTCAGTTCCTGTGTAGCCAAGTTTACATTCCGTGTATTACTGATATCTTATGATGTTTCTTTTTCTGTGTGACTTATCTCAGTTAGAATCATCGTACCTGAATCCACTCATTATGCTGCTACGGGCCTGATGACATAGATTTCATTGCTGAGTGATACTGCATTGTACGTAAGTACCACAAGTTCTTTATCCATTTTTCACTTTCTGTGATATAGAACTTGTACGGTAAACGAGGTTCTTGTAAACAGAGGCGTCCCAAACTTTGGGGTGGCTGTGTCTTTTTGATTTTAATTTCCCTAAGCTATAGGACCGTAAGTGGAAGTGCCCTAGGCTCTGTTGCTTTGTTTTTTAGATGTTTCAGGAAACACCATACACTTCTCCCGAGTGTCTGTTGGCAATTTACATCCCGCCCATCAGCATAACAAGGCTCCCAGTTCTCCATGGCCTGTCCTGCCTTTCTGGATTTTACACTTTTTTCAGATGGCCCTTTTGACCAGGGGAAGTGAGACTTCATTGTAGTGCAGATTTCCTTTGCAAGTTTGCTTGGTTGGCCAAAAAGGGCGTATGCGTTTTTTCCTGAATATATTCAGGAAAAAACGCATACGCCCTTTTTGGCCAAGTGCATCATTGTGGACGTTCTGCCTCTTTTCCTATGCTTTCAATGCAATTCCAGTCTACCTCCTGAAATCGGTTTCCTGCAATTCTGCCCCGCTTTCAAGTCCCCTTGGCAGCCTTACTTCAGTATATATTTGGACGATAGCTGTCATTTATAACTCTGCAGGTTTGTGAATTACAGTGCCCCTGAGCTCCTTTCTTCCACTCGCTTTCTTGTGACCTGGCCGCAACACCGCAGGATGGCTTCAGGCCCTAATCTGGTTCTGGCACGGCACGCTGAGCTTTTGGTTAATTCCTCTTCCTGGTGGGAAATGAGAGTTAAATTTGCCCGTCCAGACACCTCCAGCTAGTCTCTGATTGGTTCTCGCTATTCCTGTTCATCTTCCGCAGAAATTGCAAACTGGGCCATACAGGAGGTTAAAGGCGCTGACTCTCCAAGTGGGGAGAGTGTTAGTAAAGCGTCTGGAATGTTGCACCCGAGTACCAGGGGAGGAAAACTGAGACATATTTGAACACGTCTCCCATTCACACGGTTGATCATACTCTGGGTTCCACATGCATGTTTTAGCTGAAGGAAGAATACCTTAAACCTGGAGAGTTGAGACCCGTGTAACGGTACCATGCAATATGACTTTAAAGGGTCTTCATTTGTTCACCGAACCTCTCCAATCCTATCACTGCTGCGTTTATGCCCCTGTACACATGCTTGATTCTCTTTCGGAGACATAGCAATCCATAGGTTTTAAGATACTTACTAGTCAGGTACATTCTTAGGCATTTAATATGCGGTGTTGAGTCCATTTCGTTGAGCAAGGAGTAGCTCTTGTCTATTCCATATTTGGCTTAAGGAACTTTATCTGTGCTCATTTCAATCTCTGGTTTTATGCAGCACCCCAACTCACCTTTACCCTTAAGCCAGCATAAGTTGGTTTTCTAAATTTGAGACCCTGTTCTGTTTTGTAATTCAGTTCCTGTGTAGCCAAGTTTACATTCCGTGTATTAGTGATATCTTATGATGTTTCTTTTTCTGTGTGACTTATTTCGGTTAGAATCATCGTACCTGAATCCACTCATTATGCTGCTACGGGCCTGATGACATAGATTTCATTGCTGAGTGATACTACATTGTATGTAAGTACCACAACGTCTTTATCCATTTTTCACTTTCTGCGATATTGAACTTGTACCGTAAATGAGGTTCTTGTAAAAAGAGCCGTCCCAAACATTGGGGTGGCTGTGTCTTTTTGATTTTAATTTCCCTAAGCTATAGGACCATAAGTGGAAGTGCCCTAGGCTCTGTTGCTTTGTTTTTAGATGTTTCAGGAAACACCATACACTTCTCCCGAGTGGCTGTTGGCAATTTACATCCCGCCCATCAGCATAACAAGGCTCCCAGTTCTCCATGGCCTGTCCTGCCTTTCTGGATTTTACACTTTTTTCAGATGGCCCTTTTGACCGGGGGGAAGTGAGACTTCATTGTAGTGGAGATTTCCTGTACAAGCTTGCTTGGTTGGCCAAAAGGGGCGTATGCGTTTTTTCCTGAATATATTCAGGAAAAAACGCATACGCCCTTTTTGGCCAAGTGCATCATTGTGGACATTCTGCCTCTTTTCCTATGCTTTCAATGCAATTCCAGTCTACCTCCTGAAATCGGTTTCCTGCAATTCTGCCCCGCTTTCAAGTCCTCTTGGCAGCCTTACTTCAGTCTATTTTTGGACGATAGCTGTCATTTATAACTCTGCAGGTTTGTGAATTACAGTGCCCCTGAGCTCCTTTCTTCAACTCGCTTTCTTTTGAGCTGGCCGCAACACCGCAGGATGGCTTCAGGCCCTAATCTTGTTTCGGCATGGCACGCTGAGCCTTTGGTTAATTCCTCTTCCTGGTGGGAAATGAGAGTTAAATTTGCCCGTCCAGACACCTCCAGCTAGTCTCTCATTGGTTCTCCCTATTCCTGTTCATCTTCCGCTGAAATTGCAAAATAGGCCAAACAGGAGTTTAAAGGCGCTGACTCTCCAAGTGGGGAGAGTGTTAGTAAAGCGTCTGGAATGTTGCGCCCGAGTACCAGGGGAGGAAAACTGAGACATATTTGAACACGTCTCCCGTTCACATGGTTGATCATACTCTGGGTTCCACATGCATGTTTTAGCTGAAGGAAGAATACCTTAAACTTGGAGAGTTGAGACCCGTGGAATGGGTACCATGCAATATGACTTCAAAGGGTCTTCATTTGCTCACCGAACCTCTCCAATCCTATCACTGCTGCGTTTATGCCCCTGTACACACGCTTGATTCTCTTTTGGAGACATAGCAATCCATAGGTTTTAAGATACTTACTAGTCAGGTACATTCATAGGCGTTTAATATGGGGTGTTGAGTCCATTTCGTTGAGCAAGGAGTAGCTCTTGTCTATTCCATATTGGGCTTAAGGAACTTTATCTGTGCTCATTTCAATCTCTGGTTTTATGCAGCACCCCAACTCACCTTTCCCCTTAAGCAAGCATAAGTTGGTTTTCTAAATTTGAGACCCTGTTCTGTTTTGGAATTCAGTTCCTGTGTAGCCAAGTTTACATTCCGTGTATTAGTGATATCTTATGATGTTTCTTTTTCTGTGTGACTTATTTCAGTTAGAATCATCGTACCTGAATCCACCTATTATGCTGCTACGGGCCTGATGACATAGATTTCATTGCTGCGTGATACTGCATTGTACATAAGTACCAAAAGTTCTTTATCCATTTTTCACTTTCTGTGATATTGAACTTGTACGGTAAACGAGGTTCTTGTAAACAGAGGCGTCCCAAACTTTGGGGTGGCTGTGTCTTTTTGATTTTAATTTCCCTAAGCTATAGGACCATAAGTGGAAGTGCCCTAGGCTCTGTTGCTTTGTTTTTTAGATGTTTCGGGAAACACCGTACACTTCTCCCGAGTGTCTGTTGGCAATTTACATCCCGCCCATCAGCATAACAAGGCTCCCAGTTCTCCATGGCCTGTCCTGCCTTTCTGGATTTTACACTTTTTTCAGATGGTCCTTTTGACTGGGGGGAAGTGAGACTTCATTGTAGTGCAGATTTCCTTTGCAAGTTTGCTTGGTTGGCCAAAAAGGGCGTATGCGTTTTTTCCTGAATATATTCAGGAAAAAACGCATACGCCCTTTTTGGCCAAGTGCATCATTGTGGACGTTCTGCCTCTTTTCCTATGCTTTCAATGCAATTCCAGTCTACCTCCTGAAATCGGTTTCCTGCAATTCTGCCCCGCTTTCAAGTCCTCTTGGCAGCCTTACTTCAGTATATTTTTGGACGATAGCTGTCATTTATAACTCTGCAGGTTTGTGAATTACAGTGCCCCTGAGCTCCTTTCTTCAACTTGCTTTCTTGTGACCTGGCCGCAACACCGCTGGATGGCTTCAGGCCCTAATCTTGTTCCGGCACGGCATGCTGAGCCTTTGGTTAATTCCTCTTCCTGGTTGGAAATGAGAGTTAAATTTGCCCATCCAGACACCTCCAGCTAGTCGCTCATTGGTTCTCGCTATTCCTGTTCATCTTCCGCAGAAATTGCAAACTGGGCCAAACAGGAGGTTAAAGGGACTGACTCTCCAAGTCGGGAGAGTGTTAGTAAAGTGTCTGGAATGTTGCACCCGAGCACCAGGGTACGAAAACTGAGACACATTTGAACACGTCTCCTGATCACATGGTTGATCATACTCTAGGTTCCACATGCATGTTTTAGCTGAAGGAAGAATACCTTAAACCTGGGTAGTTGAAACCCATGGAATGGGTACCATGCAATATGACTTCAAAGGGTCTTCATTTGCTCACCGAACCTCTCCAATCTTATCACTGCTGCGTTTATGCCCCTGTACACATGCTTGATTCTCTTTCGGAGACATAGCAATCCATAGGTTTTAAGATACTTACTAGTCAGGTACATTCTTAGGCGTTTAATATGGGGTGTTGAGTCCATTTCGTTGAGCAAGGAGTAGCTCTTGTCTATTCCATATTTGGCTTAAGGAACTTTATCTGTGCTCATTTCAATCTCTGGTTTTATGCAGCACCCCAACTCAACTTTACCCTTAAGCAAGCATAAGTTGGTTTTGTAAATTTGAGACCCTGTTCTGTTCTGTAATTCAGTTCCTGTGTAGCCAAGTTTACATTCCGTGTATTAGTGATATCTTATGATGTTTCTTTTTCTGTGTGACTTATTTCAGTTAGAATCATCATACCTGAATCCACGCATTGTGCTGCTAAGGGCCTGATGACACAGATTTCATTGCTGAGTGATATTGCTTTGTAAGTAAATACCACAACTTCTTTATCCATTTTTCACTTTCTGATATGTTCAACTTGTACTGTAAACGAGGTTCTTGTAAACAGAGCCATCCCAAATTTTGGGGTTGCTGTGTCTTTTTGATTTTAATTTCCCTAAGCTATAGGACCATAAGTGGAAGTGCCCTAGGCTCTGTTGCTTTGTTTTTTAGATGTTTCAGGAAACACCATACACTTCTCCCGAGTGTCTGTTGGCAATTTACATCCCGCCCATCAGCATAACAAGGCTCCCAGTTCTCCATGGCCTGTCCTGCCTTTCTGGATTTTACACTTTTCTCAGCTGGCCCTTTTGACCGGGGGGAAGTGAGACTTCATTGTAGTGCAGATTTCCTTTGCAAGTTTGCTTGGTTGGCCAAAAAGTGTGTATGCGTTTTTTCCTGAATATATTCAGGATAAAACGCATACGCCCTTTTTGGCCAAGTGCATCATTGTGGACGTTTTGCCTCTTTTCCTATGCTTTCAATGCAATTCCAGTCTACCTCCTGAAATCGGTTTCCTGCAATTCTGCCCCACTTTGAAGTCCTCTTGGCAGCCTTACTTCAGTATATTTTTGGACGATAGCTGTCATTTATAACTCTGCAGGTTTGTGAATTACAGTGCCCCTGAGCTCCTTTCTTCAACTCGCTTTCTTGTGACCTGGCCGCAACACCGCAGGATGGCTTCAGGCCCTAATCTGGTTCTGGCACGGCACGCTGAGCCTTTGGTTAATTCCTCTTCCTGGTGGGAAATGAGAGTTAAATTTGCCCATCCAGACACCTCCAGCTAGTCTCTCATTGGTTCTCGCTATTCCTGTTCATCTTCCGCAGAAATTGCAAACTGGGCCAAACAGGAGGTTAAAGGGACTAACTCTCCAAGTCGGGAGAGTGTTAGTAAAGCGTCTGGAATGTTGCACCCGAGTACCAGGGTACGAAAACTGAGACATATTTGAACACGTCTCCCGATCACATGGTTGATCATACTCTAGGTTCCACATGCATGTTTTAGCTGAAGGAAGAATACCTTAAACCTTGGTAGTTGAAACCCGTGGAAGGGGTACCATGCAATATGACTTCAAAGGGTCTTCATTTGCTCACCGAACCTCTCCAATCTTATCACTGCTGCGTTTATGCCCCTGTACACATGCTTGATTCTCTTTCGGAGACATAGCAATCCATAGGTTTTAAGATACTTACTAGTCAGGTACATTCTTAGGCGTTTAATATGCGGTGTTGAGTCCATTTCGTTGAGCAAGGAGTAGCTCTTGTCTATTCCATATTTGGCTTAAGGAACTTTATCTGTGCTCATTTCAATCTCTGGTTTTATGCAGCACCCCAACTCACCTTTACCCTTAAGCAAGCATAAGTTGGTTTTCTAAATTTGAGACCCTGTTCTGTTCTGTAATTCAGTTCCTGTGTAGCCAAGTTTACATTCCTTGTATTACTCATATCTTATGATGTTTCTTTTTCTGTGTGACTTATTTCAGTTAGAATCATCATACCTGAATCCACTCATTGTGCTGCTAAGGGCCTGATGACATAGATTTCATTGCTGAGTGATACTGCATTGTACGTAAGTAACACAAGTTCTTTATCCATTTTTCACTTTCTGTGATATTGAACTTGTACGGTAAATGAGGTTCCTGTAAACAGAGGCATCCCAAACTTTGGGGTGTCTGTGTCTTTTTGATTTTAATTTCCCTAAGCTATAGGACCATAAGTGGAAGTGCCCTAGGCTCTGTTGCTTGGTTTTTTAGATGTTTCAGGAAACACCATACACTTCTCCCGAGTGTCTGTTGGCAATTTACATCCCGCCCAGCAGCATAAAAAGGCTCCGAGTTCTCCATGGCCTGTCCTGCCTTTCTGGATTTTACACTTTTTTCAGATGGCCTTTTTGACCGGGGGGAAGTGAGACTTCATTGTAGTGCAGATTTCCTTTGCAAGTTTGCTTGGTTGGCCAAAAAGGGCGTATGCGTTTTTTCCTGAATATATTCAGGAAAAAACGCATACGCCCTTTTTGGCCAAGTGCATCATTGTGGACGTTCTGCCTCTTTTCCTATGCTTTCAATGCAATTCCAGTCTACCTCCTGAAATCGGTTTCCTGCAATTCTGCCCCGCTTTCAAGTCCTCTTGGCAGCCTTACTTCAGTATATTTTTGGACGATAGCTGTCGTTTATAACTCTGCAGGTTAGTGAATTACAGTGCCCCTGAGCTCCTTTCTTCAACTCACTTTCTTGTGACCTGGCCGCAACACCGCAGGATGGCTTCAGGCCCTAATCTGGTTCCGGCACGGCACGCTGAGCCTTTGGTTAATTCCTCTTCCCGGTTGGAAATGAGAGTTAAATTTGCCCGTCCAGACACCTCCAGCTAGTCTCTCATTGGTTCTCGCTATTCCTGTTCATCTTCCGCAGAAATTGCAAACTGGGCCAAACAGGAGGTTAAAGGGACTGACTCTCCAAGTCGGGAGAGTGTTAGTAAAGCGTCTGGAATGTTGCACCCGAGTACCAGGGTACGAAAACTGAGACATATTTGAACACGTCTCCCGATCACATGGTTGATCATACTCTAGGTTCCACATGCATGTTTTAGCTGAAGGAAGAATACCTTAAACCTGGGTAGTTGAAACCCGTGGAATGGGTACCATGCAATATGACTTCAAAGGGTCTTCATTTGTTCACCGAACCTCTCCAATCCTATCACTGCTGCGTTTATGCACCTGTATACATGCTTGATTCTCTTTCGGAGACATAGCAATCCATAGGTTTTAAGATACTTACTAGTCAGGTACATTCTTAGGCGTTTAATATGCGGTGTTGAGTCCATTTCATTGAGCAAGGAGTAGCTCTTGTCTATTCCATATTTGGCTTAAGGAACTTCATCTGTGCTCATTTCGATCTCTGGTTTTATGCAGCACCCCAACTCACCTTTCCCCTTAAGCAAGCATAAGTTGGTTTTCTAAATTTGAGACCCTGTTCTGTTCTGTAATTCAGTTCCTGTGTAGCCAAGTTTACATTCTGTGCATTACTGATATCTTATTATGTTTATTTTTCTGTGTGACTTATTTCAGTTAGAATCATCATACCTGAATCCACTCATTGTGCTGCTAAGGGCCTGATGACAGAGATTTCATTGCTGAGTGATATTGCTTTGTAAGTAAATACCACAACTTCTTTATCCATTTTTCACTTTCTGCGATGTTGAACTTGTACTGTAAACGAGGTTCTTGTAAACAGAGGCGTCCCAAACTTTGGGGTGGCTGTGTCTTTTTGATTTTAATTTCCCTAAGCTATAGGACCATAAGTGGAAGTGCCCTAGGCTCTGTTGCTTTGTTTTTTAGATGTTTCAGGAAACACCATACACTTCTCCTGAGTGTCTGTTGGCAATTTACATCCTGCCCATCAGCATAACAAGGCTCCCAGTTCTCCATAGCCTGTCTTGCCTTTCTGGATTTTACACTTTTTTCAGATGGCCCTTTTGACCGGGGGGAAGTGAGACTTCATTGTCGTGCAGATTTCCTTTGAAAGCTTGCTTGGTTGGCCAAAAAGGGCGTATGCGTTTTTTCCTGAATATATTCAGGAAAAAACGCATACGCCCTTTTTGGCCAAGTGCATCATTGTGGACGTTCTGCCTCTTTTCCTATGCTTTCAATGCAATTCCAGTCTACCTCCTGAAATCGGTTTCCTGCAATTCTGCCCCGCTTTCAAGTCCTCTTGGCAGCCTTACTTCAGTATATTTTTGGAAGATAGCTGTCATTTATAACTCTGCAGGTTTGTGAATTACAGTGCCCCTGAGCTCCTCTCTTCAACTCGCTTTGTTTTGAGCTGGCCGCAACACCGCAGGATGGCTTCAGGCCCTAATATGGTTCCGGCACGGCACGCTGAGCCTTTGGTTAATTCCTCTTCCTGGTGGGATATGAGAGTTAAATTTGCCCGTCCAGACACCTCCAGCTAGTCTCTCATTGGTTCTCCCTATTCCTGTTCATCTTCCACAGAAATTG
The DNA here is from genome assembly GCF_949987515.2 of Delphinus delphis. Classification (NCBI taxonomy): domain Eukaryota; kingdom Metazoa; phylum Chordata; class Mammalia; order Artiodactyla; family Delphinidae; genus Delphinus; species Delphinus delphis. The sequence continues at coordinate 420,433 of NW_027192729.1, read as the reverse complement.
CAAACTGGGCCAAACAGGAGGTTAAAGGGACTGACTCTCCAAGTGGGGAGAGTGTTAGTAAAGCGTCTGGAATGTTGCACCCGAGTACCAGGGGAGGAAAACTGAGACATATTTGAACACGTCTCCCGTTCACACGGTTGATCATACTCTGGGTTCCACATGCATGTTTTAGCTGAAGGAAGAATACCTTAAACCTGGAGAGTTGAGACCCGTGTAATGGGTACCATGCAATATGACTTCAAAGGGTCTTCATTTGCTCACCGAACCTCTCCAATCTTATCACTGCTGCGTTTATGCCCCTGTACACATGCTTGATTCTCTTTCGGAGACATAGCAATCCATAGGTTTTAAGATACTTACTAGTCAGGTACATTCTTAGGCGTTTAATATGGGGTGTTGAGTCCATTTCGTTGAGAAAGGAGTAGCTTTTGTCTATTCCATATTTGGCTTAAGGAACTTTATCTGTGCTCATTTCAATCTCTGGTTTTATGCAGCACCCCAACTCACCTTTCCCCTTAAGCAAGCATAAGTTGGTTTTCTAAATTTGAGACCCTGTTCTGTTTTGGAATTCAGTTCCTGTGTAGCCAAGTTTACATTCCGTGTATTAGTGATATCTTATGATGTTTCTTTTTCTGTGTGACTTATTTCAGTTAGAATCATTGTACCTGAATCCACTCATTATGCTGCTACGGGCCTGATGACATAGATTTCATTGCTGAGTGATACTGCATTGTACGTAAGTAACACAAGTTCTTTATCCATTTTTCACTTTCTGTGATATTGAACTTGTATGGGAAACGAGGTTCTTGTAAACAGAGGCGTCCCAAACTTTGGGGTGGCTGTGTCTTTTTGATTTTAACTTCCCTAAGCTATAGGACCATAAGTGGAAGTGCCCTAGGCTCTGTTGCTTTGTTTTTTAGATGTTTCAGGAAACACCATACACTTCTCCCGAGTGTCTGTGGCAATTTACATCCCGCCCATCAGCATAACAAGGCTCCCAGTTCTCCATGGCCTGTCCTGCCTTTCTGGATTTTACACTTTTTTCAGATGGCCCTTTTGACCGGGGGGAAGTGAGACTTCATTGTAGTGCAGATTTCCTTTGCAAGCTTGCTTGGTTGGCCAAAAAGGGCGTATGCGTTTTTTCCTGAATATATTCAGGAAAAAACGCATACGCCCTTTTTGGCCAAGTGCATCACTGTGGACGTTCTGCCTCTTTTCCTATGCTTTCAATGCAATTCCAGTCTACCTCCTGAAATCGGTTTCCTGCAATTCTGCCCCGCTTTCAAGTCCTCTTGGCAGCCTTACTTCAGTATATTTTTGGACGATAGCTGTCATTTATAACTCTGCAGGTTTGTGAATTACAGTGCCCCTGAGCTCCTTTCTTCAACTCGCTTTCTTGTGACCTGGCCGCAACACCGCAGGATGGCTTCAGGCCCTAATCTGGTTCCGGCATGGCATGCAGAGCGTTTGGTTAATTCGTCTTCCTGGTGGGAAATGCGAGTTAAAATTGCCCGTCCAGACACCTCCAGCTAGTCTCTCATTGGTTCTCGCTATTTTTGTTCATCTTCCGCAGAAATTGCAAACTGGGCCAAACAGGAGGTTAAAGGGACTGACTCTCCAAGTCAGGAGAGTGTTAGTAAAGCGTCTGGAATGTTGCACCCGAGTACCAGGGTACGAAAACTGAGACATATTTGAACACGTCTCCCGATCACATGGTTGATCATACTCTAGGTTCCACATGCATGTTTTAGCTGAAGGAAGAATACCTTAAACCTGGGTAGTTGAAACCCGTGGAATGGGAACCATGCAATATGACTTCAAAGGGTCTTCATTTGCTCACCGAACCTCTACAATCCAATCACTGCTGCGTTTATGCCCCTGTACACATGCTTGATTCTCTTTTGGAGACATAGCAATCCATAGGTTTTAAGATACTTACTAGTCAGGTACATTCTTAGGCGTTTAATATGGGGTGTTGAGTCCTTTTCGTTGAGCAAGGAGTAGCTCTTGTCTATTCCATATTTGGCTTAAGGAACTTTATCTGTGCTCATTTCAATCTCTGGTTTTATGCAGCACCCCAACTCACCTTTCCCCTTAAGCAAGCATAAGTTGGTTTTCTAAATTTGAGACCCTGTTCTGTTCTGTAATTCAGTTCCTGTGTAGTCACGTTTACATTCCGTGTATTACTGATATCTTATGATGTTTCTTTTTCTGTGTGACTTATTTCAGTTAGAATCATCATAGCTGAATCCACTCATTGTGCTGCTAAGGGCCTGATGACATAGATTTCATTGCTGAGTGATATTGCTTTGTAAGTAAATACCGCAAGTTCTTTATCCATTTTTCACTTTCTGCGATGTTGAACTTGTACTGTAAACTAGGTCATTGTAAACAGAGGCGGCCCAAACTTTGGGGTGGCTGTGTGTTTTTGATTTTAATTTCCCTAAGCTATAGGACCATAAGTGGAAGTGCCCTAGGCTCTGTTGCTTTGTTTTTTAGATGTTTCAGGAAACACCATACACTTCTCCCGAGTGTCTGTTGGCAATTTACATCCCGCCCATCAGCATAACAAGGCTCCCAGTTCTCCATGGCCTGTTCTGCCTTTCTGGATTTTACACTTTTTTCAGATGGCCCATTTAACAGGGGGGAAGTGAGACTTCATTGTAGTGCAGCTTTCCTTTGCAAGCTTGCTTGGTTGGCCAAAAAGGGCGTATGCGTTTTTTCCTGAATATATTCAGGAAAAAACGCATACGCCTTTTTTGGCCAAGTGCATCATTGTGGACGTTCTGCCTCTTTTCCTATGCTTTCAATGCAATTCCAGTCTACCTCCTGAAATCGGTTTCCTGCAATTCTGCCCCGCTTTCAAGTCCTCTTGGCAGCCTTACTTCAGTATATTTTTGGACGATAGCTGTCATTTATAACTCTGCAGGTTTGTGAATTACAGTGCCCCTGAGCTCCTTTCTTCAACTCACTTTCTTGTGACCTGGCCGCAACACCGCAGGATGGCTTCAGGCCCTAATCTGGTTCCGGCACGGCACGCTGAGCCTTTGGTTAATTCCTCTTCCTGGTGGGAAATGAGAGTTAAATTTGCCCGTCCAGACACCTCCAGCTAGTCTCTCATTGGTTCTCGCTATTCCTGTTCATCTTCCGCAGAAATTGCAAACTGGGCCAAACAGGAGGTTAAAGGTGCTGACTCTCCAAGTGGGGAGAGTGTTAGTAAAGCGTCTGGAATGTTGCACCCGAGTACCAGGGGAGGAAAACTGAGACATATTTGAACACGTCTCCCGATCACATGGTTGATCATACTCTAGGTTCCACATGCATGTTTTAGCTGAAGGAAGAATACCTTAAACCTGGGTAGTTGAAAGCCGTGGAATGGGTACCATGCAATATGACTTCAAAGGGTCTTCATTTGCTCACCGAACCTCTCCAATCCTATCACTGCTACGTTTATGCCCCTGTACACATGCTTCATTCTCTTTCGGAGACATAGCAATCCATAGGTTTTAAGATACTTACTAGTCAGGTACATTCTTAGGCGTTTAATATGCGGTGTTGAGTCCATTTCGTTGAGCAAGGAGTAGCTCTTGTCTATTCCATATTTGGCTTAAGGAACTTTATCTGTGCTCATTTCAATCTCTGGTTTTATGCAGCACCCCAACTCACCTTTCCCCTTAAGCAAGCATAAGTTGGTTTTCTAAATTTGAGACCCTGTTCTGTTCTGTAATTCAGTTCCTGTGTAGTCACGTTTACATTCCGTGTATTACTGATATCTTATGATGTTTCTTTTTCTGTGTGACTTATTTCAGTTAGAATCATCATAGCTGAATCCACTCATTGTGCTGCTAAGGGCCTGATGACATAGATTTCATTGCTGAGTGATATTGCTTTGTAAGTAAATACCGCAAGTTCTTTATCCATTTTTCACTTTCTGCGATGTTGAACTTGTACTGTAAACTAGGTCATTGTAAACAGAGGCGGCCCAAACTTTGGGGTGGCTGTGTGTTTTTGATTTTAATTTCCCTAAGCTATAGGACCATAAGTGGAAGTGCCCTAGGCTCTGTTGCTTTGTTTTTTAGATGTTTCAGGAAACACCATACACTTCTCCCGAGTGTCTGTTGGCAATTTACATCCCGCCCATCAGCATAACAAGGCTCCCAGTTCTCCATGGCCTGTCCTGCCTTTCTGGATTTTACACTTTTTTCAGATGGCCCATTTAACAGGGGGGAAGTGAGACTTCATTGTAGTGCAGCTTTCCTTTGCAAGCTTGCTTGGTTGGCCAAAAAGGGCGTATGCGTTTTTTCCTGAATATATTCAGGAAAAAACGCATACGCCTTTTTTGGCCAAGTGCATCATTGTGGACGTTCTGCCTCTTTTCCTATGCTTTCAATGCAATTCCAGTCTACCTCCTGAAATCGGTTTCCTGCAATTCTGCCCCGCTTTCAAGTCCTCTTGGCAGCCTTACTTCAGTATATTTTTGGACGATAGCTGTCATTTATAACTCTGCAGGTTTGTGAATTACAGTGCCCCTGAGCTCCTTTCTTCAACTCACTTTCTTGTGACCTGGCCGCAACACCGCAGGATGGCTTCAGGCCCTAATCTGGTTCCGGCACGGCACGCTGAGCCTTTGGTTAATTCCTCTTCCTGGTGGGAAATGAGAGTTAAATTTGCCCGTCCAGACACCTCCAGCTAGTCTCTCATTGGTTCTCGCTATTCCTGTTCATCTTCCGCAGAAATTGCAAACTGGGCCAAACAGGAGGTTAAAGGTGCTGACTCTCCAAGTGGGGAGAGTGTTAGTAAAGCGTCTGGAATGTTGCACCCGAGTACCAGGGGAGGAAAACTGAGACATATTTGAACACGTCTCCCGATCACATGGTTGATCATACTCTAGGTTCCACATGCATGTTTTAGCTGAAGGAAGAATACCTTAAACCTGGGTAGTTGAAAGCCGTGGAATGGGTACCATGCAATATGACTTCAAAGGGTCTTCATTTGCTCACCGAACCTCTCCAATCCTATCACTGCTACGTTTATGCCCCTGTACACATGCTTCATTCTCTTTCGGAGACATAGCAATCCATAGGTTTTAAGATACTTACTAGTCAGGTACATTCTTAGGCGTTTAATATGCGGTGTTGAGTCCATTTCGTTGAGCAAGGAGTAGCTCTTGTCTATTCCATATTTGGCTTAAGGAACTTTATCTGTGCTCATTTCAATCTCTGGTTTTATGCAGCACCCCAACTCACCTTTACCCTTAAGCCAGCATAAGTTGGTTTTCTAAATTTGAGACCCTGTTCTGTTCTGTAATTCAGTTCCTGTGTAGCCAAGTTTACATTCCGTGTATTAGTGATATCTTATGATGTTTCTTTTTCTGTGTGACTTATTTCAGTTAGAATCATCGTACCTGAATCCACTCATTATGCTGCTACGGGCCTGATGACATAGATTTCATTGCTGAGTGATACTGCATTGTACGTAAGTAACACAAGTTCTTTATCCATTTTTCACTTTCTGTGATATTGAACTTGTACGGTAAACGAGGTTCCTGTAAACAGAGGCATCCCAAACTTTGGGGTGTCTGTGTCTTTTTGATTTTAATTTCCCTAAGCTATAGGACCATAAGTGGAAGTGCCGTAGGCTCTGTTGCTTTGTTTTTTAGATGTTTCAGGAAACACCATACACTTCTCCCTAGTGTTTGTTGGCAATTTACATCCCGCCCATCAGCATAACAAGGCTCCCAGTTCTCCATGGCCTGTCCTGCCTTTCTGGATTTTACACTTTTTTCAGATGGCCCTTTTGACCGGGGGGAAGTGAGACTTCATTGTAGTGCAGATTTCCTTTGCAAGTTTGCTTGGTTGGCCAAAAAGGGCGTATGCGTTTTTTCCTGAATATATTCAGGAAAAAACGCATACGCCCTTTTTGGCCAAGTGCATCATTGTGGACGTTCTGCCTCTTTTCCTATGCTTTCAATGCAATTCCAGTCTACCTCCTGAAATCGGTTTCCTGCAATTCTGCCCCGCTTTCAAGTCCTCTTGGCAGCCTTACTTCAGTATATTTTTGGACGATAGCTGTCGTTTATAACTCTGCAGGTTAGTGAATTACAGTGCCCCTGAGCTCCTTTCTTCAACTCACTTTCTTGTGACCTGGCCGCAACACCGCAGGATGGCTTCAGGCCCTAATCTGGTTCCGGCACGGCACGCTGAGCCTTTGGTTAATTCCTCTTCCTGGTTGGAAATGAGAGTTAAATTTGCCCGTCCAGACACCTCCAGCTAGTCTCTCATTGGTTCTCGCTATTCCTGTTCATCTTCCGCAGAAATTGCAAACTGGGCCAAACAGGAGGTTAAAGGGACTGACTCTCCAAGTCGGGAGAGTGTTAGTAAAGCGTCTGGAATGTTGCACCCGAGTACCAGGGTACGAAAACTGAGACATATTTGAACACGTCTCCCGATCACATGGTTGATCATACTCTAGGTTCCACATGCATGTTTTAGCTGAAGGAAGAATACCTTAAACCTGGGTAGTTGAAACCCGTGGAATGGGTACAATGCAATATGACTTCAAAGGGTCTTCATTTGTTCACCGAACCTCTCCAATCCTATCACTGCTGCGTTTATGCACCTGTATACATGCTTGATTCTCTTTTGGAGACATAGCAATCCATAGGTTTTAAGATACTTACTAGTCAGGTACATTCTTAGGCGTTTAATATGCGGTGTTGAGTCCATTTCATTGAGCAAGGAGTAGCTCTTGTCTATTCCATATTTGGCTTAAGGAACTTTATCTGTGCTCATTTCGATCTCTGGTTTTATGCAGCACCCCAACTCACCTTTCCCCTTAAGCAAGCATAAGTTGGTTTTCTAAATTTGAGACCCTGTTCTGTTCTGTAATTCAGTTCCTGTGTAGCCAAGTTTACATTCTGTGCATTACTGATATCTTATGATGTTTATTTTTCTGTGTGACTTATTTCAGTTAGAATCATCATACCTGAATCCACTCATTGTGCTGCTAAGGGCCTGATGACAGAGATTTCATTGCTGAGTGATATTGCTTTGTAAGTAAATACCACAACTTCTTTATCCATTTTTCACTTTCTGCGATGTTGAACTTGTACTGTAAACGAGGTTCTTGTAAACAGAGGCGTCCCAAACTTTGGGGTGGCTGTGTCTTTTTGATTTTAATTTCCCTAAGCTATAGGACCATAAGTGGAAGTGCCCTAGGCTCTGTTGCTTTGTTTTTTAGATGTTTCAGGAAACACCATACACTTCTCCCAAGTGTCTGTTGGCAATTTACATCCTGCCCATCAGCATAACAAGGCTCCCAGTTCTCCATGGCCTGTCTTGCCTTTCTGGATTTTACACTTTTTTCAGATGGCCCTTTTGACCGTGGGGAAGTGAGACTTCATTGTAGTGCAGATTTCCTTTGAAAGCTTGCTTGGTTGGCCAAAAAGGGCGTATGCGTTTTTTCCTGAATATATTCAGGAAAAAACGCATACGGCCTTTTTGACCAAGTGCATCATGGTGGACGTTCTGCCTCTTTTCCTATGCTTTCAATGCAATTCCAGTCTACCTCCTGAAATCGGTTTCCTGCAATTCTGCCCCGCTTTCAAGTCCTCTTGGCAGCCTTACTTCAGTATATTTTTGGAAGATAGCTGTCATTTATAACTCTGCAGGTTTGTGAATTACAGTGCCCCTGAGCTCCTCTCTGCAACTCGCTTTGTTTTGAGCTGGCCGCAACACCGCTGGATGGCTTCAGGCCCTAATATGGTTCCGGCACGGCACGCTGAGCCTTTGGTTAATTCCTCTCCCTGGTTGGAAATGAGAGTTAAATTTGCCCGTCCAGACACCTCCAGCTAGTCTCTCATTGGTTCTCGCTATTCCTGTTCATCTTCCGCAGAAATTGCAAACTGGGCCAAACAGGAGGTTAAAGGGACTGACTCTCCAAGTCGGGAGAGTGTTAGTAAAGCGTCTGGAATGTTGCACCCGAGTACCAGGGTACGAAAACTGAGACATATTTGAACACGTCTCCCGATCACATGGTTGATCATACTCTAGGTTCCACATGCATGTTTTAGCTGAAGGAAGAATACCTTAAACCTTGGTAGTTGAAACCCGTGGAATGGGTACCATGCAATATGACTTCAAAGGGTCTTCATTTGCTCACTGAACCTCTCCAATCCTATCACTGCTGCGTTTATGTCCCTGTACACATGCTTGGTTCTCTTTTGGAGACATAGCAATCCATAGGTTTTAAGAAACTTACTAGTCAGGTACATTCTTAGGCGTTTAATATGCGGTGTTGAGTCCATTTCATTGAGCAAGGAGTAGCTCTTGTCTATTCCATATTTGGCTTAAGGAACTTTATCTGTGCTCATTTCGATCTCTGGTTTTATGCAGCACCCCAACTCACCTTTCCCCTTAAGCAAGCATAAGTTGGTTTTCTAAATTTGAGACCCTGTTCTGTTCTGTAATTCAGTTCCTATGTAGCCAAGTTTACATTCTGTGTATTACTGATATCTTATGATGTTTCTTTTTCTGTGTGACTTATTTCAGTTAGAATCATCATACCTGAATCCACTCATTGTGCTGCTAAGGGCCTGATGACAGAGATTTCATTGCTGAGTGATATTGCTTTGTAAGTAAATACCACAACTTCTTTATCCATTTTTCACTTTCTGCGATGTTGAACTTGTACTGTAAACGAGGTTCTTGTAAACAGAGGCGTCCCAAACTTTGGGGTGGCTGTGTCTTTTTGATTTTAATTTCCCTAAGCTATAGGACCATAAGTGGAAGTGCCCTAGGCTCTGTTGCTTTGTTTTTTAGATGTTTCAGGAAACACCATACACTTCTCCTGAGTGTCTGTTGGCAATTTACATCCTGCCCATCAGCATAACAAGGCTCCCAGTTCTCCATAGCCTGTCTTGCCTTTCTGGATTTTACACTTTTTTCAGATGGCCCTTTTGACCGGGGGGAAGTGAGACTTCATTGTAGTGCAGATTTCCTTTGAAAGCTTGCTTGGTTGGCCAAAAAGGGCGTATGCGTTTTTTCCTGAATATATTCAGGAAAAAACGCATACGCCCTTTTTGGCCAAGTGCATCATTGTGGACGTTCTGCCTCTTTTCCTATGCTTTCAATGCAATTCCAGTCTACCTCCTGAAATCGGTTTCCTGCAATTCTGCCCCGCTTTCAAGTCCTCTTGGCAGCCTTACTTCAGTATATTTTTGGAAGATAGCTGTCATTTATAACTCTGCAGGTTTGTGAATTACAGTGCCCCTGAGCTCCTCTCTTCAACTCGCTTTGTTTTGAGCTGGCCGCAACACCGCTGGATGGCTTCAGGCCCTAATATGGTTCCGGCACGGCACGCTGAGCCTTTGGTTAATTCCTCTTCCTGGTGGGAAATGAGAGTTAAATTTGCCCGTCCAGACACCTCCAGCTAGTCTCTCATTGGTTCTCCCTATTCCTGTTCATCTTCCACAGAAATTGCAAACTGGGCCAAACAGGAGGTTAAAGGGACTGACTCTCCAACTGGGGAGAGTGTTAGTAAAGCGTCTGGAATGTTGCACCCGAGTACCAGGGGAGGAAAACTGAGACATATTTGAACACGTCTCCCGTTCACACGGTTGATCATACTCTGGGTTCCACATGCATGTTTTAGCTGAAGGAAGAATACCTTAAACCTGGAGAGTTGAGACCCGTGTAATGGGTACCATGCAATATGACTTCAAAGGGTCTTCATTTGCTCACCGAACCTCTCCAATCTTATCACTGCTGCGTTTATGCCCCTGTACACATGCTTGATTCTCTTTCGGAGACATAGCAATCCATAGGTTTTAAGATACTTACTAGTCAGGTACATTCTTAGGCGTTTAATATGGGGTGTTGAGTCCATTTCGTTGAGAAAGGAGTAGCTCTTGTCTATTCCATATTTGGCTTAAGGAACTTTATCTGTGCTCATTTCAATCTCTGGTTTTATGCAGCACCCCAACTCACTTTTCCCCTTAAGCAAGCATAAGTTGGTTTTCTAAATTTGAGACCCTGTTCTGTTTTGGAATTCAGTTCCTGTGTAGCCAAGTTTACATTCCGTGTATTAGTGATATCTTATGATGTTTCTTTTTCTGTGTGACTTATTTCAGTTAGAATCATTGTACCTGAATCCACTCATTATGCTGCTACGGGCCTGATGACATAGATTTCATTGCTGAGTGATACTGCATTGTACGTAAGTAACACAAGTTCTTTATCCATTTTTCACTTTCTGTGATATTGAACTTGTATGGGAAACGAGGTTCTTGTAAACAGAGGCGTCCCAAACTTTGGGGTGGCTGTGTCTTTTTGAGTTTAACTTCCCTAAGCTATAGGACCATAAGTGGAAGTGCCCTAGGCTCTGTTGCTTTGTTTTTTAGATGTTTCAGGAAACACCATACACTTCTCCCGAGTGGCTGTTGGCAATTTACATCCCGCCCATCAGCATAACAAGGCTCCCAGTTCTCCATGGCCTGTCCTGCCTTTCTGGATTTTACACTTTTTTCAGATGGCCCTTTTGACCGGGGGGAAGTGAGACTTCATTGTAGTGCAGATTTCCTTTGCAAGCTTGCTTGGTTGGCCAAAAAGGGCGTATGCGTTTTTTCCTGAATATATTCAGTAAAAAATGCATACGCCCTTTTTGGCCAAGTGCATCACTGTGGACGTTCTGCCTCTTTTCCTATGCTTTCAATGCAATTCCAGTCTACCTCCTGAAATCGGTTTCCTGCAATTCTGCCCCGCTTTCAAGTCCTCTTGGCAGCCTTACTTCAGTATATTTTTGGACGATAGCTGTCATTTATAACTCTGCAGGTTTGTGAATTACAGTGCCCCTGAGCTCCTTTCTTCAACTCGCTTTCTTGTGACCTGGCCGCAACACCGCAGGATGGCTTCAGGCCCTAATCTGGTTCCGGCATGGCACGCAGAGCCTTTGGTTAATTCGTCTTCCTGGTGGGAAATGCGAGTTAAAATTGCCCGTCCAGACACCTCCAGCTAGTCTCTCATTGGTTCTCGCTATTCTTGTTCATCTTCCGCAGAAATTGCAAACTGGGCCAAACAGGAGGTTAAAGGGACTGACTCTCAAAGTCAGGAGAGTGTTAGTAAAGCGTCTGGAATGTTGCACCCGAGTACCAGGGTACGAAAACTGAGACATATTTGAACACGTCTCCCGATCACATGGTTGATCATACTCTAGGTTCCACATGCATGTTTTAGCTGAAGGAAGAATACCTTAAACCTGGGTAGTTGAAACCCGTGGAATGGGAACCATGCAATATGACTTCAAAGGGTCTTCATTTGCTCACCGAACCTCTCCAATCCTATCACTGCTGCGTTTATGCCCTTGTACACATGCTTGATTCTCTTTCGGAGATATAGCAATCCATAGGTTTGAAGATACTTACTAGTCAGGTACATTCTTAGGCGTTTAATATGTGGTGTTGAGTCCATTTCATTGAGCAAGGAGTAGCTCTTGTCTATTCCATATTTGGCTTAAGGAACTTTATCTGTGCTCATTTCAATCTCTGGTTTTATGCAGCACCCCAACTCACCTTTGCCCTTAAGCAAGCATAAGTTGGTTTTCTAAATTTGAGACCCTGTTCTTTTCTGTAATTCAGTTCCTGTGTAGCCAAGTTTACATTCTGTGTATTACTGATATCTTATGATGTTTCTTTTTCTGTGTGACTTATTTCAGTTAGAATCATCATACCTGAATCCACTCATTGTGCTGCTAAGGGCCTGATGACACAGATTTCATTGCTGAGTGATACTGCATTGTACCTAAGTACCACAAGTTCTTTATCCATTTTTTCACTTTCTGTGATATTGAACTTGTATGGAAAACGAGGTTCTTGTAAACAGAGGCGTCGCAAACATTGGGGTGGCTGTGTCTTTTTGAGTTTAACTTCCCTAAGCTATAGGACCATAAGTGGAAGTGCCCTAGGCTCTGTTGCTTTGTTTTTTAGATGTTTCAGGAAACACCATACACTTCTCCCAAGTGTCTGTTGGCAATTTACATCCCGCCCATCAGCATAACAAGGCTCCCAGTTCTCCATGGCCTGTCCTGCCTTTCTGGATTTTACACTTTTTTCAGATGGCCCTTTTGACCGGGGGGAAGTGAGACTTCATTGTAGTGCAGATTTCCTTTGCAAGCTTGCTTGGTTGGCCAAAAAGGGCGTATGCGTTTTTTCCTGAATATATTCAGTAAAAAACGCATACGCCCTTTTTGGCCAAGTGCATCACTGTGGACGTTCTGCCTCTTTTCCTATGCTTTCAATGCAATTCCAGTCTACCTCCTGAAATCGGTTTCCTGCAATTCTGCCCCGCTTTCAAGTCCTCTTGGCAGCCTTACTTCAGTATATTTTTCGACGATAGCTGTCACTTATAACTCTAAAGGTTTGTGAATTACAGTGCCCCTGAGCTCCTTTCTTCAACTCGCTTTCTTTTGAGCTGGCCGCAACACCGCTGGATGGCTTCAGGCCCTAATCTGGTTCCGGCACGGCACGCTGAGCCTTTGGTTATTTCCTCTTCCTGGTGGGAAATGAGAGTTAAATTTGCCCGTCCAGACACCTCCAGCTAGTCTCTCATTGGTTCTCCCTATTCCTGTTCACCTTCCTAAGAAATTGCAAACTGGGCCAAACAGGAGGTTGAAGGCGCTGACTCTCCAAGTGGGGAGAGTGTTAGTAAAGCGTCTGGAATGTTGCGCCGAGTACCAGGGGAGGAAAACTGAGACATATTTGAACATGTCTCCCGTTCACACGGTTGGTCATACTCTGGGTTCCACATGCATGTTTTAGCTGAAGGAAGAATACCTTAAACCTGGGTAGTTGAAACCCGTGGAATGGGTACCATGCAATATGACTTCAAAGGGTCTTCATTTGCTCACCGAACCTCTACAATCCTATCACTGCTGCGTTTATGCCCCTGTACACATGCTTGATTCTCTTTTGGAGACATAGCAATCCATAGGTTTTAAGATACTTACTAGTCAGGTACATTCTTAGGCGTTTAATATGGGGTGTTGAGTCCTTTTCGTTGAGCAAGGAGTAGCTCTTGTCTATTCCATATTTGGCTTAAGGAACTTTATCTGTGCTCATTTCAATCTCTGGTTTTATGCAGCACCCCAACTCACCTTTCCCCTTAAGCAAGCATAAGTTGGTTTTCTAAATTTGAGACCCTGTTCTGTTCTGTAATTCAGTTCCTGTGTAGTCACGTTTACATTCCGTGTATTACTGATATCTTATGATGTTTCTTTTTCTGTGTGACTTATTTCAGTTAGAATCATCATAGCTGAATCCACTCATTGTGCTGCTAAGGGCCTGATGACATAGATTTCATTGCTGAGTGATATTGCTTTGTAAGTAAATACCGCAAGTTCTTTATCCATTTTTCACTTTCTGCGATGTTGAACTTGTACTGTAAACGAGGTTCTTGTAAACAGAGCCATTCCAAACTTTGGGGTGGCTGTGTCTTTTTGATTTTAATTTCCCTAAGCTATAGGACCATAAGTGGAAGTGCCCTAGGCTCTGTTGCTTTGTTTTTTAGATGTTTCAGGAAACACCATACACTTCTCCCAAGTGTCTGTTGGCAATTTACATCCCGCCCATCAGCATAACAAGGCTCCCAGTTCTCCATGGCCTGTCCTGCCTTTCTGGATTTTACACTTTTTTCAGATGGCCCTTTTGACCGGGGGGAAGTGAGACTTCATTGTAGTGCAGATTTCCTTTGCAAGCTTGCTTGGTTGGCCAAAAAGGGCGTATGCGTTTTTTCCTGAATATATTCAGGAAAAAACGCATACGCCCTTTTTGGCCAAGTGCATCATTGTGGACGTTCTGCCTCTTTTCCTATGCTATCAATGCAATTCCAGTCTACCTCCTGAAATCAGATTCCTGCAATTCTGCCCCGCTTTCAAGTCCTCTTGGCAGCCTTACTTCAGTCTATTTTTGGACGATAGCTGTCATTTATAACTCTGCAGGTTTGTGAATTACAGTGCCCCTGAGCTCCTTTCTTCAACTCGCTTTCTTGTGACCTGGCCGCAACACCGCAGGATGGCTTTAGGCCCTAATCTGGTTCTGGCGCGGCACGCTGAGCTTTTGGTTAATTCCTCTTCCTGGTGGGAAATGAGAGTTAAATTTGCCCGTCCAGACACCTCCAGCTAGTCTCTCATTGGTTCTCGCTATTCCTGTTCATCTTCCGCAGGAATTGCAAACTGGGCCAAACAGGAGGTTAAAGGGACTGACTCTCCAATTTGGGAGAGTGTTAGTAAAGCGTCTGTAATGTTGCACCCGAGTACCAGGGTACGAAATCTGAGACATATTTGAACACAGCTCCCGATCACATGGTTGATCATACTCTAGGTTCCACATTCATAATTTAGCTGAAGGAAGAATACCATAAACCTGGGTAGTTGAAACCCGTGGAATGGGAACCATGCAATATGACTTCAAAGGGTCTTCATTTGCTCACCGAACCTCTCCAATCCTATCACTGCTGCCTTTATGCCCCTGTACACACGCTTGATTCTCTTTCGGAGACATAGCAATCCATAGGTTTTAAGATACTTACTAGTCAGGTACATTCTTAGGCGTTTAATATGGGGTGTTGAGTCCATTTCGTTGAGCAAGGAGTAGCTCTTGTCTATTCCATATTTGGCTTAAGGAACTTTATCTGTGCTCATTTCAATCTCTGGTTTTATGCAGCACCCCAACTCACCTTTCCCCTTAAGCAAGCATAAGTTGGTTTTCTAAATTTGAGACCCTGTTCTGTTTTGGAATTCAGTTCCTGTGAAGCCAAGTTTACATTCCGTGTATTAGTGATATCTTATGATGTTTCTTTTTCTGTGTGACTTATTTCAGTTAGAATCATCGTACCTGAATCCACTCATTATGCTGCTACGGGCCTGATGACATAGATTTCATTGCTGAGTGATACTGCATTGTACGTAAGTACCACAAGTTTTTTATCCATTTTTCACTTTCTGTGATATTGAACTTGTACGGTAAACGAGGTTCTTGTAAACAGAGGCGTCCCAAACTTTGGGGTGGCTGTGTCTTTTTTATTTTAATTCCCTAAGCTATAGGACCATAAGTGGAAGTGCCCTAGGCTCTGTTGCTTTGTTTTTTAGATGTTTCAGGAAACACCATACACTTCTCCCGAGTGGCTGTTGGCAATTTACATCCCGCCCATCAGCATAACAAGGCTCCCAGTTCTCCATGGCCTGTCCTGCCTTTCTGGATTTTACACTTTTTTCAGATGGCCCTTTTGACTGGGGGGAAGTGAGACTTCATTGTAGTGCAGATTTCCTTTGCAAGTTTGCTTGGTTGGACTAAAAGGGCATATGCGTTTTTTCCTGAATATATTCAGGAAAAAACGCATACGCCCTTTTTGTCCAAGTGCATCATTGTGGACGTTCTGCCTCTTTTCCTATGCTTTCAATGCAATTCCAGTCTACCTCCTGAAATCAGTTTCCTGCAATTCTGCCCCGCTTTCAAGTCCTCTTGGCAGCCTTACTTCAGTATATTTTTGGACGATAGCTGTCATTTATAACTCTGCAGGTTTGTGAATTACAGTGCCCCTGAGCTCCTTTCTTCAACTCGCTGTCTTGTGACCTGGCTGCAACACCGCAGGATGGCTTCAGGCCCTAATCTGGTTCCGGCACGGCACGCTGAGCCTTTGGTTAATTCCTCTTCCTGGTGGGAAATGAGAGTTAAATTTGCCCGTCCTGACACCTCCAGCTAGTCTCTCATTGGTTCTCCCTATTCCTGTTCATCTTCCGCAGAAATTGCAAACTGGGCCAAACAGGAGGTTAAAGGGACTGACTCTCCCAGTGGGGAGAGTGTTAGTAAAGCGTCTGGAGTGTTGCACCCGAGGACCAGGGTACGAAAACTGAGACATATTTGAACACGTCTCCCGATCACATGGTTGATCATACTCTAGGTTCCACATGCATGTTTTAGCTGAAGGAAGAATACCTTAAACCTGGGTAGTTGAAACCCGTGGAATGGGTACCATGCAATATGACTTCAAAGGGTCTTCATTTGCTCACCGAACCTCTACAATCCTATCACTGCTGCGTTTATGCCCCTGTACACATGCTTGATTCTCTTTTGGAGACATAGCAATCCATAGGTTTTAAGATACTTACTAGTCAGGTACATTCTTAGGCGTTTAATATGGGGTGTTGAGTCCTTTTCGTTGAGCAAGGAGTAGCTCTTGTCTATTCCATATTTGGCTTAAGGAACTTTATCTGTGCTCATTTCAATCTCTGGTTTTATGCAGCACCCCAACTCACCTTTCCCCTTAAGCAAGCATAAGTTGGTTTTCTAAATTTGAGACCCTGTTCTGTTCTGTAATTCAGTTCCTGTGTAGTCACGTTTACATTCCGTGTATTACTGATATCTTATGATGTTTCTTTTTCTGTGTGACTTATTTCAGTTAGAATCATCATAGCTGAATCCACTCATTGTGCTGCTAAGGGCCTGATGACATAGATTTCATTGCTGAGTGATATTGCTTTGTAAGTAAATACCGCAAGTTCTTTATCCATTTTTCACTTTCTGCGATGTTGAACTTGTACTGTAAACGAGGTTCTTGTAAACAGAGCCATTCCAAACTTTGGGGTGGCTGTGTCTTTTTGATTTTAATTTCCCTAAGCTATAGGACCATAAGTGGAAGTGCCCTAGGCTCTGTTGCTTTGTTTTTTAGATGTTTCAGGAAACACCATACACTTCTCCCAAGTGTCTGTTGGCAATTTACATCCCGCCCATCAGCATAACAAGGCTCCCAGTTCTCCATGGCCTGTCCTGCCTTTCTGGATTTTACACTTTTTTCAGATGGCCCTTTTGACCGGGGGGAAGTGAGACTTCATTGTAGTGCAGATTTCCTTTGCAAGCTTGCTTGGTTGGCCAAAAAGGGCGTATGCGTTTTTTCCTGAATATATTCAGGAAAAAACGCATACGCCCTTTTTGGCCAAGTGCATCATTGTGGACGTTCTGCCTCTTTTCCTATGCTTTCAATGCAATTCCAGTCTACCTCCTGAAATCAGATTCCTGCAATTCTGCCCCGCTTTCAAGTCCTCTTGGCAGCCTTACTTCAGTCTATTTTTGGACGATAGCTGTCATTTATAACTCTGCAGGTTTGTGAATTACAGTGCCCCTGAGCTCCTTTCTTCAACTCGCTTTCTTGTGACCTGGCCGCAACACCGCAGGATGGCTTTAGGCCCTAATCTGGTTCTGGCGCGGCACGCTGAGCTTTTGGTTAATTCCTCTTCCTGGTGGGAAATGAGAGTTAAATTTGCCCGTCCAGACACCTCCAGCTAGTCTCTCATTGGTTCTCGCTATTCCTGTTCATCTTCCGCAGGAATTGCAAACTGGGCCAAACAGGAGGTTAAAGGGACTGACTCTCCAATTTGGGAGAGTGTTAGTAAAGCGTCTGGAATGTTGCACCCGAGTACCAGGGTACGAAATCTGAGACATATTTGAACACAGCTCCCGATCACATGGTTGATCATACTCTAGGTTCCACATTCATAATTTAGCTGAAGGAAGAATACCATAAACCTGGGTAGTTGAAACCCGTGGAATGGGAACCATGCAATATGACTTCAAAGGGTCTTCATTTGCTCACCGAACCTCTCCAATCCTATCACTGCTGCCTTTATGCCCCTGTACACACGCTTGATTCTCTTTCGGAGACATAGCAATCCATAGGTTTTAAGATACTTACTAGTCAGGTACATTCTTAGGCGTTTAATATGGGGTGTTGAGTCCATTTCGTTGAGCAAGGAGTAGCTCTTGTCTATTCCATATTTGGCTTAAGGAACTTTATCTGTGCTCATTTCAATCTCTGGTTTTATGCAGCACCCCAACTCACCTTTCCCCTTAAGCAAGCATAAGTTGGTTTTCTAAATTTGAGACCCTGTTCTGTTTTGGAATTCAGGTCCTGTGAAGCCAAGTTTACATTCCGTGTATTAGTGATATCTTATGATGTTTCTTTTTCTGTGTGACTTATTTCAGTTAGAATCATCGTACCTGAATCCACTCATTATGCTGCTACGGGCCTGATGACATAGATTTCATTGCTGAGTGATACTGCATTGTACGTAAGTACCACAAGTTTTTTATCCATTTTTCACTTTCTGTGATATTGAACTTGTACGGTAAACGAGGTTCTTGTAAACAGAGGCGTCCCAAACTTTGGGGTGGCTGTGTCTTTTTTATTTTAATTCCCTAAGCTATAGGACCATAAGTGGAAGTGCCCTAGGCTCTGTTGCTTTGTTTTTTAGATGTTTCAGGAAACACCATACACTTCTCCCGAGTGGCTGTTGGCAATTTACATCCCGCCCATCAGCATAACAAGGCTCCCAGTTCTCCATGGCCTGTCCTGCCTTTCTGGATTTTACACTTTTTTCAGATGGCCCTTTTGACTGGGGGGAAGTGAGACTTCATTGTAGTGCAGATTTCCTTTGCAAGTTTGCTTGGTTGGACTAAAAGGGCATATGCGTTTTTTCCTGAATATATTCAGGAAAAAACGCATACGCCCTTTTTGTCCAAGTGCATCATTGTGGACGTTCTGCCTCTTTTCCTATGCTTTCAATGAAATTCCAGTCTACCTCCTGAAATCGGTTTCCTGCAATTCTGCCCCACGTTCAAGTCCTCTTGGCAGCCTTACTTCAGTATATTGTTGGACGATAGCTGTCATTTATAACTCTGCAGGTTTGTGAATTACAGTGCCCCTGAGCTCCTTTCTTCAACTCGCTGTCTTGTGACCTGGCTGCAACACCGCAGGATGGCTTCAGGCCCTAATCTGCTTCCGGCACGGCACGCTGAGCCTTTGGTTAATTCCTCTTCCTGGTGGGAAATGAGAGTTAAATTTGCCCGTCCTGACACCTCCAGCTAGTCTCTCATTGGTTCTCCCTATTCCTGTTCATCTTCCGCAGAAATTGCAAACTGGGCCAAACAGGAGGTTAAAGGGACTGACTCTCCCAGTGGGGAGAGTGTTAGTAAAGCGTCTGGAGTGTTGCACCCGAGGACCAGGGTACGAAAACTGAGACATATTTGAACACGTCTCCCGATCACATGGTTGATCATACTCTAGGTTCCACATGCATGTTTTAGCTGAAGGAAGAATACCTTAAACCTGGGTAGTTGAAACCCGTGGAATGGGTACCATGCAATATGACTTCAAAGGGTCTTCATTTGCTCACCGAACCTCTACAATCCTATCACTGCTGCGTTTATGCCCCTGTACACATGCTTGATTCTCTTTTGGAGACATAGCAATCCATAGGTTTTAAGATACTTACTAGTCAGGTACATTCTTAGGCGTTTAATATGGGGTGTTGAGTCCTTTTCGTTGAGCAAGGAGTAGCTCTTGTCTATTCCATATTTGGCTTAAGGAACTTTATCTGTGCTCATTTCAATCTCTGGTTTTATGCAGCACCCCAACTCACCTTTCCCCTTAAGCAAGCATAAGTTGGTTTTCTAAATTTCAGACCCTGTTCTGTTCTGTAATTCAGTTCCTGTGTAGTCACGTTTACATTCCGTGTATTACTGATATCTTATGATGTTTCTTTTTCTGTGTGACTTATTTCAGTTAGAATCATCATAGCTGAATCCACTCATTGTGCTGCTAAGGGCCTGATGACATAGATTTCATTGCTGAGTGATATTGCTTTGTAAGTAAATACCGCAAGTTCTTTATCCATTTTTCACTTTCTGCGATGTTGAACTTGTACTGTAAACGAGGTTCTTGTAAACAGAGCCATTCCAAACTTTGGGGTGGCTGTGTCTTTTTGATTTTAATTTCCCTAAGTTATAGGACCATAAGTGGAAGTGCCCTAGGTTCTGTTGCTTTGTTTTTTAGATGTTTCAGGAAACACCATACACTTCTCCCGAGTGGTTGTTGGCAATTTACATCCCGCCCATCAGCATAACAAGGCTCCCAGTTCTCCATGGCCTGTCCTGCCTTTCTGGATTTTACACTTTTTTCAGATGGCCCTTTTGACCGGGGGGAAGTGAGACTTCATTGTAGTGCAGATTTCCTTTGCAAGCTTGCTTGGTTGGCCAAAAAGGGCGTATGCGTTTTTTCCTGAATATATTCAGGAAAAAACGCATACGCCCTTTTTGTCCAAGTGCATCATTGTGGACGTTCTGCCTCTTTTCCTATGCTTTCAATGCAATTCCAGTCTACCTCCTGAAATCGGTTTCCTGCAATTCTGCCCCGCTTTCAAGTCCTCTTGGCAGCCTTACTTCAGTCTATTGTTGGACGATAGCTGTCATTTATAACTCTGCAGGTTTGTGAATTACAGTGCCCCTGAGCTCCTTTCTTCAACTCGCTTTCTTGTGACCTGGCCGCAACACCGCAGCATGGCTTCAGGCCCTAATCTGGTTCCGGCCCGGCATGCTGAGCCTTTGGTTAATTCCTCTTCCTGGTGGGAAATGAGAGTTAAATTTGCCCGTCCAGACACCTCCAGCTAGCCTCTCATTGGTTCTCGCTATTCCTGTTCATCTTCCGCAGAAATTGCAAACTGGGCCAAACAGGAGGTTAAAGGCGCTGACTCTCCAAGTGGGGAGAGTGTTAGTAAAGCGTCTGGAATGTTGCACCCGAGTACCAGGGGAGGAAAACTGAGACATATTTGAACACGTCTCCCGATCACATCGTTGATCATACTCTGGGTTCCACATGCATGTTTTAGCTGAAGGAAGAATACCTTAAACCTGGGCAGGTGAAACCCGTGGAATGGGTACCATGCAATATGACTTCAAAGGCTCTTCATTTGCTCACCGAACCTCTCCAATCCTATCACTGCTGCGTTTATGCCCCTGTACACATGCTTGATTCTCTTTCGGAGACATAGCAATCCATAGGTTTTAAGATACTTACTAGTCAGGTACATTCTTAGGCGTTTAATATGGGGTGTTGAGTCCATTTCGTTGAGCAAGGAGTAGCTCTTGTCTATTCCATATTTGGCTTAAGGAACTTTATCTGTGCTCATTTCAATCTCTGGTTTTATGCAGCACCCCAACTCACCTTTCCCCTTAAGCAAGCATAAGTTGGTTTTCTAAATTTGAGACCCTGTTCTGTTCTGTAATTCAGTTCCTGTGTAGCCAAGTTTCCATTCCGTGTATTACTGATATCTTATGATGTTTCTTTTTCTGTGTGACTTATTTCAGTTAGAATCATCATACCTGAATCCACTCATTGTGCTGCTAAGGGCCTGATGACATAGATTTCATTGCTGAGTGATATTGCTTTGTAAGTGATTACCACAACTTTTTTATCCATTTTTCACTTTCTGCGATGTTGAACTTGTACTGTAAACGAGGTTCTTGTAAACAGAGCCGTTCCAAACTTTGGGGTGGCTGTGTCTTTTTGATTTTAATTTCCCTAAGCTATAGGACCATAAGTGGAAGTGCCCTAGGCTCTGTTGCTTTGTTTTTTAGATGTTTCAGGAAACACCATAGACTTCTCCCAAGTGTCTGTTGGCAATTTACATCCCGCCCATCAGCATAACAAGGCTCCCAGTTCTCCATGGCCTGTCCTGCCTTTCTGGATTTTACACTTTTTTCAGATGGCCCTTTTGACCGGGGGGAAGTGAGACTTCATTGTAGTGCAGATTTCCTTTGCAAGCTTGCTTGGTTGGCCAAAAAGGGCGTATGCGTTTTTTCCTGAATATATTCAGGAAAAAACGCATACGCCCTTTTTGGCCAAGTGCATCATTGTGGACGTTCTGCCTCTTTTCCTATGCTATCAATGCAATTCCAGTCTACCTCCTGAAATCAGATTCCTGCAATTCTGCCCCGCTTTCAAGTCCTCTTGGCAGCCTTACTTCAGTCTATTTTTGGACGATAGCTGTCATTTATAACTCTGCAGGTTTGTGAATTACAGTGCCCCTGAGCTCCTTTCTTCAACTCGCTTTCTTTTGAGCTGGCCGCAACACCGCAGGATGGCTTTAGGCCCTAATCTGGTTCCGGCGCGGCACGCTGAGCTTTTGGTTAATTCCTCTTCCTGGTGGGAAATGAGAGTTAAATTTGCCCGTCCAGACACCTCCAGCTAGTCTCTCATTGGTTCTCGCTATTCCTGTTCATCTTCCGCAGGAATTGCAAACTGGGCCAAACAGGAGGTTAAAGGGACTGACTCTCCAATTTGGGAGAGTGTTAGTAAAGCGTCTGTAATGTTGCACCCGAGTACCAGGGTACGAAATCTGAGACATATTTGAACACAGCTCCCGATCACATGGTTGATCATACTCTAGGTTCCACATTCATAATTTAGCTGAAGGAAGAATACCATAAACCTGGGTAGTTGAAACCCGTGGAATGGGAACCATGCAATATGACTTCAAAGGGTCTTCATTTGCTCACCGAACCTCTCCAATCCTATCACTGCTGCCTTTATGCCCCTGTACACACGCTTGATTCTCTTTCGGAGACATAGCAATCCATAGGTTTTAAGATACTTACTAGTCAGGTACATTCTTAGGCGTTTAATATGGGGTGTTGAGTCCATTTCGTTGAGCAAGGAGTAGCTCTTGTCTATTCCATATTTGGCTTAAGGAACTTTATCTGTGCTCATTTCAATCTCTGGTTTTATGCAGCACCCCAACTCACCTTTCCCCTTAAGCAAGCATAAGTTGGTTTTCTAAATTTGAGACCCTCTTCTGTTTTGGAATTCAGTTCCTGTGAAGCCAAGTTTACATTCCGTGTATTAGTGATATCTTATGATGTTTCTTTTTCTGTGTGACTTATTTCAGTTAGAATCATCGTACCTGAATCCACTCATTATGCTGCTACGGGCCTGATGACATAGATTTCATTGCTGAGTGATACTGCATTGTACGTAAGTACCACAAGTTTTTTATCCATTTTTCACTTTCTGTGATATTGAACTTGTACGGTAAATGAGGTTCTTGTAAACAGAGGCGTCCCAAACTTTGGGGTGGCTGTGTCTTTTTTATTTTAATTCCCTAAGCTATAGGACCATAAGTGGAAGTGCCCTAGGCTCTGTTGCTTTGTTTTTTAGATGTTTCAGGAAACACCATACACTTCTCCCGAGTGGCTGTTGGCAATTTACATCCCGCCCATCAGCATAACAAGGCTCCCAGTTCTCCATGGCCTGTCCTGCCTTTCTGGATTTTACACTTTTTTCAGATGGCCCTTTTGACTGGGAGGAAGTGAGACTTCATTGTAGTGCAGATTTCCTTTGCAAGTTTGCTTGGTTGGACTAAAAGGGCATATGCGTTTTTTCCTGAATATATTCAGGAAAAAACGCATACGCCCTTTTTGTCCAAGTGCATCATCGTGGACGTTCTGCCTCTTTTCCTATGCTTTCAATGAAATTCCAGTCTACCTCCTGAAATCGGTTTCCTGCAATTCTGCCCCACGTTCAAGTCCTCTTGGCAGCCTTACTTCAGTATATTGTTGGACGATAGCTGTCATTTATAACTCTGCAGGTTTGTGAATTACAGTGCCCCTGAGCTCCTTTCTTCAACTCGCTGTCTTGTGACCTGGCTGCAACACCGCAGGATGGCTTCAGGCCCTAATCTGCTTCCGGCACGGCACGCTGAGCCTTTGGTTAATTCCTCTTCCTGGTGGGAAATGAGAGTTAAATTTGCCCGTCCTGACACCTCCAGCTAGTCTCTCATTGGTTCTCCCTATTCCTGTTCATCTTCCGCAGAAATTGCAAACTGGGCCAAACAGGAGGTTAAAGGGACTGACTCTCCCAGTGGGGAGAGTGTTAGTAAAGCGTCTGGAGTGTTGCACCCGAGGACCAGGGTACGAAAACTGAGACATATTTGAACACGTCTCCCGATCACATGGTTGATCATACTCTAGGTTCCACATGCATGTTTTAGCTGAAGGAAGAATACCTTAAACCTGGGTAGTTGAAACCCGTGGAATGGGTACCATGCAATATGACTTCAAAGGGTCTTCATTTGCTCACCAAACCTCTACAATCCTATCACTGCTGCGTTTATGCCCCTGTACACATGCTTGATTCTCTTTTGGAGACATAGCAATCCATAGGTTTTAAGATACTTACTAGTCAGGTACATTCTTAGGCGTTTAATATGGGGTGTTGAGTCCTTTTCGTTGAGCAAGGAGTAGCACTTGTCTATTCCATATTTGGCTTAAGGAACTTTATCTGTGCTCATTTCAATCTCTGGTTTTATGCAGCACCCCAACTCACCTTTCCCCTTAAGCAAGCATAAGTTGGTTTTCTAAATTTCAGACCCTGTTCTGTTCTGTAATTCAGTTCCTGTGTAGTCAAGTTTACATTCCGTGTATTACTGATATCTTATGATGTTTCTTTTTCTGTGTGACTTATTTCAGTTAGAATCATCATAGCTGAATCCACTCATTGTGCTGCTAAGGGCCTGATGACATAGATTTCATTGCTGAGTGATATTGCTTTGTAAGTAAATACCGCAAGTTCTTTATCCATTTTTCACTTTCTGCGATGTTGAACTTGTACTGTAAACGAGGTTCTTGTAAACAGAGCCATTCCAAACTTTGGGGTGGCTGTGTCTTTTTGATTTTAATTTCCCTAAGTTATAGGACCATAAGTGGAAGTGCCCTAGGTTCTGTTGCTTTGTTTTTTAGATGTTTCAGGAAACACCATACACTTCTCCCGAGTGGTTGTTGGCAATTTACATCCCGCCCATCAGCATAACAAGGCTCCCAGTTCTCCATGGCCTGTCCTGCCTTTCTGGATTTTACACTTTTTTCAGATGGCCCTTTTGACCGGGGGGAAGTGAGACTTCATTGTAGTGCAGATTTCCTTTGCAAGCTTGCTTGGTTGGCCAAAAAGGGCGTATGCGTTTTTTCCTGAATATATTCAGGAAAAAACGCATACGCCCTTTTTGTCCAAGTGCATCATTGTGGACGTTCTGCCTCTTTTCCTATGCTTTCAATGCAATTCCAGTCTACCTCCTGAAATCGGTTTCCTGCAATTCTGCCCCGCTTTCAAGTCCTCTTGGCAGCCTTACTTCAGTCTATTGTTGGACGATAGCTGTCATTTATAACTCTGCAGGTTTGTGAATTACAGTGCCCCTGAGCTCCTTTCTTCAACTCGCTTTCTTGTGACCTGGCCGCAACACCGCAGCATGGCTTCAGGCCCTAATCTGGTTCCGGCCCGGCATGCTGAGCCTTTGGTTAATTCCTCTTCCTGGTGGGAAATGAGAGTTAAATTTGCCCGTCCAGACACCTCCAGCTAGCCTCTCATTGGTTCTCGCTATTCCTGTTCATCTTCCGCAGAAATTGCAAACTGGGCCAAACAGGAGGTTAAAGGCGCTGACTCTCCAAGTGGGGAGAGTGTTAGTAAAGCGTCTGGAATGTTGCACCCGAGTACCAGGGGAGGAAAACTGAGACATATTTGAACACGTCTCCCGATCACATCGTTGATCATACTCTGGGTTCCACATGCATGTTTTAGCTGAAGGAAGAATACCTTAAACCTGGGCAGGTGAAACCCGTGGAATGGGTACCATGCAATATGACTTCAAAGGCTCTTCATTTGCTCACCGAACCTCTCCAATCCTATCACTGCTGCGTTTATGCCCCTGTACACATGCTTGATTCTCTTTCGGAGACATAGCAATCCATAGGTTTTAAGATACTTACTAGTCAGGTACATTCTTAGGCGTTTAATATGCGGTGTTGAGTCCATTTCGTTGAGCAAGGAGTAGCTCTTGTCTATTCCATATTTGGCTTAAGGAACTTTATCTGTGCTCATTTCAATCTCTGGTTTTATGCAGCACCCCAACTCACCTTTCCCCTTAAGCAAGCATAAGTTGGTTTTCTAAATTTGAGACCCTGTTCTGTTCTGTAATTCAGTTCCTGTGTAGCCAAGTTTCCATTCCGTGTATTACTGATATCTTATGATGTTTCTTTTTCTGTGTGACTTATTTCAGTTAGAATCATCATACCTGAATCCACTCATTGTGCTGCTAAGGGCCTGATGACATAGATTTCATTGCTGAGTGATATTGCTTTGTAAGTGATTACCACAACTTTTTTATCCATTTTTCACTTTCTGCGATGTTGAACTTGTACTGTAAACGAGGTTCTTGTAAACAGAGCCGTTCCAAACTTTGGGGTGGCTGTGTCTTTTTGATTTTAATTTCCCTAAGCTATAGGACCATAAGTGGAAGTGCCCTAGGCTCTGTTGCTTTGTTTTTTAGATGTTTCAGGAAACACCATACACTTCTCCCAAGTGTCTGTTGGCAATTTACATCCCGCCCATCAGCATAACAAGGCTCCCAGTTCTCCATGGCCTGTCCTGCCTTTCTGGATTTTACACTTTTTTCAGATGGCCCTTTTGACCGGGGGGAAGTGAGACTTCATTGTAGTGCAGATTTCCTTTGCAAGCTTGCTTGGTTGGCCAAAAAGGGCGTATGCGTTTTTTCCTGAATATATTCAGGAAAAAACGCATACGCCCTTTTTGGCCAAGTGCATCATTGTGGACGTTCTGCCTCTTTTCCTATGCTATCAATGCAATTCCAGTCTACCTCCTGAAATCAGATTCCTGCAATTCTGCCCCGCTTTCAAGTCCTCTTGGCAGCCTTACTTCAGTCTATTTTTGGACGATAGCTGTCATTTATAACTCTGCAGGTTTGTGAATTACAGTGCCCCTGAGCTCCTTTCTTCAACTCGCTTTCTTGTGACCTGGCCGCAACACCGCAGGATGGCTTCAGGCCCTAATCTGGTTCCGGCCCGGCATGCTGAGCCTTTGGTTAATTCCTCTTCCTGGTTGGAAATGAGAGTTAAATTTGCCCGTCCAGACACCTCCAGCTAGTCTCTCATTGGTTCTCGCTATTCCTGTTCATCTTCCGCAGAAATTGCAAACTGGGCCAAACAGGAGGTTAAATGGACTGACTCTCCAAGTCGGGAGAGTGTTAGTAAAGCGTCTGGAATGTTGCACCCGAGTACCAGGGTAGGAAAACTGAGACATATTTGAACACGTCTCCCGTTCACATGGTTGATCATACTCTGGGTTCCACATGCATGTTTTAGCTGAAGGAAGAATACCTTAAACCTGGAGAGTTGAAACCCGTGGAATGGGTACCGTGCAATATGACTTCAAAGGGTCTTCATTTGCTCACCGAACCTCTCCAATCCTATCACTGCTGCGTTTATGCCCCTGTACACACGCTTGATTCTCTTTTGGAGACATAGCAATCCATAGGTTTTAAGATACTTACTAGTCAGGTACATTCTTAGGCGTTTAATATGGGGTTTTGAGTCCATTTCGTTGAGCAAGGAGTAGCTCTTGTCTATTCCATATTTGGCTTAAGGAACTTTATCTGTGCTCATTTCAATCTCTGGTTTTATGCAGCACCCCAACTCACCTTTACCCTTAAGCAAGCATAAGTTGGTTTTCTAAATTTGAGACCCTGTTCTGTTTTGGAATGCAGTTCCTGTGTAGCCAAGTTTACATTCCGTGTATTAGTGATATCTTATGATGTTTCTTTTTCTGTGTGACTTATTTCAGTTAGAATCATCGTACCTGAGTCAACTCATGATGCTGCTATGGGCCTGATGACATAGATTTCATTGCTGAGTGATACTGCATTGTACGTAAGTACCACAAGTTCTTTATCCATTTTTCACTTTCTGTGATATTGAACTTGTACGGTAAACGAGGTTCTTGTAAACGGAGGCGTCCCAAACTTTGGGGTGGCTGTGCCTTTTTGATTTTAATTTCCCTAAGCTATAGGACCATAAGTGGAAGTGCCGTAGGCTCTGTTGCTTTGTTTTTTAGATGTTTCAGGAAACACCATACACTTCTCCCTTGTGGTTGTTGGCAATTTACATCCCGCCCTTCAGCATAACAAGGCTCCCAGTTCTCCATGGCCTTTCCTGCCTTTCTGGATTTTACACTTTTTTCAGATGGCCCTTTTGATCGGGGAGAAGTGCGACTTCATTGTAATGCAGATTTCCTTTGCAAGTTTGCTTGGTTGGCCAAAAAGCGCGTATATGTTTTTTCCTGAATATATTCAGGAAAAAACGCATACGCCCTTTTTGGCCAAGTGCATCATTGTGGACGTTCTGCCTCTTTTCCTATGCTTTCAATGCAATTCCAGTCTACCTCCTGAAATCGGTTTCCTGCAATTCTGCCCCGCTTTCAAGTCCTCTTGGCAGCCTTACTTCAGTCTATTTTTGGACGATAGCTGTCATTTATAACTCTGCAGGTTTGTGAATTACAGTGCCCCTGAGCTCCTTTCTTCAACTCGCTTTCTTGTGAGCTGGCCGCAACACCGCAGGATGGCTTCAGGCCCTAATCTGGTTCCGGCACGGCACGCTGAGCCTTTGGTTAATTCCTCTTCCTGGTGGGAAATGAGAGTTAAATTTGCCCGTCCAGACACCTCCAGCTAGTCTCTCATTGGTTCTCGCTATTCCTGTTCATCTTCCGCAGAAATTGCAAACTGGGCCAAACAGGAGGTTAAAGGCGCTGACTCTCCAAGTCGGGAGAGTGTTAGTAAAGCGTCTGGAATGTTGCATCTGAGTACCACGGGAGGAAAACTGAGACATATTTGAACACGTCTCCCGTTCACACGGATGATCATACTCTGGGTTCCACATGCATGTTTTAGCTGAAGGAAGAATACCTTAAACCTGGGTAGTTGAAACCCGTGTAATGGGTACCATGCAATATGACTTCAAAGGGTCTTCATTTGCTCACCGAACCTCTCCAATCCTATCACTGCTGCGTTTATGCCCCTGTACACATGCTTGATTCTCTTTCGGAGACATAGCAATCCATAGGTTTTAAGATACTTACTAGTCAGGTACATTCTTAGGCGTTTAATATGCGGTGTTGAGTCCATTTCGTTGAGCAAGGAGTAGCTCGTCTATTCCATATTTGGCTTAAGGAACTTTATCTGTGCTCATTTCAATCTCTGGTTTTATGCAGCACCCCAACTCACCTTTCCCCTTAAGCAAGCATAAGTTGGTTTTCTAAATTTGAGACCCTGTTCTGTTCTGTAATTCAGTTCCTGTGTAGCCAAGTTTACATTCCGTGTATTAGTGATATCTTATGATGTTTCTTTTTCTGTGTGACTTATTTCAGTTAGAATCATCATACCTGAATCCACTCATTGTGCTGCTAAGGGCCTGATGACATAGATTTCATTGCTGAGTGATATTGCTTTGTAAGTAAATACCACAGCTTCTTTATCCATTTTTCATTTTCTGCGATGTTGAATTTGTACTGTAAACGAGGTTCTTGTAAACAGAGGCGTCCCAAACTTTGGGGTGGCTGTGTCTTTTTGATTTTAATTTCCCTAAGCTATAGGACCATAAGTGGAAGTGCCCTAGGCTCTGTTGCTTTGTTTTTTCGATGTTTCAGGAAACACCATACACTTCTTCCGAGTGTCTGTTGGCAATATACATCCCGCCCATCAGCATAACAAGGCTCCCAGTTCTCCATGGCCTGTCGTGCCTTTATGGATTTTACACTTTTTTCAGATGGCCCTTTTGACCAGGTGGAAGTGAGACTTCATTGTAGTGCAGATTTACTTTGCAAGCTTGCTTGGTTGGCCAAAAAGGGCATATGCGTTTTTTCCTGAATATATTCAGGAAAAAACGCATACGCCCTTTTTGGCCAAGTGCATCATTGTCGAGTTTCTGACTCTCTTCATATGCTTTCAATGCAATTCCAGTCTACCTCCTGAAATCGGTTTCCTGCAATTCTGCCTTGCTTTCAATGCCTCTTCATAGCCTTACCTCAATATATTTTTTAAAAATAGTTGGCCTTTATAACTCTGCAGGTTTTTGAATTGCAGTGGCCCTTAGCTCCATTTTTTAGCTCTTATTTTTGTGGTCTTGCCCCGTAACCACAGGATTCCTTGAAGCCCTATTTTTCTTCTGGGGCACCTTGCTGTGCCTTTGGTTAATTCTTCTTACTGATGTGATATTAGAGTGACATGTGCCCATTGAAACCGCTACAGCTAGTTTCTCACTGGTTCCCCCTATTCCCATTCATCCTCTGCACTAACTTCAGACTGTGCGATACCAGAACTTAAAGGCATTGACTCCATGTGGGGATGTTGTTAGTAAAGTGGCTGGAATGTCGATCCGGAGCCCCAGGAGAGGAAAAATGAGGTGCGTTTTAGAAACCTTTCCCGATCATATGGTATACCAGTCGCTGGGTTTCCCAAGCATGGTTTAGCTGTAGGAAGATTCCCTTCAACCTGGAGTGTTGGGACCCTTGGAATGAGTAGCATGAAGTATTGCATTAAACTTTCGGCAGTTGCTCACCAAAGCTCACCAATCCTCTCAGCCCCAAGTGTCCAGCCTTATGTCTTATCCAGCTGTGGGTTTATATGTGGTCAATCCAGGTTGCATCACAGCCCCTGAGCGAATTTTGTAAGAATTTTTCTCTCTTTCATTGTTTCAGCGTTTTGTTTTTAAAATTTATTTCTATAATGGGGTTTAGCTCCTTTTCACTGCTGTGTTTGTGCCGCTCTGCACACACTTGATTCCCTTATGGAGATATATCAATACATGGGTTTTAAGATTCTTATTCCTCAGATATATTTCTCTGCGGTGTATAGGGTGTGTTGAGGCCTGTTCATTGAGCAAGGTGTAGATCTTGTCTAATACCTATTTGGTTTATTGAACGGTATCTGTGCTAATTTCAAACTCTGGTTTTATGCATCACCCCACCTCTCCTTTCCCCTTAAGCTGACATAAGTGTGTTTTCTAAATGTGAGACACTGTTCTGTTCTGTAATTCATTTCTTGTGCAGCCATATTTACCCTCCCTCTATAAGTGATATCTTATGATATGTTTCTTTTTCTGTTTGACTTATTTCAAGTAGTATTATCGGACCTAAATCCACTCTTTATCCTTCTACTAGCCTTATTACATTGATTTCATGGTGAAGAGATATTCCATTGTACATAAGTACCACATCTTCTTTATCCATTGTTCTCTTTCCTGGGATATTTAAGGTGTACTGAAGTTGAGGTTCTTGTAAACAGAGTAGCCCTAAACTGTGGTGTGCTTGTGTCTTGTTGATTTTTAGACTTCCCTAGATATACTCCCATGATTGGAAGTGTCCTATGCTCTGTAGCTCTGTTTTTTAGATGATTTAGGAACCACCATACACTTCTCCAGAGTGGCTCTCGGCAGTTCACGCACTGCCCATCAGCGTATAAAGGCTCCCTGTTCTCCATGGCCTGTCCTGCATTTCTGGTTTTTACAATTTTTTAGGATGGCCCTTTTGACCGGTGGGAAGTGAGACTTCTTTGTTGTGCACATTTGCATTGCTTGCTTGCTTCGTTGCCCATAAAGTGCGTATGCGTTTTTTCCTGGATATAATCAGGAAAAAACGCATACGCCCTTTTGGGCCAACTGCATCATTGTCGAAATTCTGCCGCTTTTCATGTGCGTTAAAGACGAGTCCAATCTATCTCTTGAAATCTGTTTCTTGCAATTCTGTCTTGCATTCAGATCCTCTTCTTTGCCTTACCTCAACATATTTTTGGACGTTAGTTTTCATTTATAACTCTGCAGGTTTGTGAATTGCAGTGACCCTGAGCTCCATTTTTTAAGTTGCTCTTTTGTGAGCTGGCCTCAAACCCACAGGATTGCTTCAGGCCCTATTTTGGCTCCGGCGAGGCAGGCTGAGCCTTTCTTTAATTCTTATTCTTAATGGGAAATTAGAGTGATA
The DNA here is from genome assembly GCF_949987515.2 of Delphinus delphis. Taxonomy (NCBI): domain Eukaryota; kingdom Metazoa; phylum Chordata; class Mammalia; order Artiodactyla; family Delphinidae; genus Delphinus; species Delphinus delphis. The sequence continues at coordinate 388,742 of NW_027192729.1, read as the reverse complement.
TGTGCCCGTCCAAACCCCTACAACTCTTCTCTCATTGGTTCCCCCTCTTCCCGTTCATCCTCCTCACAATTTGCAAAATGTGTGAAACAGAAGTTTAAATGTGCTGATTCTCCAAGTGGGGAGATTCTAAGTAGCGTGGCTGGAATGGTGAACAGGAGCACCAGGAGAGGATAAATGAGGTGCATTTTAGACACATCTCCCGATCACATGGTGTACAGTCCTCTGGGTTTTCCATGCATGTTTTAGCTGTAGGAAGATCCCTTGAACCTGCAGATTTGGGACCCATTGAATGGGTACCAGGTAGTATTACTTTAAAGGGTGTGCATTTCCTCACCCAACCTCACATTTCTCTTAGTGCAAACAGTTTCCAGCCTTATGTCTCATCCTGCTGTGGGTCTAGATGTGTTCAATCCATGTTGCATCACCGTCCCTGAGGAAAAGTTGTAAGAGGTTTTCTCTGTCTCTCTGTCGTTTATTTTTTTCAATTTATTACTATATTGGTTACAGCTGATTTTCAAAGCTCTGTTTCTTGCTGCTGTACATCCACTTGATTCACGTACAGAGAGACATCAATAAATTCTTTTTCAGATTCTTACCAGTCGTATATATTCTTTTCCGGTGACTTGAGTGTGCTGAGTGCAGTTCTTTTAGCTACCGTGTAGGCCTTGTTGATTATCAGTTTGGTATTTGGAATGGTATCTTTGCTAATTTCAACCTCCTGGATGATGCCTCACCCCTCCCCACCTTTCCCGTTTAGCAGCCTTATGCGTGTTTTCTACATATTTGACTATGTTTTTGTTTTGTAATTTATTTCATGTGTAGCCATTTTGGATTCCACCTTTAAGTGATATCTTATGATATGTGTCTTTTTCTTTTTGAATTCTGTCACTTAGAATGATCATACGTAACTCCTCTGGAGTTGTTACAACTGGCCATATTTCATTGATTTCCAGGCTGAATAATATTCCACTCTACCTAAGTACCACATCTCTATCCATTTTTTCCCTCCAGAGACATTTAAGTTATATCCTAGTCGAGGATCTTTTAAACAGAGAGGGGGTAAACATTGGGGTGCCTGTGTCCTCTCGATTTTTGTTTTTCCCAAGATATACGCCCATGAGTGCAAGTGCCCTATGCTCTGTAGCTCATTTTTTAGATGCTTTAGTAAACACAATACACTTCTCCAGAATGGCCGTTGGCAATATACATTTCCACTATAAGTCTCACAGGGCTCCCTCTTCTCGTTGCCCTGTCCTGCATTTCTGTTGTTTACGCTTTATGAGGATGGCTCTTCTGACTGATGCGAAGTGATATCTTTTGTAGTATTGACTTCCAGTGCCCACCTGTTTGGTTGGCTAAAAAAGTGTATGCCCTTTTCTTGAATATATACAGAAAAGAACGCATACACCCTTTTTGGCCAACTGCAATGTTGGCAATGTTGACAATGTTCAGCTCCTTTTCTTGTGCTTAATGGCGAGTCCTTTCTACCTCCTCAAATCCCTTTCCTGCCATTCTCCCTTGCTTACAAGTCCTTTTCTCTGACTTTCCTCAAGACATTTTTCAGTGATGGATATTTTCAACTCTGCAGTTTTGTGAATTTTACTGCCCCTGAGTTCCATTGTTCAACTTGTGTTTATGGGAACTGGCCACAAAGCAGTGGGATTTCCTCAAGCCCTATACTGTTTCCATGGGCAACCCTAGCCTTTGGTCAATTCGTCTTCCTGATTGGAAATTAAAGTGACATGTGCCTGTCTGAACACCTAGGACTTGTCTCTCATTGTTCCTCATCCTTCCGCTTCATCCTCTGGACAAATTCCAAACTGTACGCAACAGGATGTTGACAGTGCTGACATCTCCAAGTGGGGAGACTGTTAGTAAAGACGCTGGAGGGGTGAACCCGAGCACCAGGAGATGAGGAGATGAGATGCCTTTTCCAAACTCTTCCCGATCAGACGGTATACCATCCTCTGGGTGTGACAGACATGTTTTAGCAGTAGGAAGAGTCCCATTCATGTAAGGAGAACACCAGGGCTTTTTCAAAATCAGTGTCTCCCCGAAACCCAAACTGGGGAAGTTTTTAAGCTACAGCTACACATATGTTCATTAAGGGCCTTGGGAAGTAGGCAGAGTCCAAACTTTAGATGATTGAAGTCTTCAGGGTCAGAAGCACTCACCACCAGCTTCGCTTAGGCTACACTTTAACTGTCATTGATAGATGATGTCAATAAAAATATCTATTCTTTTTCAGATTATTTCCCCTTATAGGTTATTGCAAAATGTTGAGTGTAGTTCCCTGTGCTATACAGTAGTTCCTTGTTGATGATCTATTTTATACATAGCAGTGTGTATGTGTTAATTCCAAACTGTTAATTTATCCCTCCTCCTACCTTTCTCCTTTGGTAATAATAAATTATAAGATTTTATACTTCTCAGAAATGGGGGAGCTGAAAGAGAGGTATCATTTTCAATGGAAAAGCATTTAAAACAAGATTGAAGGTTTAACCAAGATTATTAGCTGTACATCCTTGGAAAGAAATCACTTCGTTTCTCTAATATTGACCTGACAAATAAGACAAACCTTTTCACTGAACTTGCTTATAAAAAGTGATGGAAATATCAAATGGAAGTGTTAAAAACATCTTATTTTACCCGAGCCTTATACACTGTTCTATGTTAACTACAGTTTGGCTCACACATCTGTTCATTGAGGTTACAATAGTCTCAATTTCTGTTACTGATCCTCCAGAGTGGACCCCAACAAGTGTCCCCCTGCCCAGTGTCATTGGGGCCAACAGATCGAGACTGAGTTTTGTTCACAAGCAAAGGAAACTTTATATTTTGATCAGAGAATGGAGAGGTGAGAGCATGCACTACCCCGTGGGCTGTGGGCTGGGCTGCTGTGTAGAGATCCTGTCAGAGTCAGTGGGAGGGAGGGAGGCGGCGGAGCTCTCGAGGGCCGGGTTGGCTGTAGCTCAGGCTCTATATCGTGGAGTCTGCACTGGGCCCCAGGAGCTGAGGTGTCGACCCAGCCATTCTGCACTAGGAAATCTGGTCTGTACTGCCGGGTGTGGAACCTCTGCATGCGGGACCCTAGGAGCACGTGAAATTAGACAAAGCACAAAGGATAAAAAAGGTTAGACTTGACTTTATTGCCCAGATTCTATTTTTATCTCCCAGGGATTTTTAATGGGCTTTGCTGGGGACAAACCCCTCCTCTGCCTTTTGTCCCGTTCCTCATTCTTGGAGTGCTGAGGGTGCAGACCCTTCTTCTGTAACTGCTGAGTGCTGAGTTGGGAGCCCTCATACCCTGGGGCGAGGGTCAGAGCTTCTCCCCAGCAGCCTCCCGGTGACGTTGATTGTCCCCAGGACCCCTGCCTCCCTGCTCGTCCACCTGAGCACCAGCATTGGAAGTGTTATAGATTCTAATGACCTTTAAGGGTCCAGGAAAGAGATGTGCAGAGACGCTGTGGGGGCCGGTTTCACCCCGCCCCACATTTGTTCGGCCACCTTAGGCTGACCGTCTCTGCCAGCCTAGATGCTCTGACCAGTAGTCTGCGCTTTCTTCAGTTAGGCCCCTGAATTAACGTACAAACAGCACCAGGTGTCAGAGCCCTGCCCGCTCAACTCCCAGACAGTCCAGGGTCAGTGGTGACCAAGGACCATGATGGCTACTGAGTCAACAGCCTTTTGAAGTAAACAGGAGTCCAGCCGGTCTTATTGGCCACCATCATCACGGTGTCTGTCGGCTTTTCTATGGTGACAGTGTGGTATACTGTTCCCCCGCCAAGATTATTAGCTCCCCTCTGGGTGCAGTAAGTCCTGCAAGCAGTAGTCTACTCTTTTGGGACACACTCTTGTTGTTTTATGAGAGAAACTCCAGGTCAAGTGATGTTCACACGAGTCGTCATGGTGCCCTGTTGCCCCCGGTTATCTCTCTGGATGTTGGAGTTGGAGGGCCTCCTCACTCGAGGTCGGTGTGCCCACGGAGCGAACCCTGCAACTTCAGGGCATGGTTGGTGGTTAGGATCACCACGTGGGGTCCTTTTCCCTTAGGAGGGAGGTGGCCTTTTGGGCTGCTGATTTCCAGGTTTTTAGATACCGCCAGTATCTTGGCCAGATGTGGCAGTGGGCCAAGCCCCTTAGTGACCGTAGTTTATCCTACCTGGATGGCATTCTTGCATTGTTCCATTTCAAGTGGTCCCAGTTTTTGCACTAATTCCCCAATGGCGATTCACCTTTCACCGGGAATGTAAAGGTCAAAGGGTTTAGCTAAATTAGGGAGTTCCAGGGCAAGGGTCTGAATTGACTGCTCTTTCCATTCTTGAAAGGCCACTTCTGGATTCTATTCAAAAGGATCATCATCTTTTCCTTTCAGTGTTTCATATAGAGGCCCAGGTAGTAGACTGTGGTTAGGGATCCAGAAGCAGCAAACCCTGGCCTCCCCAGGAACCCCTAAGCTGTCTTCTAGTTTTAGAAAGGGGTAAGGCTGAAAATGGTTTCTTCCCTTTCCTGGGATGGGCTTCTCTGACCTTCTGTGAGAATGAAGCCCAGGCAGGTCACCGCAGTCTGTGATATTTGAGCTTTTTCTTGGACAACTTCTATCCTTTATTGGCTTGGTAGTTCAGAGGCCTCCTTAGTAGGGCTGGTGATCAGAATGTCGTCTGCATATTGAAGGAGGGTTTCCTTTTCCAGAGGTAGAACTTTTAGGTCTTTAGCTAAGCTTTCCCCAAAGATGGTGTGGGAATTTTTGCACCCTTGGGGCCAGACGGCCCGGAAGTATTGTTTTAGTTGTATGTGGAGTCCTGCCACTCACAAGCCAAAATTTCTTGTGACTCTGGGACTAATGGAATACAAAAGAAGGCATCATTGAAGACTAATACAGAATACCATGTCCTGGTGGTTGGTAGAATGACCAGCAGGGTGTAGGAATTAGGAGCAACTGGAGGTATATCCTCGGTGGCTTCACTGACTGTCCTGACATCCTTTACCAGGTCCCCAGCAGCCCATGGGGCTCTCGTGGTCAGACCAATCCCAGAATATGGAGCTCACCTGGGCAGGTACCCCACCCCCACCCCAGCCCACGGGGCTCTCGTGGTCAGGCCCCTCCCAGGATACAGAGCTACCCTTGCAGGTACCGTGGCAGGGCTGGGCACACAGGAACCGTGCACATAGCCCTCATTGCAGAGCACCCCCAGCTCACCTGTCGCTCAGAGCTGACACAGAGCACCTCAGAGCAGGACTTGAACTAACAAACAGCAGCTGCGACAGGTCTGTGACCCTGGGCATCACTCCGTGAGGCCTCCCTCCACCTGGTCTTCCAGAGACTTCCACTGCACCCGGGGCACCAGGCCTCTGTCTCCAACCACCACCCACCCCTCCTCTGCCTGACTCCTGGGTTCCTCTCATTAGGAGAGGGTTTTCTTGAAGTTGTCTCCCACTCATGGGCCAGATAAAATGATTAGAAAACAAGCCAAAGCTGCAGCCCCTTGTCTATCCTGACTCTCAGGAGCCCACACCTGTTCCTTGGACCTGGCCGGTTCAGCAAGTTCCATTTTCTGCAACTGTGAGCCCCTGAGGGGTGATGATTGGCTGACCTGGGCAGCCTTACCGTGCCGGCCAGCCCTCCCCAGGTGTGCCTGGGTTGAGATCAATATAAATACCACTCCAGGCAGCAAGAGCCCCTGCAGCCGTGCCTGACGCCATTTTCTCTGCCCTGTCAGCAGTCTCGGGGCTGGGCTGGTGGGAGGGAGTGAGAGGCCACGGCTTTGTGGGTGGCCCAGTGTGAGTGGGGCTCTGCTGGACTTTCTGCAGCAGTTGCCAGGCTGCCACCTGCTAAAGAAGAGGATGTGTCACCCATACCTGCTGCTGGAATTTCTCCCTGGGCAGAGGTGAGGAAGGAAAAAAGCAGTGGGGGCAGGGACAGGACGGGTATCTCAGGCAGGGAAATGGAAATCTTCCAGAAGAGCACCCAGGGCCAGGACCATCCTGGCTGGCCTGCAGGCACCAAGTCGGCCGGCATGCTGTCACTCGTGTGGCTCTATGGCCCTTCCTCTAGGCTTTCAAGTCCTTGTATATATTCAGGTGTTTTACCTGGGACGGGTGGGAATAGTTCAGCAGCAACTGGCCTGGGGCTCAGCTCACGTTTACTCACAGATGCCTCGGCACGGTGCCCCAGCTTTGCAATGAGGACGCTTGTTGCGTGGGGGCTGCTGGCTGAATGGGAGACGATTCCCCACCACTGACCAACTTCAGAATTGTTTACAACTGGAGCAAGTGCCCTGATACGGTTTTCCTCTGTGTAACTGGTGGGTTCTGTGTTTTTTTTCTCTTTTTCGTTTTTGGTTCAAGGTAGATTTTATTCCTCTTTTTTGTATTTACAGATATAAGCATGGAAATAATTTATTCATATAAATACATGTATGTGCAGGGAATAATTGTTTTTTCTGTTTTATTTTTTAAATTTTACTTCTTTTTAATTTTGAATTTTATTTTATATTTTTATACAGCAGGTTCTTATTGGTTATCTATTTTATACATATAAATGTATACATGCCAATCCCAGTCTCTCAACTCCTCCCACCACCACCCCCCCAACAGCTTTCCCCCCTTGTTGTCCATACGTTTGTTGTCTACATCTGTTGCTCTATTTATGCCTTGCAAAATGGTTAATCTGTACAGTTTTTCTAGGTTCCACATATATGCATGAATATACAAGATTTGTTTTTCTCTTTCTGACTTACTTCACTCTGTATGACAGTCTCTAGATCCATCGACGTCTCTACAAATGACCCAATTTCATTCCTTTTCATGGCTTAGTAATATTCCATTTTATATATGTACCACAGCTTTATGCATTCGTCTGTCTGTGGGCATTTAGGTTGCTTCCATTACCTCGATATTGTAAATAGTGATGCAATGAACATTGCGGTGAATGACTCTTTTTGATTTATGGTTTTGTCTGGGTATATGTCCAGTACTGGGATTGCTGTATCCTATGGTAATTCTATTGTTAGTTTCTTAAGAAATTCCATATTGTTCTCCATAATGACTGTATCAATTTATATTCCCAACAATAGTGGAAGAGGGTTCCTTTTCTCCACACCCTTTCCAGCATTTTTTGTTTGTAGATTTTCAATGATGCCTATTCTACCAGGTGTGAGGTGATACCTCATTGTTGAATCCATTTCGTTGAGCAAGGGGTAGCTCTTGTCTATTACATATTTGGCTTATGGAACGGTATCTGTGCTAATTTCAAACTCTGCTTTTATGCAGTACCCCAACTCACCTTCCCCCTTAAGCAGGCATAAGTTGGTTTTCTAAACTTGAGACCCTGTTCTGTTTTGTAATTCAGTTCATGTGTAGCCAAGATCACATTCCGTGTATTAGTGATACCTTATGATGTTTCTTTTTCTGTGTGACTTATTTCACTTAGAATCATCGTGCCTCAATCCACTCATTATGCTGGTACGGGCCTGGTGACATAGATTTCATTGCTGAGTGGTATTCTGTTGTACATAAGTACCGCAACTTCTTTATCCATTATTTGCTCTCTGGGATATTTAACTTGTGCCGTAGAAGAGATTTCTGTAAAAAGACCCATCCCAAATTTTGGGGTTGCTGTGTCTTTTCGATATTAATTTCCCTAAGCTATAGGACCATAAGTGGAAGTGCCCTAGGCTCTGTTGCTTTGTTTTTTAGATGTTTCAGGAAACACAATACACATCTCCCGAGTGTCTGTTGGCAATTTACATCCCGCCCATCAGCATAACAAGGCTCCCAGTTCTCCATGGCCTGTCCTGCCTTTCTTGGTTTTACACTTTTTTCAGATGGCCCTTTTGACCGGGGGGAAGTGAGACTTCATTGTAGTGCAGATTTCCTTTGCAAGCTTGCTTGGTTGGCCAAAAAGGGCGTATGCGTTTTTTCCTGAATATATTCAGGGAAAAACGCATACGCCCTTTTGGCAAAGTGCATCATTGTGGACGTTCTGCCTCTTTTCCTATGCTTTCAATGCAATTCCAGTCTACCTCCTGAAATCGGGTTCCTGCAATTCTGCCCCGCTTTCAAGTCCTCTTGGCAGCCTTACTTCAGTATATTTTTGGACGATAGCTGTCATTTATAACTCTGCAGGTTTGTGAATTACAGAGACCCTGAGCTCCTTTCTTCAACTCGCTTTCTTTTGAGCTGGCCGCAACACCGCAGGATGGCTTCAGGCCCTAATCTGGTTCCGGCACGGCACGCTGAGCCTTTGGTTATTTCCTCTTCCTGGTGGGAAATGAGAGTTAAATTTGCCCGTCCAGACACCTCCAGCTAGTCTCTCATTGGTTCTCCCTATTCCTGTTCATCTTCCGCAGAAATTGCAAACTGGGCCAAACAGGAGGTTAAAGGCGCTGACTCTCCAAGTGGGGAGAGTGTTAGTAAAGGGTCTGGAATGTTGCACCCGAGTACCAGGGGAGGAAAACTGAGACATATTTGAACACGTCTCCCGTTCACACTGTTGATCATACTCGGGGTTCCACATGCATGTTTTAGCTGAAGGAAGAATACCTTAAACCTGGAGAGTTGAGACCCGTGTAATGGGTACCATGCAATATGACTTCAAAGGGTCTTCATTTGCTCACCGAACCTCTGCAATCCTATCACTGCTGCGTTCATGCCCCTGTACACATGCTTGATTCTCTTTCGGAGACATAGCAATCCATAGGTTTTAAGATACTTACTAGTCAGGTACATTCTTAGGCGTTTAATATGCGGTGTTGAGTCCATTTCGTTGAGCAAGGAGTAGCTCTTGTCTATTCCATATTTGGCTTAAGGAACTTTATCTGTGCTCATTTCAATCTCTGGTTTTATGCAGCACCCCAACTCACCTTTCCCCTTAAGCAAGCATAAGTTGGTTTTCTAAATTTGAGACCCTGTTCTGTTCTGTAATTCAGTTCCTGTGTAGCCAAGTTTCCATTCCGTGTATTAGTGATATCTTATGATGTTTCTTTTTCTGTGTGACTTATTTCAGTTAGAATCATCATACCTGAATCCACTCATTGTGCTGCTAAGGGCCTGATGACATAGGTTTCATTGCTGAGTGATATTGCTTTGTAAGTGAATACCACAACTTCTTTATCCATTTTTCACTTTCTGCGATGTTGAACTTGTACTGTAAACGAGGTTCTTGTAAACAGAGCCGTTCGAAACTTTGGGGTGGCTGTGTCTTTTTGATTTTAAATTCCCTAAGCTATAGGACCATAAGTGGAAGTGCCCTAGGCTCTGTTGCTTTGTTTTTTAGATGTTTCAGGAAACACCATACACTTCTCCCGAGTGTTTGTTGGCAATTTACATCCCGCCCTTCAGCATAACAAGGCTCCCAGTTCTCCATGGCCTGTCCTGCCTTTCTGGATTTTACACTTTTTTCAGATGGCCCTTTTGACCGGGGGGAAGTGAGACTTCATTGTAGTGCAGATTTCCTTTGCAAGCTTGCTTGGTTGGCCAAAAAGGGCGTATGCGTTTTTTCCTGAATATATTCAGAAAAAAACGCATACGCCCTTTTTGGCCAAGTGCATCATTGTGGACGTTCTGCCTCTTTTCCTATGCTTTCAATGCAATTCCAGTCTACCTCCTGAAATCGGTTTCCTGCAATTCTGCCCCGCTTTCAAGTCCTCTTGGCAGCCTTACTTCAGTCTATTTTTGGACGATAGCTGTCATTTATAACTCTGCAGGTTTGTGAATTACAGTGCCCCTGAGCTCCTTTCTTCAACTCGCTTTCTTGTGAGCTGGCCGCAACACCGCAGGATGGCTTCAGGCCCTAATCTGGTTCCGGCACGGCACGCTGAGCCTTTGGTTATTTCCTCTTCCTGGTGGGAAATGAGAGTTAAATTGGCCCATCCAGACACCTCCAGCTAGTCTCTCGTTGGTTCTCGCTATTCCTGTTCATCTTCCACAGAAATTGCAAACTGGGCCAAACAGGAGGTTAAAGGCGCTGACTCTCCAAGTGGGGAGAGTGTTAGTAAAGCGTCTGGAATGTTGCACTCGAGTACCAGGGGAGGAAAACTGAGACATATTTGAACACGTCTCCCGTTCACATGGTTGATCATACTTGGGTTCCACATGCATCTTTTAGCTGAAGGAAGAATACCTTAAACCTGGGTATTTGAAACCCGTGGAATGGGTACCATGCAATATGACCTCAAAGGGTCTTCATTTGCTCACCGAACCTCTCCAATCCTATCACTGCTGCGTTTATGCCCCTGTACACATGCTTGATTCTCTTTCGGAGACATAGCAATCCATAGGTTTTAAGATACTTACTAGTCAGGTACATTCTTAGGCGTTTAATATGCGGTGTTGAGTCCATTTCGTTGAGCAAGGAGTAGCTCTTGTCTATTCCATATTTGGCTTAAGGAACTTTATCTGTGCTCATTTCAATCTCTGGTTTTATGCAGCACCCCAACTCACCTTTCCCGTTAAGCAAGCATAAGTTGGTTTTCTAAATTTGAGACCCTGTTCTGTTCTGTAATTCAGTTCCTGTGTAGCCAAGTTTACATTCCGTGTATTACTGATATCTTATGATGTTTCTTTTTCTGTGTGACTTATTTCAGTAGAATCATCATACCTGAATCCACTCATTGTGCTGCTAAGGGCCTGATGACTCAGATTTCATTGCTGAGTGATATTGCTTTGTAAGTAAATACCACAACTTCTTTATCCATTTTTCACTTTCTGCGATGTTGAACTTGTACTGTAAACGAGGTTCTTGTAAACAGAGCCGTTCCAAACTTCGGGGTGGCTGTGTCTTTTTCATTTTAATTTCCCTAAGCTATAGGACCATAAGTGGAAGTGCCCTAGGCTCTGTTGCTTTGTTTTTTAGATGTTTCAGGAAACACCATACACTTCTCCCGAGTGGTTGTTGGCAATTTACATCCCGCCCATCAGCATAACAAGGCTCCCAGTTCTCCATGGCCTGTCCTGACTTTCTGGATTTTACACATTTTTCAGATGGCCCTTTTGACCGGGGGGAAGTGAGACTTCATTGTAGTGCAGATTTCCTTTGCAAGCTTGCTTGGTTGGCCAAAAAGGGCGTATGCGTTTTTTCCTGAATATATTCAGGAAAAATATATTCAGGAAAAAATGCATACGCCTTTTTTGGCCAAGTGCATCATTGTGGACGTTCTGCCTCTTTTCCTATGCTTTCAATGCAATTCCAGTCTACCTCCTGAAATCGGTTTCCTGCAATTCTGCCCCGCTTTCAAGTCCTCTTGGCAGCCTTACTTCAGTCTATTTTTGGACGATAGCTGTCATTTATAACTCTGCAGGTTTGTGAATTACAGTGCCCCTGAGCTCCTTTCTTCAACTCGCTTTCTTGTGACCAGGCCGCAACACCGCAGGATGGCTTCAGGCCCTAATCTGGTTCCGGTACGGCACGCTGAGCCTTTGGTTATTTCCTCTTCCTGGTGGGAAATGAGAGTTAAATTTGCCCGTCCAGACACCTCCAGCTAGACTCTCATTTGTTCTCGCTATTCCTGTTCATCTTCCGCAGAAATTGCAAACTGGGCCAAACAGGAGGTTAAAGGGACTGACTCTCCAAGTCGGGAGAGTGTTAGTAAAGCGTCTGGAATGTTGCACCCGAGTACCAGGGTACGAAAACTGAGACATATTTGAACACGTCTCCCGATCACATGGTTGATCATACTCTAGGTTCCACATGCATGTTTTAGCTGAAGGAAGAATACCTTAAACCTGGGTATTTGAAACCCGTGGAATGGGTACCATGCAATATGACTTCAAAGGGTATTCATTTGCTCACCGAACCTCTCCAATCCTATCACTGCTGCGTTTATGCCCCTGTACACACGCTTGATTCTCTTTTGGAGACATAGCAATCCATAGGTTTTAAGATACTTACTAGTCAGGTACATTCTTAGGCGTTTAATATGCGGTGTTGAGTCCATTTCGTTGAGCAAGGAGTAGCTCTTGTCTATTCCATATTTGGCTTAAAGAACTTTATCTGTGCTCATTTCAATCTCTGGTTTTATGCAGCACCCCAACTCACCTTTCCCCTTAAGCAAGCATAAGTTGGTTTTCTAAATTTGAGACCCTGTTCTGTTCTGTAATTCAGTTCCTGTGTAGCCAAGTTTACATTCCGTGTATTACTGATATCTTATGATGTTTCTTCTTCTGTGTGACTTATTTCAGTTAGAATCATCATACCTGAATCCACTCATTGTGCTGCTAAGGGCCTGATGACACAGATTTCATTGCTGAGTGATATTGCTTTGTAAGTAAATACCACAACTTCTTTATCCATTTTTCACTTTCTGCGATGTTGAACTTGTACTGTAAACGAGGTTCTTGTAAACAGAGCCGTTCCAAACTTTGGGGTGGCTGTGTCTTTTTGATTTTAATTTCCCTAAGCTATAGGACCATAAGTGGAAGTGCCCTAGGTTCTGTTGCTTTGTTTTTTAGATGTTTCAGGAAACACCATACACTTCTCCCGAGTGGTTGTTGGCAATTTACATCCCGCCCATCAGCATAACAAGGCTCCCAGTTCTCCATGGCCTGTCCTGCCTTTCTGGATTTTACACTTTTTTCAGATGGCCCTTTTGACCGGGGGGAAGTGAGACTTCATTGTAGTGCAGATTTCCTTTGCAAGCTTGCTTGGTTGGCCAAAAAGGGCGTATGCGTTTTTTCCTGAATATATTCAGGAAAAATTTATTCAGGAAAAAACGCATACGCCCTTTTTGGCCAAGTGCATCATTGTGGACGTTCTGCCTCTTTTCCTATGCTTTCAATGCAATTCCAGTCTACCTCCTGGAATCAGTTTCCTGCAATTCTGCCCCGCTTTCAAGTCCTCTTGGCAGCCTTACTTCAGTCTATTTTTGGACGATAGCTGTCATTTATAACTCTGCAGGTTTGTGAATTACAGTGCCCCTGAGCTCCTTTCTTCAACTCGCTTTCTTGTGACCTGGCCGCAACACCGCAGGATGGCTTCAGGCCCTAATCTGGTTCCGGCACGGCATCCTGAGCCTTTGGTTAATTCCTCTTCCTGGTGGGAAATGAGAGTTAAATTTGCCCGTCCAGACACCTCCAGCTAGTCTCTCATTGGTTCTCACTATTCCTGTTCATCTTCCGCAGAAATTGCAAACTGGGCCAAACAGGAGGTTAAAGGCACTGACTCTCCAAGTCGGGAGAGTGTTAGTAAAGCGTCTGGAATGTTGCACCCGAGTACCAGGGTACGAAAACTGAGACATATTTGAACACGTCTCCCGTTCACATGGTTGATCATACTTGGGTTCCACATGCATGTTTTAGCTGAAGGAAGAATACCTTATACCTGGAGAGTTAAGACCCGTGTAACGGGTACCATGCAATATGACTTCAAAGGGTCTTCATTTGCTCACCGAACCTCTCCAATCCTATCACTGCTGCGTTTATGCCCCTGTACACATGCTTGATTCTCTTTCAGAGACATAGCAATCCATAGGTTGTAACATACTTACTAGTCAGATACATTCTTAGGCGTTTAATATGCGGTGTTGAGTCCGTTTCGTTGAGCAAGGAGTAGCTCTTGTCTATTCCATATTTAACTTAAGGAACTTTATCTGTGCTCATTTCAATCTCTGGTTTTATGCAGCACCCCAACTCACCTTTACCCTTAAGCAAGCATAAGTTGGTTTTCTAAATTTGAGACCCTGTTCTGTTCTGTAATTCAGTTCCTGTGTAGCCAAGTTTACATTCCATGTATTACTGATATCTTATGATGTTTCTTTTTCTGTGTGACTTATTTCAGTTAGAATCATCATACCTGAATCCACTCATTGTGCTGCTAAGGGCCTTGTGACACAGATTTCATTGCTGAGTGATATTGCTTTGTAAGTAAATACCACAACTTCTTTATCCATTTTTCACTTTCTGCGATGTTGAACTTGTACTGTAAACGAGGTTCTTGTAAACAGAGGCGTCCCAAACTTTGGGGTGGCTGTGTCTTTTTGATTTTAATTTCCCTAAGCTATAGGACCATAAGTGGAAGTGCCCTAGGTTCTGTTGCTTTGTTTTTTAGATGTTTCAGGAAACACCATACACTTCACCCTAGTGGCTGTTGGCAATTTACATCCCGCCCATCAGCATAACAAGGCTCCCAGTTCTCCATGGCCTGTCCTGCCTTTCTGGATTTTACACTTTTTTCAGATGGCCCTTTTGACCGGGGGGAAGTGAGACTTCATTGTAGTGCAGATTTCCTTTGCAAGCTTGCTTGGTTGGCCAAAAAGGGCGTATGCGTTTTTTCCTGAATATATTCAGGAAAAAACGCATACGCCCTTTTTGGCCAAGTGCATCATTGTGGACGTTCTGCCTCTTTTCCTATGCTTTCAATGCAATTCCAGTCTACCTCCTGAAATCGGTTTCCTGCAATTCTGCCCCGCTTTCAAGTCCTCTTGGCAGCCTTACTTCAGTCTATTTTTGGACGATAGCTGTCATTTATAACTCTGCAGGTTTGTGAATTACAGTGCCCCTGAGCTCCTTTCTTCAACTCGCTTTCTTGTGACCTGGCCGCAACACCGCAGGATGGCTTCAGGCCCTAATCTGGTTCCGCCCCGGCATGCTGAGCCTTTGGTTAATTCCTCTTCCTGGTGGGAAATGAGAGTTAAATTTGCCCGTCCAGACACCTCCAGCTAGCCTCTCATTGGTTCTCGCTATTCCTGTTCATCTTCCGCAGAAATTGCAAACTGGGCCAAACAGGAGGTTAAAGGGACTGACTCTCCAAGTCGGGAGAGTGTTAGTAAAGCGTCTGGAATGTTGCACCCGAGTACCAGGGGAGGAAAACTGAGACATATTTGAACACATCTCCCGTTCACATGGTTGATCATACTCTGGGTTCCACATGCATGTTTTAGCTGAAGGAAGAATACCTTAAACCTGGAGAGTTGAGACCCGTGTAATGGGTACCATGCAATATGACTTCAAAGGGTCTTCATTTGCTCACCGAACCTCTCCAATCCTATCACTGCTGCGTTTATGCCCCTGTACACACGCTTGATTCTCTTTTGGAGACATAGCAATCCATAGGTTTTAAGATACTTACTAGTCAGGTACATTCTTAGGCGTTTAATATGGGGTGTTGAGTCCATTTCGTTGAGCAAGGAGTAGCTCTTGTCTATTCCATATTTGGCTTAAGGAACTTTATCTGTGCTCATTTCAATCTCTGGTTTTATGCAGCACCCCAACTCACCTTTCCCCTTAAGCAAGCATAAGTTGGTTTTCTAAATTTGAGACCCTGTTCTGTTTTGGAATGCAGTTCCTGTGTAGCCAAGTTTACCTTCCGTGTATTAGTGATATCTTATGATGTTTCTTTTTCTGTGTGACTTATTTCAGTTAGAATCATCGTACCTGAATCCACTCATTATGCTGCTACGGACCTGATGACATAGATTTCATTGCTGAGTGATACTGCATTGTACGTAAGTACCACAAGTTCTTTATCCATTTTTCACTTTCTGTGATATTGAACTTGTACGGTAAACGAGGTTCTTGTAAACGGAGGCGTCCCAAACTTTGGGGTGGCTGTGTCTTTTTCATTTTAATTGCCCTAAGCTATAGGACCATAAGTGGAAGTGCCCTAGGTTCTGTTGCTTTGTTTTTTAGATGTTTCAGGAAACACCATACACTTCTCCCCAGTGGTTGTTGGCAATTTACATCCCGCCCATCAGCATAACAAGGCTCCCAGTTCTCCATGGCCTGTCCTGCCTTTCTGGATTTTACACTTTTTTCAGATGGCCCTTTTGACCGGGGGGAAGTGAGACTTCATTGTAGTGCAGATTTCCTTTGCAAGCTTGCTTGGTTGGCCAAAAAGGGCGTATGCGTTTTTTCCTGAATATATTCAGGAAAAAACGCATACGCCCTTTTTGGCCAAGTGCATCATTGTGGACGTTCTGCCTCTTTTCCTATGCTTTCAATGCAATTCCAGTCTACCTCCTGAAATCGGTTTCCTGCAATTCTGCCCCGCTTTCAAGTCCTCTTGGCAGCCTTACTTCAGTCTATTTTTGGACGATAGCTGTCATTTATAACTCTGCAGGTTTGTGAATTACAGTGCCCCTGAGCTCCTTTCTTCAACTCGCTTTCTTGTGAGCTGGCCGCAACACCGCAGGATGGCTTCAGGCCCCAATCTGGTTCCGGCCCGGCATGCTGAGCCTTTGGTTAATTCCTCTTCCTGGTGGGAAATGAGAGTTGAATTTGCCCGTCCAGACACCTCCAGCTAGCCTCTCATTGGTTCTCGCTATTCCTGTTCATCTTCCGCAGAAATTGCAAACTGGGCCAAACAGGAGGTTAAAGGGACTGACTCTCCAAGTCGGGAGAGTGTTAGTAAAGCATCTGGAATGTTGCACACGAGTACCAGGGGAGGAAAACTGAGACATATTTGAACACGTCTCCCGTTCACATGGTTGATCATACTCTGGGTTCCACATGCATGTTTTAGCTGAAGGAAGAATACCTTAAACCTGGAGAGTTGAGACCCGTGTAATGGGTACCATGCAATATGACTTCAAAGGGTCTTCATTTGCTCACCGAACCTCTCCAATCCTATCACTGCTGCCTTTATGCCCCTGTACACATGCTTGATTCTCTTTTGGAGACATAGCAATCCATAGGTTTTAAGATACTTACTAGTCAGGTACATTCTTAGGCGTTTAATATGCGGTGTTGAGTCCATTTCGTTGAGCAAGGAGTAGCTCTTGTCTATTCCATATTTGGCTTAAGGAACTTTATCTGTGCTCATTTCAATCTCTGGTTTTATGCAGCACCCCAACTCACCTTTCCCCTTAAGCAAGCATAAGTTGGTTTTCTAAATTTGAGACCCTGTTCTGTTTTGGAATGCAGTTCCTGTGTAGCCAAGTTTACATTCCGTGTATTAGTGATATCTTATGATGTTTCTTTTTCTGTGTGACTTATTTCAGTTAGAATCATCATACCTGAATCCACTCATTGTGCTGCTAAGGGCCTGATGACACAGATTTCATTGCTGAGTGATATTGCTTTGTAAGTAAATACCACAACTTCTTTATCCATTTTTCACTTTCTGCGATGTTGAACTTGTAGTGTAAACGAGGTTCTTGTAAACAGAGCCGTTCCAAACTTTGGGGTGGCTGTGTCTTTTTGATTTTAATTTCCCTAAGCTATAGGACCATAAGTGGAAGTGCCCTAGGTTCTGTTGCTTTGTTTTTTAGTTGTTTCAGGAAACACCATACACTTCTCCCAAGTGGTTCTTGGCAATTTACATCCCGCCCATCAGCATAACAAGGCTCCCAGTTCTCCATGGCCTGTCCTGCCTTTCTGGATTTTACCCTTTTTTCAGATGGCCCTTTTGACCGGAGGGAAGTGAGACTTCATTGTAGTGCAGATTTCCTTTGCAAGCTTGCTTGGTTGGCCAAAAAGGGCGTATGCGTTTTTTCCTGAATATATTCAGGAAAAAACGCATACGCCCTTATTGGCCAAGTGCATCATTGTGGACGTTCTGCCTCTTTTCCTATGCTTTCAATGCAATTCCAGTCTACCTCCTGAAATCGGTTTCCTGCAATTCTGCCCCACTTTCAAGTCCTCTTGGCAGCCTTACTTCAGTCTATTTTTGGACGATAGCTGTCATTTATATCTCTGCAGGTTTGTGAATTACAGTGCCCCTGAGCTGCTTTCTTCAACTCGCTTTCTTGTGACCTGGCCGCAACACCGCAGGATGTCTTCAGGCCCTAATCTGGTTCCGGCACGGCACGCTGAGCCTTTGGTTATTTCCTCTTCCTGGTGGGAAATGAGAGTTAAATTTGCCCGTCCAGACACCTCCAGCTAGCCTCTCATTGGTTCTCGCTATTCCTGTTCATCTTCCGCAGAAATTGCAAACTGGGCCAAACAGGAGGTTAAAGGCGCTGACTCTCCAAGTGGGGAGAGTGTTAGTAAAGCGTCTGGAATGTTGCACCCGAGTACCAGGGGAGGAAAACTGAGACATATTTGAACACGTCTCCCGATCACATGGTTGATCATACTTGGGTTCCACATGCATGTTTTAGCTGAAGGAAGAATACCTAAAACCTGGGTAGTTGAAACCCGTGGAATGGGTACCATGCAATATGACTTCAAAGGGTCTTCATTTGCTCACCGAACCTCTCCAATCCTATCACTGCTGCGTTTATGCCCCTGTACACATGCTTGATTCTCTTTCGGAGACATAGCAATCCATAGGTTTTAAGATACTTACTAGTCAGGTACATTCTTAGGCGTTTAATATGCGGTGTTGAGTCCATTTCGTTGAACAAGGAGTAGCTCTTGTCTATTCCATATTTGGCTTAAGGAACTTTATCTGTGCTCATTTCAATCTCTGGTTTTATGCAGCACCCCAACTCACCTTTCCCCTTAAGCAAGCATAAGTTGGTTTTCTAAATTTGAGACCCTGTTCTGTTCTGTAATTCAGTTCCTGTGTAGCCAAGTTTACATTCCGTGTATTACTGATATCTTATGATGTTTCTTTTTCTGTGTGACTTATTTCAGTTAGAATCATCATACCTGAATCCACTCATTGTGCTGCTAAGGGCCTGATGACAGAGATTTCATTGCTGAGTGATATTGCTTTGTAAGTAAATACCACAACTTCTTTATCCATTTTTCACTTTCTGCGATGTTGAACTTGTACTGTAAACAAGGTTCTTGTAAACAGAGCCGTTCCAAACTTTGGGGTGGCTGTGTCTTTTTGATTTTAAATTCCCTAAGCTATAGGACCATAAGTGGAAGTGCCCTAGGCTCTGTTGCTTTGTTTTTTAGATGTTTCAGGAAACACCATACACTTCTCCCCAGTGGTTGTTGGCAATTTACATCCCGCCCATCAGCATAACAAGGCTCCCAGTTCTCCATGGCCTGTCCTGCCTTTCTGGATTTTACACTTTTTTCAGATGGCCCTTTTGACCGGGGGGAAGTGAGACTTCATTGTAGTGCAGATTTCCTTTGCAAGCTTGCTTGGTTGGCCAAAAAGGGCGTATGCGTTTTTTCCTGAATATATTCAGGAAAAAACGCATACGCCCTTTTTGGCCAAGTGCATCATTGTGGACGTTCTGCCTCTTTTCCTATGCTTTCAATGCAATTCCAGTCTACCTCCTGAAATCGGTTTCCTGCAATTCTGCCCCGCTTTCAAGTCCTCTTGGCAGCCTTACTTTAGTCTATTTTTGGACGATAGCTGTCATTTATAACTCTGCAGGTTTGTGAATTACAGTGCCCCTGAGCTCCTTTCTTCAACTCGCTTTCTTGTGAGCTGGCCGCAACACCGCAGGATGGCTTCAGGCCCTAATCAGGTTCCGGCACGGCACGCTGAGCCTTTGGTTAATTCCTCTTCCTGGTGGGAAATGAGAGTTAAATTTGCCCGTCCAGACACCTCCAGCTAGTCTCTCATTGGTTCTCGCTATTCCTGTTCATCTTCCGCAGAAATTGCAAACTGGGCCAAACAGGAGGTTAAAGGGACTGACTCTCCAAGTGGGGAGAGTGTTAGTAAAGCGTCTGGAATGTTGCACCCGAGTACCAGGGTACGAAAACTGAGACATATTTGAACACGTCTCCCGATCACATGGTTGATCATAATCTAGGTTCCACATGCATGTTTTAGCTGAAGGAAGAATACCTTAAACCTGGGTAGTTGAAACCCGTGGAATGGGTACCATGCAATATGACTTCAAAGGGTCTTCATTTGCTCACCGAACCTCTCCAATCCTATCACTGCTGCGTTTATGCCCCTGTACACATGCTTGATTCTCTTTCGGAGACATAGCAATCCATAGGTTTTAAGATACTTACTAGTCAGGTACATTCTTAGGCGTTTAATATGCGGTGTTGAGTCCATTTCGTTGAGCAAGGAGTAGCTCTTGTCTATTCCATATTTGGCTTAAGGAACTTTATCTGTGCTCATTTCAATCTCTGGTTTTATGCAGCACCCCAACTCACCTTTCCCCTTAAGCAAGCATAAGTTGGTTTTCTAAATTTGAGACCCTGTTCTGTTCTGTAATTCAGTTCCTGTGTAGACAAGTTTACATTCCGTGTATTACTGATATCTTATGATGTTTCTTTTCTGTGTGACTTATTTCAGTCAGAATCATCGTACCTGAATCCACTCATTGTGCTGCTAAGGGCCTGATGACACAGATTTCATTGCTTAGTGATATTGCTTTGTAAGTAAATACCACAACTTCTTTATCCATTTTTCACTTTCTGCGATGTTGAACTTGTACTGTAAACGAGGTTCTTGTAAACAGAGCGGTTCGAAACTTTGGGGTGGCTGTGTCTTTTTGATTTTAAATTCCCTAAACTATAGGACCATATGTGGAAGTGCCCTAGGCTCTGTTGCTTTGTTTTTTAGATGTTTCAGGAAACACCATACACTTCTCCCGAGTGTTTGTTGGCAATTTACATCCCGCCCTTCAGCATAACAAGGCTCCCAGTTCTCCATGGCCTGTCCTGCCTTTCTGGGTTTTACACTTTTTTCAGATGGCCCTTTTGACCGGGGGGAAGTGAGACTTCATTGTAGTGCAGATTTCCTTTGCAAGCTTGCTTGGTTGGCCAAAAAGGGCGTATGCGTTTTTTCCTGAATATATTCAGGAAAAAACGCATACGCCCTTTTTGGCCAAGTGCATCATTGTGGACGTTCTGCCTCTTTTCCTATGCTTTCAATGCAATTCCAGTCTACCTCCTGAAATCAGTTTCCTGCAATTCTGCCCCGCTTTCAAGTCCTCTTGGCAGCCTTACTTCAGTCTATTTTTGGACGATAGCTGTCATTTATAACTCTGCAGGTTTGTGAATTACGGTGCCCCTGAGCTCCTTTCTTCAACTCGCTTTCTTGTGACCTGGCCGCAACACCGCAGGATGGCTTCAGGCCCTAATCTGGTTCCGGCCCGGCACACTGAGCCTTTGGTTATTTCCTCTTCCTGGTGGGAAATGAGAGTTAAATTTGCCCGTCCAGACACCTCCAGCTAGCCTCTCATTGGTTCTCGCTATTCCTGTTCATCTTCCGCAGAAATTGCAAACTGGGCCAAACTGGAGGTTAAAGGCGCTGACTTTCCAAGTGGGGAGAGTGTTAGTAAAGCGTCAGGAATGTTGCACCCGAGTACCAGGGGAGGAAAACTGAGACATATTTGAACACGTCTCCCGTTCACATGGTTGATCATACTTGGGTTCCACATGCATGTTTTAGCTGAAGGAAGAATACCTAAAACCTGGGTAGTTGAAACCCGTGGAATGGGTACCATGCAATATGACTTCAAAGGGTCTTCATTTGCTCACCGAACCTCTCCAATCCTATCACTGCTGCGTTTATGCCCCTGTACACATGCTTGATTCTCTTTCGGAGACATAGCAATCCATAGGTTTTAAGATACTTACTAGTCAGGTACATTCTTAGGCGTTTAATATGGGGTGTTGAGTCCATTTCGTTGAGCAAGGAGTAGCTCTTGTCTATTCCATATTTGGCTTAAGGAACTTTATCTGTGCTCATTTCAATCTCTGGTTTTATGCAGCACCCCAACTCACCTTTCCCCTTAAGCAAGCATAAGTTGGTTTTCTAAATTTGAGACCTTGTTCTGTTCTGTAATTCAGTTCCTGTGTAGCCAAGTTTACATTCCGTGTATTACTGATATCTTATGATGTTTCTTTTTCTGTGTGACTTATTTCAGTTAGAATCATCATACCTGAATCCACTCATTGTGCTGCTAAGGTCCTGATGACACAGATTTCATTGCTGAGTGATATTGCTTTGTAAGTAAATACCACAACTTCTTTATCCATTTTTCACTTTCTGCGATGTTGAACTTGTACTGTAAACGAGGTTCTTGTAAACAGAGGCGTCCCAAACTTTGGGGTGGCTGTGTCTTTTTGATTTTAATTTCCCTAAGCTATAGGACCATAAGTGGCAGTGCCCTAGGCTCTGTTGCTTTGTTTTTTAGATGTTTCAGGAAACACCATACACTTCTCCTGAGTGTCTGTTGGTAATTTACATCCCGCCCATCAGCATAACAAGGCTCCCAGTTCTCCATGGCCTGTCGTGCCTTTCTGGATTTTACCCTTTTTTCAGATGGCCCTTTTGACCAGGGGGAAGTGAGACTTCATTGTAGTGCAGATTTCCTTTGCAAGCTTGCTTGGTTGGCCAAAAAGGGCGTATGCGTTTTTTCCTAAATATATTCAGGAAAAAACGCATATGCCCTTTTTGGCCAAGTGCATCATTGTGGACGTTCTGCCTCTTTTCCTATGCTTTCAATGCAATTCCAGTCTACCTCCTGAAATAGGTTTCCTGCAATTCTGCCCCGCTTTCAAGTCCTCTTGGCAGCCTTACTTCAGTCTATTTTTGGACGATAGCTGTCATTTATAACTCTGCAGGTTTGTGAATTACAGTGCCCCTGAGCTCCTTTCTTCAACTCGCTTTCTTGTGAGCTGGCCGCAACACCGCAGGATGGCTTCAGGCCCTAATCAGGTTCCGGCACGGCACGCTGAGCCTTTGGTTAATTCCTCTTCCTGGTGGGAAATGAGAGTTAAATTTGCCCGTCCAGACACCTCCAGCTAGTCTCTCATTGGTTCTCGCTATTCCTGTTCATCTTCCGCAGAAATTGCAAACTGGGCCAAACAGGAGGTTAAAGGGACTGACTCTCCAAGTGGGGAGAGTGTTAGTAAAGCGTCTGGAATGTTGCACCCGAGTACCAGGGTACGAAAACTGAGACATATTTGAACACGTCTCCCGATCACATGGTTGATCATAATCTAGGTTCCACATGCATGTTTTAGCTGAAGGAAGAATACCTTAAACCTGGGTAGTTGAAACCCGTGGAATGGGTACCATGCAATATGACTTCAAAGGGTCTTCATTTGCTCACCGAACCTCTCCAATCCTATCACTGCTGCGTTTATGCCCCTGTACACATGCTTGATTCTCTTTCGGAGACATAGCAATCCATAGGTTTTAAGATACTTACTAGTCAGGTACATTCTTAGGCGTTTAATATGCGGTGTTGAGTCCATTTCGTTGAGCAAGGAGTAGCTCTTGTCTATTCCATATTTGGCTTAAGGAACTTTATCTGTGCTCATTTCAATCTCTGGTTTTATGCAGCACCCCAACTCACCTTTCCCCTTAAGCAAGCATAAGTTGGTTTTCTAAATTTGAGACCCTGTTCTGTTCTGTAATTCAGTTCCTGTGTAGACAAGTTTACATTCCGTGTATTACTGATATCTTATGATGTTTCTTTTCTGTGTGACTTATTTCAGTCAGAATCATCGTACCTGAATCCACTCATTGTGCTGCTAAGGGCCTGATGACACAGATTTCATTGCTTAGTGATATTGCTTTGTAAGTAAATACCACAACTTCTTTATCCATTTTTCACTTTCTGCGATGTTGAACTTGTACTGTAAACGAGGTTCTTGTAAACAGAGCGGTTCGAAACTTTGGGGTGGCTGTGTCTTTTTGATTTTAAATTCCCTAAACTATAGGACCATATGTGGAAGTGCCCTAGGCTCTGTTGCTTTGTTTTTTAGATGTTTCAGGAAACACCATACACTTCTCCCCAGTGTTTGTTGGCAATTTACATCCCGCCCTTCAGCATAACAAGGCTCCCAGTTCTCCATGGCCTGTCCTGCCTTTCTGGGTTTTACACTTTTTTCAGATGGCCCTTTTGACCGGGGGGAAGTGAGACTTCATTGTAGTGCAGATTTCCTTTGCAAGCTTGCTTGGTTGGCCAAAAAGGGCGTATGCGTTTTTTCCTGAATATATTCAGGAAAAAACGCATACGCCCTTTTTGGCCAAGTGCATCATTGTGGACGTTCTGCCTCTTTTCCTATGCTTTCAATGCAATTCCAGTCTACCTCCTGAAATCAGTTTCCTGCAATTCTGCCCCGCTTTCAAGTCCTCTTGGCAGCCTTACTTCAGTCTATTTTTGGACGATAGCTGTCATTTATAACTCTGCAGGTTTGTGAATTACGGTGCCCCTGAGCTCCTTTCTTCAACTCGCTTTCTTGTGACCTGGCCGCAACACCGCAGGATGGCTTCAGGCCCTAATCTGGTTCCGGCCCGGCACACTGAGCCTTTGGTTATTTCCTCTTCCTGGTGGGAAATGAGAGTTAAATTTGCCCGTCCAGACACCTCCAGCTAGCCTCTCATTGGTTCTCGCTATTCCTGTTCATCTTCCGCAGAAATTGCAAACTGGGCCAAACTGGAGGTTAAAGGCGCTGACTTTCCAAGTGGGGAGAGTGTTAGTAAAGCGTCAGGAATGTTGCACCCGAGTACCAGGGGAGGAAAACTGAGACATATTTGAACACGTCTCCCGTTCACATGGTTGATCATACTTGGGTTCCACATGCATGTTTTAGCTGAAGGAAGAATACCTAAAACCTGGGTAGTTGAAACCCGTGGAATGGGTACCATGCAATATGACTTCAAAGGGTCTTCATTTGCTCACCGAACCTCTCCAATCCTATCACTGCTGCGTTTATGCCCCTGTACACATGCTTGATTCTCTTTCGGAGACATAGCAATCCATAGGTTTTAAGATACTTACTAGTCAGGTACATTCTTAGGCGTTTAATATGGGGTGTTGAGTCCATTTCGTTGAGCAAGGAGTAGCTCTTGTCTATTCCATATTTGGCTTAAGGAACTTTATCTGTGCTCATTTCAATCTCTGGTTTTATGCAGCACCCCAACTCACCTTTCCCCTTAAGCAAGCATAAGTTGGTTTTCTAAATTTGAGACCTTGTTCTGTTCTGTAATTCAGTTCCTGTGTAGCCAAGTTTACATTCCGTGTATTACTGATATCTTATGATGTTTCTTTTTCTGTGTGACTTATTTCAGTTAGAATCATCATACCTGAATCCACTCATTGTGCTGCTAAGGTCCTGATGACACAGATTTCATTGCTGAGTGATATTGCTTTGTAAGTAAATACCACAACTTCTTTATCCATTTTTCACTTTCTGCGATGTTGAACTTGTACTGTAAACGAGGTTCTTGTAAACAGAGGCGTCCCAAACTTTGGGGTGGCTGTGTCTTTTTGATTTTAATTTCCCTAAGCTATAGGACCATAAGTGGCAGTGCCCTAGGCTCTGTTGCTTTGTTTTTTAGATGTTTCAGGAAACACCATACACTTCTCCTGAGTGTCTGTTGGTAATTTACATCCCGCCCATCAGCATAACAAGGCTCCCAGTTCTCCATGGCCTGTCGTGCCTTTCTGGATTTTACCCTTTTTTCAGATGGCCCTTTTGACCAGGGGGAAGTGAGACTTCATTGTAGTGCAGATTTCCTTTGCAAGCTTGCTTGGTTGGCCAAAAAGGGCGTATGCGTTTTTTCCTAAATATATTCAGGAAAAAACGCATATGCCCTTTTTGGCCAAGTGCATCATTGTGGACGTTCTGCCTCTTTTCCTATGCTTTCAATGCAATTCCAGTCTACCTCCTGAAATAGGTTTCCTGCAATTCTGCCCCGCTTTCAAGTCCTCTTGGCAGCCTTACTTCAGTCTATTTTTGGACGATAGCTGTCATTTATAACTCTGCAGGTTTGTGAATTACAGTGCTCCTGAGCTCCTTTCTTCAACTCGCTTTCTTGTGACCTGGCCGCAACACCGCATGATGTCTTCAGGCCCTAATCTGGTTCTGGCACGGCACGCTGAGCCTTTGGTTAATTCCTCTTCCTGGTGGGAAATGAGAGTTAAATTTGCCCATCCAGACACCTCCAGCTAGTCTCTCATTGGTTCTCGCTATTCCTGTTCATCTTCCACAGAAATTGCAAACTGGGCCAAACAGGAGGTTAAAGGGACTGACTCTCCAAGTGGGGAGAGTGTTAGTAAAGCGTCTGGAATGTTGCACCCGAGTACCAGGGTACGAAAACTGAGACATATTTGAACACGTCTCCCGATCACATGGTTGATCATACTCTAGGTTCCACATGCATGTTTTAGCTGAAGGAAGAATACCTAAAACCTGGGTAGTTGAAACCCGTGGAATGGGTACCATGCAATATGACTTCAAAGGGTCTTCATTTGCTCACCAAACCTCTCCAATCCTATCACTGCTGCATTTATGCCCCTGTACACATGCTTGATTCTCTTTCGGAGACATAGCAATCCATAGGTTTTAAGATACTTACTAGTCAGGTACATTCTTAGGCGTTTAATATGCGGTGTTGAGTCCATTTCGTTGAGCAAGGAGTAGCTCTTGTCTATTCCATATTTGGCTTAAGGAACTTTATCTGTGCTCATTTCAATCTCTGGTTTTATGCAGCACCCCAACTCACCTTTCCCCTTAAGCAAGCATAAGTTGGTTTTCTAAATTTGAGAACCTGTTCTGTTCTGTAATTCAGTTCCTGTGTAGCCAAGTTTACATTC
The DNA here is from genome assembly GCF_949987515.2 of Delphinus delphis. Taxonomy (NCBI): domain Eukaryota; kingdom Metazoa; phylum Chordata; class Mammalia; order Artiodactyla; family Delphinidae; genus Delphinus; species Delphinus delphis. Next base: position 362,385 of record NW_027192729.1, on the reverse strand, counting down.
CGTGTATTACTGATATCTTATGATGTTTCTTTTTCTGTGTGACTTATTTCAGTTAGAATCATCATACCTGAATCCACTCATTGTGCTGCTACGGGCCTGATGACACAGATTTCATTGCTGAGTGATATTGCTTTGTAAGTTAATACCACAACTTCTTTATCCATTTTTCACTTTCTGCGATGTTGAACTTGTACTGTAAATGAGGTTCTTGTAAACAGAGCCGTTCCAAACTTTGTGGTGGCTGTGTCTTTTTGATTTTAATTTCCCTAAGCTATAGGACCATAAGTGGAAGTGCCCTAGGTTCTGTTGCTTTGTTTTTTAGATGTTTCAGGAAACACCATACACTTCTCTCGAGTGGTTGTTGGCAATTTACATCCCACCCATCAGCATAACAAGGCTCCCAGTTCTCCATGGCCAGTCCTGCCTTTCTGGATTTTACACTTTTTTCAGATGGCCCTTTTGACCGGGGGGAAGTGAGACTTCATTGTAGTGCAGATTTCCTTTGCAAGCTTGCTTGGTTGGCCAAAAAGGGCGTATGCGTTTTATCCTGAATATATTCAGGAAAAAACGCATACGCCCTTTTTGGCCAAGTGCATCATTGTGGACGTTCTGCCTCTTTTCCTATGCTTTCAATGCAATTCCAGTCTACCTCCTGAAATCGGTTTCCTGCAATTCTGCCCCGCTTTCAAGTCCTCTTGGCAGCCTTACTTCAGTCTATTTTTGGACGATAGCTGTCATTTATAACTCTGCAGGTTTGTGAATTACAGTGCCCCTGAGCTCCTTTCTTCAACTCGCTTTCTTGTGACCTGGCCGCAACACCGCAGGATGTCTTCAGGCCCTAATCTGGTTCCGGCACGGCACGCTGAGCCTTTGGTTATTTCCTCTTCCTGGTGGGAAATGAGAGTTAAATTTGCCCGTCCAGACACCTCCAGCTAGTCTCTCATTGGTTCTCGCTATTCCTGTTCATCTTCCAAGAAATTGCAAACTGGGCCAAACAGGAGGGTAAAGGCGCTGACTCTCCAAGTGGGGAGAGTGTTAGTAAAGCATCTGGAATGTTGCACTCGAGTACCAGGGGAGGAAAACTGAGACATATTTGAACACGTTTCCCGTTCACATGGTTGATCATACTTCGGTTCCACATGCATCTTTTAGCTGAAGGAAGAATACCTTAAACCTGGGTATTTGAAACCCGTGGAATGGGTACCATGCAATATGACTTCAAAGGGTCTTCATTTGCTCACCGAACCTCTCCAATCCTATCACTGCTGCGTTTATGCCCCTGTACACATGCTTGATTCTCTTTCGGAGACATAGCAATCCATAGGTTTTAAGATACTTACTAGTCAGGTACATTCTTAGGCGTTGAATATGCGGTGTTGAGTCCATTTCGTTGAGCAAGGAGTAGCTCTTGTCTATTCCATATTTGGCTTAAGGAACTTTATCTGTGCTCATTTCAATCTCTGGTTTTATGCAGCACCCCAACTCACCTTTCCCCTTAAGCAAGCATAAGTTGGTTTTCTAAATTTGAGACCCTGTTCTGTTCTGTAATTCAGTTCCTGTGTAGCCAAGTTTACATTCCGTGTATTACTGATATCTTATGATGTTTCTTTTACTGTGTGACTTATTTCAGTTAGAATCATCATACCTGAATCCACTCATTGTGCTGCTAAGGGCCTGATGACACAGATTTCATTGCCTAGTGATATTGCTTTGTAAGTAAATACCACAACTTTTTTATCCATTTTTCACTTTCTGCGATGTTGAACTTGTACTGTAAACGAGGTTCTTGTAAACAGAGCCGTTCGAAACTTTGGGGTGGCTGTGTCTTTTTGATTTTAAATTCCCTAAGCTATAGGACCATAAGTGGAAGTGCCCTAGGCTCTGTTGCTTTGTTTTTTAGATGTTTCAGAAAACACCATACACTTCTCCCGAGTGTTTGTTGGCAATTTACATCCCGCCCTTCAGCATAACAAGGCTCCCAGTTCTCCATGGCCTGTCCTGCCTTTCTGGATTTTACACATTTTTCAGATGGCCCTTTTGACCGGGGGGAAGTGAGACTTCATTGTAGTGCAGATTTCCTTTGCAAGCTTGCTTGGTTGGCCAAAAAGGGCGTATGCGTTTTTTCCTGAATATATTCAGGAAAAAACGCATACGCCCTTTTTGGCCAAGTGCATCATTGTGGACGTTCTGCCTCTTTTCCTATGCTTTCAATGCAATTCCAGTCTACCTCCTGAAATCGGTTTCCTGCAATTCTGCCCCGCTTTCAAGTCCTTTTGGCAGCCTTACTTCAGTCTATTTTTGGACGATAGCTGTCATTTATAACTCTGCAGGTTTGTGAATTACAGTGCCCCTGAGCTCCTTTCTTCAACTCACTTTCTTTTGAGCTGGCCGCAACACCGCAGGCTGGCTTCAGGCCCTAATCTGGTTCCGGAACGGCACACTGAGCCTTTGGTTATTTCCTCTTCCTGGTGGGAAATGAGAGTTAAATTTGCCCGTCCAGACACCTCCAGCTAGCCTCTCATTTGTTCTCGCTATTCCTGTTCATCTTCCGCAGAAATTGCAAACTGGGCCAAACAGGAGGTTAAAGGCGCTGACTTTCCAAGTGGGGAGAGTGTTAGTAAAGCATCTGGAATGTTGCACCCGAGTACCAGGGGAGGAAATCTTAGACATATTTGAACACGTCTCCCATTCACATGGTTGATCATACTTGGGTTCCACATGCATGTTTTAGCTGAAGGAAGAATACCTAAAACCTGGGTAGTTGAAACCCGTGGAATGGGTACCATGCAATATGACTTCAAAGGGTCTTCATTTGCTCACCGAACCTCTCCAATCCTATCACTGCTGCGTTTATGCCCCTGTACACATGCTTGATTCTCTTTCAGAGACATAGCAATCCATAGGTTTTAAGATACTTACTAGTCAGGTACATTCTTAGGCGTTTAATATGGGGTGTTGAGTCCATTTCGTTGAGCAAGGAGTAGCTCTTGTCTATTCCATATTTGGCTTAAGGAACTTTATCTGTGCTCATTTCAATCTCTGGTTTTATGCAGCACCCCAACTCACCTTTCCCCTTAAGCAAGCATAAGTTGGTTTTCTAAATTTGAGACCTTGTTCTGTTCTGTAATTCAGTTTCTGTGTAGCCAAGTTTACATTCCATGTATTACTGATATCTTATGATGTTTCTTTTTCTGTGTGACTTATTTCAGTTAGAATCATCATACCTGAATCCACTCATTGTGCTGCTAAGGGCCTGATGACACAGATTTCATTGCTGAGTGATATTGTTTTGTAAGTAAATACCACAACTTCTTTATCCATTTTTCACTTTCTGCGATGTTGAACTTGTACTGTAAAAGAGGTTCTTGTAAACAGAGGCGTCCCAAACTTTGGGGTGGCTGTGTCTTTTTGATTTTAATTTCCCTAAGCTATAGGACCATAAGTGGCAGTGCCCTAGGCTCTGTTGCTTTGTTTTTTAGATGTTTCAGGAAACACCATACACTTCTCCTGAGTGTCTGTTGGTAATTTACATCCCGCCCATCAGCATAACAAGGCTCCCAGTTCTCCATGGCCTGTCCTGCCTTTCAGGATTTTACACTTTTTTCAGATGGTCCTTTTGACCGGGGGGAAGTGAGACTTCATTGTAGTGCAGATTTCCTTTGCAAGCTTGCTTGGTTGGCCAAAAAGGGCGTATGCGTTTTTTCCTGAATATATTCAGGAAAAAACGCATACGCCCTTTTTGGCCAAGTGCATCATTGTGGACGTTCTGCCTCTTTTCCTATGCTTTCAATGCAATTCCAGTCTACCTCCTGAAATTGGTTTCCTGCAATTCTGCCCCGCTTTCAAGTCCTCTTGGCAGCCTTACTTCAGTCTATTTTTGTACGATAGCTGTCATTTATAACTCTGCAGGTTTGTGAATTACAGTGCCCCTGAGCTCCTTTCTTCAACTCGCTTTCTTGTGACCTGGCCGCAACACCGCAGGATGGCTTCAGGCCCTAATCTGGTTCTGGCACGGCACGCTGAGCCTTTGGTTAATTCCTCTTCCTGGTGGGAAATGAGAGTTAAATTTGCCCATCCAGACACCTCCAGCTAGTCTCTCATTGGTTCTCGTTATTCCTGTTCATCTTCCACAGATATTGCAAACTGGGCCAAACAGGAGGTTAAAGGGACTGACTCTCCAAGTGGGGAGAGTGTTAGTAAAGCGTCTGGAATGTTGCACCCGAGTACCAGGGTACGAAAACTGAGACATATTTGAACACGTCTCCCGATCACATGGTTGATCATACTCTAGGTTCCACATGCATGTTTTAGCTGAAGGAAGAATACCTTAAACCTGGAGAGTTGAAACCCGTGGAATGGGTACCATGCAATATGACTTCAAAGGGTCTTCATTTGCTCACCGAACCTCTCCAATCCTATCACTGCTGCGTTTATGCCCCTGTACACATGCTTGATTCTCTTTCGGAGACATAGCAATGCATAGGTTTTACGATACTTACTAGTCAGGTACATTCTTAGGCGTTTAATATGGGGTGTTGAGTCCATTTCGTTGAGCAAGGAGTAGCTCTTGTCTATTCCATATTTGGCTTAAGGAACTTTATCTGTGCTCATTTCAATCTCTGGCTTTATGCAGCACCCCAACTCACCTTTCCCCTTAAGCAAGCATAAGTTGGTTTTCTAAATTTGAGACCCTGTTCTGTTTTGGAATGCAGTTCCTGTGTAGCCAAGTTTACATTCCGTGTATTAGTGATATCTTATGATGTTTCTTTTTCTGTGTGACTTATTTCAGTTAGAATCATCGTACCTGAATCCACTCATTATGCTGCTACGGGCCTGATGACATAGATTTCATTGCTGAGTGATACTGCATTGTACGTAAGTACCACAAGTTCTTTATCCATTTTTCACTTTCTGTGATATTGAACTTGTACGGTAAACGAGGTTCTTGTAAACAGAGCCAATCCAAACTTTGGGGTGGCTGTGTCTTTTTGATTTTAATTTCCCTAAGCTATAGGACCATAAGTTGAAGTGCCCTACGTTCTGTTGCTTTGTTTTTTAGATGTTTCAGGAAACACCATACACTTCTCCCGAGTGGTTGTTGGCAATTTACATCCCGCCCATCAGCATAACAAGGCTCCCAGTTCTCCATGGCCTGTCCTGCCTTTCTGGATTTTACACTTTTTTCAGATGGCCCTTTTGACCGGGGGGAAGTGAGACTTCATTGTAGTGCAGATTTCCTTTGCAAGCTTGCTTGGTTGGCCAAAAAGGGCGTATGCGTTTTTTCCTGAATATATTCAGGAAAAAACGCATACGCCCTTTTTGGCCAAGTGCATCATTGTGGACGTTCTGCCTCTTTTCCTATGCTTTCAATGCAATTCCAGTCTACCTCCTGAAATCGGTTTCCTGCAATTCTGCCCCGCTTTCAAGTCCTCTTGGCAGCCTTACTTCAGTCTATTGTTGGACGATAGCTGTCATTTATAACTCTGCAGGTTTGTGAATTACAGTGCCCCTGAGCTCCTTTCTTCAACTCGCTTTCTTGTGACCTGGCCGCAACACCGCAGGATGGCTTCAGGCCCTAATCTGATTCCGGTACGGCACGCTGAGCCTTTGGTTATTTCCTCTTCCTGGTGGGAAATGAGAGTTAAATTTGCCCGTCCAGACACCTCCAGCTAGCCTCTCATTGGTTCTCGCTATTCCTGTTCATCTTCCGCAGAAATTGCAAACTGGGCCAAACAGGAGGTTAAAGGGACTGACTCTCCAAGTCGGGAGAGTGTTAGTAAAGCGTCTGGAATGTTCCACCGAAGTACCAGGGGACGAAAACTGAGACATATTTGAACACGTCTCCCGATCACACGGTTGAACACACTCTGGGTTCCACATGCATGTTTTAGCTGAAGAAAGAATACCTTAAACCTGGATAGTTGAGACCCGTGGAATGGGTACCATGCAATATGACTTCAAAGGGTCTTCATTTGCTCACCGAATCTCTCCAGTCCTATCACTGCTGCGTTTATGACCCTTGTACACACGCTTGATTCTCTTTTGGAGACATAGCAATCCATAGGTTTTAAGATACTTACTAGTCAGGTATATTCTTAGGCGTTTAATATGGGGTGTGGAGTCCATTTCGTTGAGCAAGGAGTAGCTCTTGTCTATTCCATATTTGGCTTAAGGAACTTTATCTGTGCTCATTTCAATCTCTGGTTTTATGCAGCACCCCAACTCACCTTTACTCCTAAGCAAGCATAAGTTGGTTTTCTAAATTTGAGACCCTGTTCTGTTCTGTAATTCAGTTCCTGTGTAGCCAAGTTTACATTCCGTGTATTAGTGATATCTTATGATGTTTCTTTTTCTGTGTGACTTATTTCAGTTAGAATCATCGTACCTGAATCCACTCATTATGCTGCTACGGGCCTGATGACATAGATTTCATTGCTGAGTGATACTGCATTGTACGTAAGTACCACAAGTTCTTTATCCATTTTTCACTTTCTGTGATATTGAACTTGTACGGTAAACGAGGTTCTTGTAAACGGAGGCGTCCCAAACTTTGGGGTGGCTGTGTCTTTTTGATTTTAATTTCCCTAAGCTATAGGACCATAAATGGAAGTGCCCTAGGCTCTGTTGCTTTGTTTTTTAGATGTTTCAGGAAACACCATACACTTCTCCTGAGTGTCTGTTGGCAATTTACATCCCGCCCATCAGCATAACAAGGCTCCCAGTTCTCAATGGCCTGTTGCCTTTCTGGATTTTACACTTTTTTCAGATGGCCCTTTTGACCGAGGGGAAGTGAGACTTCATTGTAGTGCAGATTTCCTTTGCAAGCTTGCTTGGTTGGCCAAAAAGGGCGTATGCGTTTTTTCCTGAATATATTCAGGAAAAAACGCATACGCCCTTTTTGGCCAAGTGCATCATTGTGGACGTTCTGCCTCTTTTCCTATGCTTTCAATGCAATTCCAGTCTACCTCCTGAAATCGGTTTCCTGCAATTCTGCCCCGCTTTCAAGTCCTCTTGGCAGCCTTACTTCAGTCTATTTTTGGACGATAGCTGTCATTTATAACTCTGCAGGTTTGTGAATTACAGTGCCCCTGAGCTCCTTTCTTCAACTCGCTTTCTTTTGAGCTGGCCGCAACACCGCAGGATGGCTTCAGGCCCTAATATGGTTCCGGTACGGCACGCTGAGCCTTTGGTTATTTCCTCTTCCTGGTGGGAAATGAGAGTTAAATTTGCCCGTCCAGACACCTCCAGCTAGCCTCTCATTGGTTCTCGCTATTCCTGTTCATCTTCCGCAGAAATTGCAAACTGGGCCAAACAGGAGGTTAAAGGGACTGACTCTCCAAGTCGGGAGAGTGTTAGTAAAGCGTCTGGAATGTTCCACCGAAGTACCAGGGGACGAAAACTGAGACATATTTGAACACGTCTCCCGATCACACGGTTGATCACACTCTGGGTTCCACATGCATGTTTTAGCTGAAGAAAGAATACCTTAAACCTGGATAGTTGAGACCCGTGGAATGGGTACCATGCAATATGACTTCAAAGGGTCTTCATTTGCTCACCGAATCTCTCCAATCCTATCACTGCTGCGTTTATGACCCTTGTACACACGCTTCATTCTCTTTTGGAGACATAGCAATCCATAGGTTTTAAGATACTTACTAGTCAGGTATATTCTTAGGCGTTTAATATGGGGTGTGGAGTCCATTTCGTTGAGCAAGGAGTAGCTCTTGTCTATTCCATATTTGGCTTAAGGAACTTTATCTGTGCTCATTTCAATCTCTGGTTTTATGCAGCACCCCAACTCACCTTTCCCCTGAAGCAAGCATAAGTTGGTTTTCTAAATTTGAGACCCTGTTCTGTTCTGTAATTCAGTTCCTGTGTAGCCAAGTTTACATTCCGTGTATTAGTGATATCTTATGATGTTTCTTTTTCTGTGTGACTTATTTCAGTTAGAATCATCGTACCTGAATCCACTCATTATGCTGCTACGGGCCTGATGACATAGATTTCATTGCTGAGTGATACTGCATTGTACGTAAGTACGACAAGTTCTTTATCCATTTTTCACTTTCTGTGATATTGAACTTGTACGGTAAACGAGGTTCTTGTAAACGGAGGCGTCCCAAACTTTGGGGTGGCTGTGTCTTTTTGATTTTAATTTCCCTAAGCTATAGGACCATAAATGGAAGTGCCCTAGGCTCTGTTGCTTTGTTTTTTAGATGTTTCAGGAAACACCATACACTTCTCCTGAGTGTCTGTTGGCAATTTACATCCCGCCCATCAGCATAACAAGGCTCCCAGTTCTCAATGGCCTGTTGCCTTTCTGGATTTTACACTTTTTTCAGATGGCCCTTTTGACCGGGGGGAAGTGAGACTTCATTGTAGTGCAGATTTCCTTTGCAAGCTTGCTTGGTTGGCCAAAAAGGGCGTATGCGTTTTTTCCTGAATATATTCAGGAAAAAACGCATACGCCCTTTTTGGCCAAGTGCATCATTGTGGACGTTCTGCCTCTTTTCCTATGCTTTCAATGCAATTCCAGTCTACCTCCTGAAATCGGTTTCCTGCAATTCTGCCCCGCTTTCAAGTCCTCTTGGCAGCCTTACTTCAGTCTATTTTTGGACGATAGCTGTCATTTATAACTCTGCAGGTTTGTGAATTACAGTGCCCCTGAGCTCCTTTCTTCAACTCGCTTTCTTTTGAGCTGGCCGCAACACCGCAGGATGGCTTCAGGCCCTAATCTGGTTCCGGTACGGCACGCTGAGCCTTTGGTTATTTCCTCTTCCTGGTGGGAAATGAGAGTTAAATTTGCCCGTCCAGACACCTCCAGCTAGCCTCTCATTGGTTCTCACTATTCCTGTTCATCTTCCAAGAAATTGCAAACTGGGCCAAACAGGAGGTTAAAGGGACTGACTCTCCAAGTGGGGAGAGTGTTAGTAAAGCGTCTGGAATGTTGCACCCGAGTACCAGGGGAGGAAAACTGAGACATATTTGAACACGTCTACCGATCACATGGTTGATCATACTCTGGGTTCCACATGCATGTTTTAGCTGAAGGAAGAATACCTAAAATCTGCGTAGTTGAAACCCGTGTAATGGGTACCATGCAATATGACTTCAAAGGGTCTTCATTTGCTCACTGAACCGCTCCAATCCTATCACTGCTGCGTTTATGCCCCTGTACACATGCTTGATTCTCTTTCGGAGACATAGCAATCTATAGGTTTTAAGATACTTACTAGTCAGGTACATTCTTAGGCGTTTAATATGCGGTGTTGAGTCCATTTCATTGAGCAAGGAGTAGCTCTTGTCTATTCCATATTTGGCTTAAGGATCTTTGTGCTCATTTCAATCTCTGGTTTTATGCAGCACCCCAACTCACCTTTCCCCTTAAGCAAGCATAAGTTGGTTTTCTAAATTTGAGACCCTGTTCTGTTCTGTAATTCAGTTCCTGTGTAGCCAAGTTTACATTCCGTGTATTAGTGATATCTTATGATGTTTCTTTTTCTGTGTGCCTTATTTTAGTTAGAATCATCGTACCTGAATCCACTCATTATGCTGCTACGGGCCTGATGACATAGATTTCATTGCTGAGTGATACTGCATTGTACGTAAGTACGACAAGTTCTTTATCCATTTTTCACTTTCTGTGATATTGAACTTGTACGGTAAACGAGGTTCTTGTAAACGGAGGCGTCCCAAACTTTGGGGTGGCTGTGTCTTTTTGATTTTAATTTCCCTAAGCTATAGGACCATAAATGGAAGTGCCCTAGGCTCTGTTGCTTAGTTTTTTAGATGTTTCAGGAAACACCATACACTTCTCCTGAGTGTCTGTTGGCAATTTACATCCCGCCCATCAGCATAACAAGGCTCCCAGTTCTCAATGGCCTGTTGTCTTTCTGGATTTTACACTTTTTTCAGATGGCCCTTTTGACCCGGGGGAAGTGAGACTTCATTGTAGTGCAGATTTCCTTTGCAAGCTTGCTTGGTTGGCCAAAAAGGGCGTATGCGTTTTTTCCTGAATATATTCAGGAAAAAACGCATACGCCCTTTTTGGCCAAGTCATCATTGTGGACGTTCTGCCTCTTTTCCTATGCTTTCAATGCAATTCCACTCTACCTCCTGAAATCGGTTTCCTGCAATTCTGCCCCGCTTTCAAGTCCTCTTGGCAGCCTTACTTCAGTCTATTTTTGGACGATAGCTGTCATTTATAACTCTGCAGGTTTGTGAATTACAGTGCCCCTGAGCTCCTTTCTTCAACTCGCTTTCTTTTGAGCTGGCCGCAACACCGCAGGATGGCTTCAGGCCCTAATCTGGTTCCGGTACGGCACGCTGAGCCTTTGGTTATTTCCTCTTCCTGGTGGGAAATGAGAGTTAAATTTGCCCGTCCAGACACCTCCAGCTAGCCTCTCATTGGTTCTCACTATTCCTGTTCATCTTCCGCAGAAATTGCAAACTGGGCCAAACAGGAGGTTAAAGGGACTGACTCTCCAAGTGGGGAGAGTGTTAGTAAAGCGTCTGGAATGTTGCACCCGAGTACCAGGGGAGGAAAACTGAGACATATTTGAACACGTCTACCGATCACATGGTTGATCATACTCTGGGTTCCACATGCATGTTTTAGCTGAAGGAAGAATACCTAAAATCTGCGTAGTTGAAACCCGTGGAATGGGAACCATGCAATATGACTTCAAAGGCTCTTCATTTGCTCACCGAACCTCTCCAATCCTATCACTGCTGCGTTTATGCCCCTGTACACATGCTTGATTCTCTTTCGGAGACATAGCAATCCATAGGTTTTAAGATACTTACTAGTCAGGTACATTCTTAGGCGTTTAATATGCGGTGTTGAGTCCATTTCGTTGAGCAAGGAGTAGCTCTTGTCTATTCCATATTTGGCTTAAGGAACTTTGTGCTCATTTCAATCTCTGGTTTTATGCAGCACCCCAACTCACCTTTCCCCTTAAGCAAGCATAAGTTGGTTTTCTAAATTTGAGACCCTGTTCTGTTCTGTAATTCAGTTCCTGTGTAGCCAAGTTTACATTCCGTGTATTACTGATATCTTATGATGTTTCTTTTTCTGTGTGACTTATTTCAGTTAGAATCATCATACCTGAATCCACTCATTGTGCTGCTAAGGGCCTGATGACACAGATTTCATTGCTGAGTGATATTGCTTTGTAAGTAAATACCACAACTTCTTTACCCATTTTTCACTTTCTGCAATGTTGAACTTGTACTGTAAATGAGGTTCTTGTAAACAGAGCCGTTCCAAACTTTGGGGTGGCTGTGTCTTTTTGATTTTAATTTCCCTAAGCTATAGGACCATAAGTGGAAGTGCCCTACGCTCTGTTGCTTTGTTTTTTAGATGTTTCAGGAAACACCATACACTTCTCCTGAGTGTCTGTTGGCAATTTACATCCCGCCCATCAGCATAACAAGGCTCCCAGTTCTCCATGGCCTGTCCTGCCTTTCTGGATTTTACACTTTTTTCAGATGGCCCTTTTGACCGGGGGGAAGTGAGACTTCATTGTAGTGCAGATTTCCTTTGCAAGTTTGCTTGGTTGGCCAAAAAGGGCGTATGCGTTTTTTCCTGAATATATTCAGGAAAAAACGCATACGCCCTTTTTGGCCAAGTGCATCATTGTGGACGTTCTGCCTCTTTTCCTATGCTTTCAATGCAATTCCAGTCTACCTCCTGAAATCGGTTTCCTGCAATTCTGCCCCGCTTTCAAGTCCTCTTGGCAGCCTTACTTCAGTCTATTTTTGGACGATAGCTGTCATTTATAACTCTGCAGGTTTGTGAATTACAGTGCCCCTGAGCTCCTTTCTTCAACTCGCTTTCTTGTGACCTGGCCGCAACACCGCAGGATGTCTTCAGGCCCTAATCTGGTTCTGGCACGGCACGCTGAGCCTTTGGTTAATTCCTCTTCCTGGTGGGAAATGAGAGTTAAATTTGCCCATCCAGACACCTCCAGCTAGTCTCTCATTGGTTCTCGCTATTCCTGTTCATCTTCCGCAGAAATTGCAAACTGGGCCAAACAGGAGGTTAAAGGGACTGACTCTCCAAGTGGGGAGAGTGTTAGTAAAGCGTCTGGAATGTTGCACCCGAGTACCAGGGGAGGAAAACTGAGACATATTTGAACACGTCTCCCGTTCACATGGTTGATCATACTTGGGTTCCACATGCATGTTTTAGCTGAAGGAAGAATACCTTAAACCTGGAGAGTTAAGACACGTGTAATGGGTACCATGCAATATGACTTCAAAGGGTCTTCATTTGCTCACCGAACCTCTCCAATCCTATCACTGCTGCGTTTATGCCCCTGTACACATGCTTGATTCTCTTTCGGAGACATAGCAATCCATAGGTTTTAAGATACTTACTAGTCAGATACATTCTTAGGCGTTTAATATGCGGTGTTGAGTCCATTTCGTTGAGCAAGGAGTAGCTCTTGTCTATTCCATATTTGACTTAAGGAACTTTATCTGTGCTCATTTCAATCTCTGGTTTTATGCAGCACCCCAACTCACCTTTACCCTTAAGCAAGCATAAGTTGGTTTTCTAAATTTGAGACCCTGTTCTGTTCTGTAATTCAGTTCCTGTGTAGCCAAGTTTACATTCCGTGTATTACTGATATCTTATGATATTTCTTTTTCTGTGTGACTTATTTCAGTTAGAATCATCATACCTGAATCCACTCATTGTGCTGCTAAGGGCCTGATGACACAGATTTCATTGCTGAGTGATATTGCTTTGTAAGTAAATACCACAACTTCTTTATCCATTTTTCACTTTCTGCGATGTTGAACTTGTACTGTAAACGAGGTTCTTGTAAACAGAGCCGTTCCAAACTTTGGGGTGGCTGTGTCTTTTTGATTTTAATTTCCCTAAGCTATAGGACCATAAGTGGAAGTGCCCTAGGTTCTGTTGCTTTGTTTTTTAGATGTTTCAGGAAACACCATACACTTCTCCCGAGTGGTTGTTGGCAATTTACATCCCGCCCATCAGCATAACAAGGCTCCCAGTTCTCCATGGCCTGTCCTGCCTTTCTGGATTTTACACTTTTTTCAGATGGCCCTTTTGACTGGGGGGAAGTGAGACTTCATTGTAGTGCAGATTTCCTTTGCAAGCTTGCTTGGTTGGCCAAAAAGGGCGTATGCGTTTTTTCCTGAATATATTCAGGAAAAAACGCATACGCCCTTTTTGGCCAAGTGCATCATTGTGGACGTTCTGCCTCTTTTCCTATGCTTTCAATGCAATTCCAGTCTACCTCCTGAAATCGGTTTCCTGCAATTCTGCCCCGCTTTCAAGTCCTCTTGGCAGCCTTACTTCAGTCTATTTTTGGACGATAGCTGTCATTTATAACTCTGCAGGTTTGTGAATTACAGTGCCCCTGAGCTCCTTTCTTCAACTCGCTTTCTTTTGAGCTGGCCGCCACACCGCAGTATGGCTTCAGGCCCTAATCTGGTTCCGGTACGGCACGCTGAGCCTTTGGTTATTTCCTCTTCCTGGTGGGAAATGAGAGTTAAATTTGCCCTTCCAGACACCTCCAGCTAGCCTCTCATTGGTTCTCGCTATTCCTGTTCATCTTCCGCAGAAATTGCAAACTGGGCCAAACAGGAGGTTAAAGGGACTGACTCTCCAAGTCGGGAGAGTGTTAGTAAAGCATCTAGAATGTTCCACCGAAGTACCAGGGGACGAAAACTGAGACATATTTGAACACGTCTCCCGATCACACGGTTGATCATACTCTGGGTTCCACATGCATGTTTTAGCTGAAGAAAGAATACCTTAAACCTGGATAGTTGAGACCCGTGGAATGGGTACCATGCAATATGACTTCAAAGGGTCTTCATTTGCTCACCGAATCTCTCCAATCCTATCACTGCTGCGTTTATGACCCTTGTACACACGCTTGATTCTCTTTTGGAGACATAGCAATCCATAGGTTTTAAGATACTTACTAGTCAGGTATATTCTTAGGCGTTTAATATGGGGTGTGGAGTCCATTTCGTTGAGCAAGGAGTAGCTCTTGTCTATTCCATATTTGGCTTAAGGAACTTTATCTGTGCTCATTTCAATCTCTGGTTTTATGCAGCACCCCAACTCACCTTTCCCCTTAAGCAAGCATAAGTTGGTTTTCTAAATTTGAGACCCTGTTCTGTTCTGTAATTCAGTTCCTGTGTAGCCAAGTTTACATTCCGTGTATTAGTGATATCTTATGATGTTTCTTTTTCTGTGTGACTTATTTTAGTTAGAATCATCGTACCTGAATCCACTCATTATGCTGCTACGGGCCTGATGACATAGATTTCATTGCTGAGTGATACTGCATTGTACGTAAGTACGACAAGTTCTTTATCCATTTTTCACTTTCTGTGATATTGAACTTGTACGGTAAACGAGGTTCTTGTAAACGGAGGCGTCCCAAACTTTGGGGTGGCTGTGTCTTTTTGATTTTAATTTCCCTAAGCTATAGGACCATAAATGGAAGTGCCCTAGGCTCTGTTGCTTAGTTTTTTAGATGTTTCAGGAAACACCATACACTTCTCCTGAGTGTCTGTTGGCAATTTACATCCCGCCCATCAGCATAACAAGGCTCCCAGTTCTCAATGGCCTGTTGTCTTTCTGGATTTTACACTTTTTTCAGATGGCCCTTTTGACCGGGGGGAAGTGAGACTTCTTTGTAGTGCAGATTTCCTTTGCAAGCTTGCTTGGTTGGCCAAAAAGGGCGTATGCGTTTTTTCCTGAATATATTCAGGAAAAAACGCATACGCCCTTTTTGGCCAAGTCATCATTGTGGACGTTCTGCCTCTTTTCCTATGCTTTCAATGCAATTCCAGTCTACCTCCTGAAATCGGTTTCCTGCAATTCTGCCCCGCTTTCAAGTCCTCTTGGCAGCCTTACTTCAGTCTATTTTTGGACGATAGCTGTCATTTATAACTCTGCAGGTTTGTGAATTACAGTGCCCCTGAGCTCCTTTCTTCAACTCGCTTTCTTTTGAGCTGGCCGCAACACCGCAGGATGGCTTCAGGCCCTAATCTGGTTCCGGTACGGCACGCTGAGCCTTTGGTTATTTCCTCTTCCTGGTGGGAAATGAGAGTTAAATTTGCCCGTCCAGACACCTCCAGCTAGCCTCTCATTGGTTCTCACTATTCCTGTTCATCTTCCGCAGAAATTGCAAACTGGGCCAAACAGGAGGTTAAAGGGACTGACTCTCCAAGTGGGGAGAGTGTTAGTAAAGCGTCTGGAATGTTGCACCCGAGTACCAGGGGAGGAAAACTGAGACATATTTGAACACGTCTACCGATCACATGGTTGATCATACTCTGGGTTCCACATGCATGTTTTAGCTGAAGGAAGAATACCTAAAATCTGCGTAGTTGAAACCCGTGGAACGGGAACCATGCAATATGACTTCAAAGGGTCTTCATTTGCTCACTGAACCGCTCCAATCCTATCACTGCTGCGTTTATGCCCCTGTACACATGCTTGATTCTCTTTCGGAGACATAGCAATCCATAGGTTTTAAGATACTTACTAGTCAGGTACATTCTTAGGCGTTTAATATGCGGTGTTGAGTCCATTTCGTTGAGCAAGGAGTAGCTCTTGTCTATTCCATATTTGGCTTAAGGAACTTTGTGCTCATTTCAATCTCTGGTTTTATGCAGCACCCCAACTCACCTTTCCCCTTAAGCAAGCATAAGTTGGTTTTCTAAATTTGAGACCCTGTTCTGTTCTGTAATTCAGTTCCTGTGTAGCCAAGTTTACATTCCGTGTATTACTGATATCTTATGATGTTTCTTTTTCTGTGTGACTTATTTCAGTTAGAATCATCATACCTGAATCCACTCATTGTGCTGCTAAGGGCCTGATGACACAGATTTCATTGCTGAGTGATATTGCTTTGTAAGTAAATACCACAACTTCTTTATCCATTTTTCACTTTCTGCGATGTTGAACTTGTACTGTAAACGAGGTTCTTGTAAACAGAGCCGTTCCAAACTTTGGGGTGGCTGTGTCTTTTTGATTTTAATTTCCCTAAGCTATAGGACCATAAGTGGAAGTGCCCTAGGTTCTGTTGCTTTGTTTTTAGATGTTTCAGGAAACACCATACACTTCTCCCGAGTGGTTGTTGGCAATTTACATCCCGCCCATCAGCATAACAAGGCTCCCAGTTCTCCATGGCCTGTCCTGCCTTTCTGGATTTTACCCTTTTTTCAGATGGCCCTTTTGACCGGGGGGAAGTGAGACTTCATTGTAGTGCAGATTTCCTTTGCAAGCTTGCTTGGTTGGCCAAAAAGGGCGTATGCGTTTTTTCCTGAATATATTCAGGAAAAAACGCATACGCCCTTTTTGGCCAAGTGCATCATTGTGGACGTTCTGCCTCTTTTCCTATGCTTTCAATGCAATTCCAGTCTACCTCCTGAAATCGGTTTCCTGCAATTCTGCCCCGCTTTCAAGTCCTCTTGGCAGCCTTACTTCAGTCTATTTTTGGACGATAGCTGTCATTTATAACTCTGCAGGTTTGTGAATTACAGTGCCCCTGAGCTCCTTTCTTCAACTCGCTTTCTTTTGAGCTGGCCGCAACACTGCAGGATGGCTTCAGGCCCTAATCTGGTTCCGGTACGGCATGCTGAGCCTTTGGTTATTTCCTCTTCCTGGTGGGAAATGAGAGTTAAATTTGCCCGTCCAGACACCTCCAGCTAGCCTCTCATTGGTTCTCGCTATTCCTGTTCATCTTCCACAGAAATTGCAAACTGGGCCAAACAGGAGGTTAAAGGGACTGACTCTCCAAGTGGGGAGAGTGTTAGTAAAGCGTCTGGAATGTTGCACCCGAGTACCAGGGGAGGAAAACTGAGACATATTTGAACACGTCTCCCGTTCACATGGTTGATCATACTTGGGTTCCACATGCATGTTTTAGCTGAAGGAAGAATACCTTAAACCTGGAGAGTTAAGACACGTGTAATGGGTACCATGCAATATGACTTCAAAGGGTCTTCATTTGCTCACCGAACCTCTCCAATCCTATCACTGCTGCGTTTATGCCCCTGTACACATGCTTGATTCTCTTTCGGAGACATAGCAATCCATAGGTTTTAAGATACTTACTAGTCAGATACATTCTTAGGCGTTTAATATGCGGTGTTGAGTCCATTTCGTTGAGCAAGGAGTAGCTCTTGTCTATTCCATATTTGACTTAAGGAACTTTATCTGTGCTCATTTCAATCTCTGGTTTTATGCAGCACCCCAACTCACCTTTACCCTTAAGCAAGCATAAGTTGGTTTTCTAAATTTGAGACCCTGTTCTGTTCTGTAATTCAGTTCCTGTGTAGCCAAGTTTACATTCCGTGTATTACTGATATCTTATGATATTTCTTTTTCTGTGTGACTTATTTCAGTTAGAATCATCATACCTGAATCCACTCATTGTGCTGCTAAGGGCCTGATGACACAGATTTCATTGCTGAGTGATATTGCTTTGTAAGTAAATACCACAACTTCTTTATCCATTTTTCACTTTCTGCGATGTTGAACTTGTACTGTAAACGAGGTTCTTGTAAACAGAGCCGTTCCAAACTTTGGGGTGGCTGTGTCTTTTTGATTTTAATTTCCCTAAGCTATAGGACCATAAGTGGAAGTGCCCTAGGTTCTGTTGCTTTGTTTTTTAGATGTTTCAGGAAACACCATACACTTCTCCCGAGTGGTTGTTGGCAATTTACATCCCGCCCATCAGCATAACAATGCTCCCAGTTCTCCATGGCCTGTCCTGCCTTTCTGGATTTTACACTTTTTTCAGATGGCCCTTTTGACCGGGGGGAAGTGAGACTTCATTGTAGTGCAGATTTCCTTTGCAAGCTTGCTTGGTTGGCCAAAAAGGGCGTATGCGTTTTTTCCTGAATATATTCAGGAAAAAACGCATACGCCCTTTTTGGCCAAGTGCATCATTGTGGACGTTCTGCCTCTTTTCCTATGCTTTCAATGCAATTCCAGTCTACCTCCTGAAATCGGTTTCCTGCAATTCTGCCCCGCTTTCAAGTCCTCTTGGCAGCCTTACTTCAGTCTATTTTTGGACGATAGCTGTCATTTATAACTCTGCAGGTTTGTGAATTACAGTGCCCCTGAGCTCCTTTCTTCAACTCGCTTTCTTTTGAGCTGGCCGCCACACCGCAGTATGGCTTCAGGCCCTAATCTGGTTCCGGTATGGCACGCTGAGCCTTTGGTTATTTCCTCTTCCTGGTGGGAAATGAGAGTTAAATTTGCCCTTCCAGACACCTCCAGCTAGCCTCTCATTGGTTCTCGCTATTCCTGTTCATCTTCCGCAGAAATTGCAAACTGGGCCAAACAGGAGGTTAAAGGGACTGACTCTCCAAGTCGGGAGAGTGTTAGTAAAGCATCTGGAATGTTCCACCGAAGTACCAGGGGACGAAAACTGAGACATATTTGAACACGTCTCCCGATCACACGGTTGATCATACTCTGGGTTCCACATGCATGTTTTAGCTGAAGAAAGAATACCTTAAACCTGGATAGTTGAGACCCGTGGAATGGGTACCATGCAATATGACTTCAAAGGGTCTTCATTTGCTCACCGAACCTCTCCAATCCTATCACTGCTGCGTTTATGACCCTTGTACACACGCTTGATTCTCTTTTGGAGACATAGCAATCCATAGGTTTTAAGATACTTACTAGTCAGGTATATTCTTAGGCGTTTAATATGGGGTGTGGAGTCCATTTCGTTGAGCAAGGAGTAGCTCTTGTCTATTCCATATTTGGCTTAAGGAACTTTATCTGTGCTCATTTCAATCTCTGGTTTTATGCAGCACCCCAACTCACCTTTCCCCTTAAGCAAGCATAAGTTGGTTTTCTAAATTTGAGACCCTGTTCTGTTCTGTAATTCAGTTCCTGTGTAGCCAAGTTTACATTCCGTGTATTAGTGATATCTTATGATGTTTCTTTTTCTGTGTGACTTATTTTAGTTAGAATCATCGTACCTGAATCCACTCATTATGCTGCTACGGGCCTGATGACATAGATTTCATTGCTGAGTGATACTGCATTGTACGTAAGTACGACAAGTTCTTTATCCATTTTTCACTTTCTGTGATATTGAACTTGTACGGTAAACGAGGTTCTTGTAAACGGAGGCGTCCCAAACTTTGGGGTGGCTGTGTCTTTTTGATTTTAATTTCCCTAAGCTATAGGACCATAAATGGAAGTGCCCTAGGCTCTGTTGCTTAGTTTTTTAGATGTTTCAGGAAACACCATACACTTCTCCTGAGTGTCTGTTGGCAATTTACATCCCGCCCATCAGCATAACAAGGCTCCCAGTTCTCAATGGCCTGTTGTCTTTCTGGATTTTACACTTTTTTCAGATGGCCCTTTTGACCGGGGGGAAGTGAGACTTCATTGTAGTGCAGATTTCCTTTGCAAGCTTGCTTGGTTGGCCAAAAAGGGCGTATGCGTTTTTTCCTGAATATATTCAGGAAAAAACGCATACGCCCTTTTTGGCCAAGTCATCATTGTGGACGTTCTGCCTCTTTTCCTATGCTTTCAATGCAATTCCAGTCTACCTCCTGAAATCGGTTTCCTGCAATTCTGCCCCGCTTTCAAGTCCTCTTGGCAGCCTTACTTCAGTCTATTTTTGGACGATAGCTGTCATTTATAACTCTGCAGGTTTGTGAATTACAGTGCCCCTGAGCTCCTTTCTTCAACTCGCTTTCTTTTGAGCTGGCCGCAACACCGCAGGATGGCTTCAGGCCCTAATCTGGTTCCGGTACGGCACGCTGAGCCTTTGGTTATTTCCTCTTCCTGGTGGGAAATGAGAGTTAAATTTGCCCGTCCAGACACCTCCAGCTAGCCTCTCATTGGTTCTCACTATTCCTGTTCATCTTCCGCAGAAATTGCAAACTGGGCCAAACAGGAGGTTAAAGGGACTGACTCTCCAAGTGGGGAGAGTGTTAGTAAAGCGTCTGGAATGTTGCACCCGAGTACCAGGGGAGGAAAACTGAGACATATTTGAACACGTCTACCGATCACATGGTTGATCATACTCTGGGTTCCACATGCATGTTTTAGCTGAAGGAAGAATACCTAAAATCTGCGTAGTTGAAACCCGTGGAACGGGAACCATGCAATATGACTTCAAAGGGTCTTCATTTGCTCACTGAACCGCTCCAATCCTATCACTGCTGCGTTTATGCCCCTGTACACATGCTTGATTCTCTTTCGGAGACATAGCAATCCATAGGTTTTAAGATACTTACTAGTCAGGTACATTCTTAGGCGTTTAATATGCGGTGTTGAGTCCATTTCGTTGAGCAAGGAGTAGCTCTTGTCTATTCCATATTTGGCTTAAGGAACTTTGTGCTCATTTCAATCTCTGGTTTTATGCAGCACCCCAACTCACCTTTCCCCTTAAGCAAGCATAAGTTGGTTTTCTAAATTTGAGACCCTGTTCTGTTCTGTAATTCAGTTCCTGTGTAGCCAAGTTTACATTCCGTGTATTACTGATATCTTATGATGTTTCTTTTTCTGTGTGACTTATTTCAGTTAGAATCATCATACCTGAATCCACTCATTGTGCTGCTAAGGGCCTGATGACACAGATTTCATTGCTGAGTGATATTGCTTTGTAAGTAAATACCACAACTTCTTTATCCATTTTTCACTTTCTGCGATGTTGAACTTGTACTGTAAACGAGGTTCTTGTAAACAGAGCCGTTCCAAACTTTGGGGTGGCTGTGTCTTTTTGATTTTAATTTCCCTAAGCTATAGGACCATAAGTGGAAGTGCCCTAGGTTCTGTTGCTTTGTTTTTAGATGTTTCAGGAAACACCATACACTTCTCCCGAGTGGTTGTTGGCAATTTACATCCCGCCCATCAGCATAACAAGGCTCCCAGTTCTCCATGGCCTGTCCTGCCTTTCTGGATTTTACCCTTTTTTCAGATGGCCCTTTTGACCGGGGGGAAGTGAGACTTCATTGTAGTGCAGATTTCCTTTGCAAGCTTGCTTGGTTGGCCAAAAAGGGCGTATGCGTTTTTTCCTGAATATATTCAGGAAAAAACGCATACGCCCTTTTTGGCCAAGTGCATCATTGTGGACGTTCTGCCTCTTTTCCTATGCTTTCAATGCAATTCCAGTCTACCTCCTGAAATCGGTTTCCTGCAATTCTGCCCCGCTTTCAAGTCCTCTTGGCAGCCTTACTTCAGTCTATTTTTGGACGATAGCTGTCATTTATAACTCTGCAGGTTTGTGAATTACAGTGCCCCTGAGCTCCTTTCTTCAACTCGCTTTCTTTTGAGCTGGCCGCAACACTGCAGGATGGCTTCAGGCCCTAATCTGGTTCCGGTACGGCATGCTGAGCCTTTGGTTATTTCCTCTTCCTGGTGGGAAATGAGAGTTAAATTTGCCCGTCCAGACACCTCCAGCTAGCCTCTCATTGGTTCTCGCTATTCCTGTTCATCTTCCACAGAAATTGCAAACTGGGCCAAACAGGAGGTTAAAGGGACTGACTCTCCAAGTGGGGAGAGTGTTAGTAAAGCGTCTGGAATGTTGCACACGAGTACCAGGGGAGGAAAACTGAGACATATTTGAACACGTCTCCCGTTCACATGGTTGATCATACTTGGGTTCCACATGCATGTTTTAGCTGAAGGAAGAATACCTTAAACCTGGAGAGTTAAGACACGTGTAATGGGTACCATGCAATATGACTTCAAAGGGTCTTCATTTGCTCACCGAACCTCTCCAATCCTATCACTGCTGCGTTTATGCCCCTGTACACATGCTTGATTCTCTTTCGGAGACATAGCAATCCATAGGTTTTAAGATACTTACTAGTCAGATACATTCTTAGGCGTTTAATATGCGGTGTTGAGTCCATTTCGTTGAGCAAGGAGTAGCTCTTGTCTATTCCATATTTGACTTAAGGAACTTTATCTGTGCTCATTTCAATCTCTGGTTTTATGCAGCACCCCAACTCACCTTTACCCTTAAGCAAGCATAAGTTGGTTTTCTAAATTTGAGACCCTGTTCTGTTCTGTAATTCAGTTCCTGTGTAGCCAAGTTTACATTCCGTGTATTACTGATATCTTATGATATTTCTTTTTCTGTGTGACTTATTTCAGTTAGAATCATCATACCTGAATCCACTCATTGTGCTGCTAAGGGCCTGATGACACAGATTTCATTGCTGAGTGATATTGCTTTGTAAGTAAATACCACAACTTCTTTATCCATTTTTCACTTTCTGCGATGTTGAACTTGTACTGTAAACGAGGTTCTTGTAAACAGAGCCGTTCCAAACTTTGGGGTGGCTGTGTCTTTTTGATTTTAATTTCCCTAAGCTATAGGACCATAAGTGGAAGTGCCCTAGGTTCTGTTGCTTTGTTTTTTAGATGTTTCAGGAAACACCATACACTTCTCCCGAGTGGTTGTTGGCAATTTACATCCCGCCCATCAGCATAACAATGCTCCCAGTTCTCCATGGCCTGTCCTGCCTTTCTGGATTTTACACTTTTTTCAGATGGCCCTTTTGACCGGGGGGAAGTGAGACTTCATTGTAGTGCAGATTTCCTTTGCAAGCTTGCTTGGTTGGCCAAAAAGGGCGTATGCGTTTTTTCCTGAATATATTCAGGAAAAAACGCATACGCCCTTTTTGGCCAAGTGCATCATTGTGGACGTTCTGCCTCTTTTCCTATGCTTTCAATGCAATTCCAGTCTACCTCCTGAAATCGGTTTCCTGCAATTCTGCCCCGCTTTCAAGTCCTCTTGGCAGCCTTACTTCAGTCTATTTTTGGACGATAGCTGTCATTTATAACTCTGCAGGTTTGTGAATTACAGTGCCCCTGAGCTCCTTTCTTCAACTCGCTTTCTTTTGAGCTGGCCGCCACACCGCAGTATGGCTTCAGGCCCTAATCTGGTTCCGGTACGGCACGCTGAGCCTTTGGTTATTTCCTCTTCCTGGTGGGAAATGAGAGTTAAATTTGCCCTTCCAGACACCTCCAGCTAGCCTCTCATTGGTTCTCGCTATTCCTGTTCATCTTCCGCAGAAATTGCAAACTGGGCCAAACAGGAGGTTAAAGGGACTGACTCTCCAAGTCGGGAGAGTGTTAGTAAAGCATCTGGAATGTTCCACCGAAGTACCAGGGGACGAAAACTGAGACATATTTGAACACGTCTCCCGATCACACGGTTGATCATACTCTGGGTTCCACATGCATGTTTTAGCTGAAGAAAGAATACCTTAAACCTGGATAGTTGAGACCCGTGGAATGGGTACCATGCAATATGACTTCAAAGGGTCTTCATTTGCTCACCGAACCTCTCCAATCCTATCACTGCTGCGTTTATGACCCTTGTACACACGCTTGATTCTCTTTTGGAGACATAGCAATCCATAGGTTTTAAGATACTTACTAGTCAGGTATATTCTTAGGCGTTTAATATGGGGTGTGGAGTCCATTTCGTTGAGCAAGGAGTAGCTCTTGTCTATTCCATATTTGGCTTAAGGAACTTTATCTGTGCTCATTTCAATCTCTGGTTTTATGCAGCACCCCAACTCACCTTTCCCCTTAAGCAAGCATAAGTTGGTTTTCTAAATTTGAGACCCTGTTCTGTTCTGTAATTCAGTTCCTGTGTAGCCAAGTTTACATTCCGTGTATTAGTGATATCTTATGATGTTTCTTTTTCTGTGTGACTTATTTTAGTTAGAATCATCGTACCTGAATCCACTCATTATGCTGCTACGGGCCTGATGACATAGATTTCATTGCTGAGTGATACTGCATTGTACGTAAGTACGACAAGTTCTTTATCCATTTTTCACTTTCTGTGATATTGAACTTGTACGGTAAACGAGGTTCTTGTAAACGGAGGCGTCCCAAACTTTGGGGTGGCTGTGTCTTTTTGATTTTAATTTCCCTAAGCTATAGGACCATAAATGGAAGTGCCCTAGGCTCTGTTGCTTAGTTTTTTAGATGTTTCAGGAAACACCATACACTTCTCCTGAGTGTCTGTTGGCAATTTACATCCCGCCCATCAGCATAACAAGGCTCCCAGTTCTCAATGGCCTGTTGTCTTTCTGGATTTTACACTTTTTTCAGATGGCCCTTTTGACCGGGGGGAAGTGAGACTTCTTTGTAGTGCAGATTTCCTTTGCAAGCTTGCTTGGTTGGCCAAAAAGGGCGTATGCGTTTTTTCCTGAATATATTCAGGAAAAAACGCATACGCCCTTTTTGGCCAAGTCATCATTGTGGACGTTCTGCCTCTTTTCCTATGCTTTCAATGCAATTCCAGTCTACCTCCTGAAATCGGTTTCCTGCAATTCTGCCCCGCTTTCAAGTCCTCTTGGCAGCCTTACTTCAGTCTATTTTTGGACGATAGCTGTCATTTATAACTCTGCAGGTTTGTGAATTACAGTGCCCCTGAGCTCCTTTCTTCAACTCGCTTTCTTTTGAGCTGGCCGCAACACCGCAGGATGGCTTCAGGCCCTAATCTGGTTCCGGTACGGCACGCTGAGCCTTTGGTTATTTCCTCTTCCTGGTGGGAAATGAGAGTTAAATTTGCCCGTCCAGACACCTCCAGCTAGCCTCTCATTGGTTCTCACTATTCCTGTTCATCTTCCGCAGAAATTGCAAACTGGGCCAAACAGGAGGTTAAAGGGACTGACTCTCCAAGTGGGGAGAGTGTTAGTAAAGCGTCTGGAATGTTGCACCCGAGTACCAGGGGAGGAAAACTGAGACATATTTGAACACGTCTACCGATCACATGGTTGATCATACTCTGGGTTCCACATGCATGTTTTAGCTGAAGGAAGAATACCTAAAATCTGCGTAGTTGAAACCCGTGGAACGGGAACCATGCAATATGACTTCAAAGGGTCTTCATTTGCTCACTGAACCGCTCCAATCCTATCACTGCTGCGTTTATGCCCCTGTACACATGCTTGATTCTCTTTCGGAGACATAGCAATCCATAGGTTTTAAGATACTTACTAGTCAGGTACATTCTTAGGCGTTTAATATGCGGTGTTGAGTCCATTTCGTTGAGCAAGGAGTAGCTCTTGTCTATTCCATATTTGGCTTAAGGAACTTTGTGCTCATTTCAATCTCTGGTTTTATGCAGCACCCCAACTCACCTTTCCCCTTAAGCAAGCATAAGTTGGTTTTCTAAATTTGAGACCCTGTTCTGTTCTGTAATTCAGTTCCTGTGTAGCCAAGTTTACATTCCGTGTATTACTGATATCTTATGATGTTTCTTTTTCTGTGTGACTTATTTCAGTTAGAATCATCATACCTGAATCCACTCATTGTGCTGCTAAGGGCCTGATGACACAGATTTCATTGCTGAGTGATATTGCTTTGTAAGTAAATACCACAACTTCTTTATCCATTTTTCACTTTCTGCGATGTTGAACTTGTACTGTAAACGAGGTTCTTGTAAACAGAGCCGTTCCAAACTTTGGGGTGGCTGTGTCTTTTTGATTTTAATTTCCCTAAGCTATAGGACCATAAGTGGAAGTGCCCTAGGTTCTGTTGCTTTGTTTTTAGATGTTTCAGGAAACACCATACACTTCTCCGGAGTGGTTGTTGGCAATTTACATCCCGCCCATCAGCATAACAAGGCTCCCAGTTCTCCATGGCCTGTCCTGCCTTTCTGGATTTTACCCTTTTTTCAGATGGCCCTTTTGACCGGGGGGAAGTGAGACTTCATTGTAGTGCAGATTTCCTTTGCAAGCTTGCTTGGTTGGCCAAAAAGGGCGTATGCGTTTTTTCCTGAATATATTCAGGAAAAAACGCATACGCCCTTTTTGGCCAAGTGCATCATTGTGGACGTTCTGCCTCTTTTCCTATGCTTTCAATGCAATTCCAGTCTACCTCCTGAAATCGGTTTCCTGCAATTCTGCCCCGCTTTCAAGTCCTCTTGGCAGCCTTACTTCAGTCTATTTTTGGACGATAGCTGTCATTTATAACTCTGCAGGTTTGTGAATTACAGTGCCCCTGAGCTCCTTTCTTCAACTCGCTTTCTTTTGAGCTGGCCGCAACACTGCAGGATGGCTTCAGGCCCTAATCTGGTTCCGGTACGGCATGCTGAGCCTTTGGTTATTTCCTCTTCCTGGTGGGAAATGAGAGTTAAATTTGCCCGTCCAGACACCTCCAGCTAGCCTCTCATTGGTTCTCGCTATTCCTGTTCATCTTCCGCAGAAATTGCAAACTGGGCCAAACAGGAGGTTAAAGGCGCTGACTCTCCAAGTGGGGAGAGTGTTAGTAAAGTGTCTGGAATGTTGCACCCGAGTACCAGGGGAGGAAAACTGAGACATATTTGAACACGTCTCCCGATCACATGGTTGATCATACTCTGGGTTCCACATGCATGTTTTAGCTGAAGGAAGAATACCTAAAATCTGGGTAGTTGAAACCCGTGGAATGGGTACCATGCAATATGACTTCAAAGGGTCTTCATTTGCTCACCGAACCCCTCCAATCCTATCACTGCTGCGTTTATGCCCCTGTACACATGCTTGATTCTCTTTTGGAGACATAGCAATCCATAGGTTTTAAGATACTTACTAGTCAGGTACATTCCTAGGCGTTTAATATGGGGTTTTGTGTCCATTTCGTTGAGCAAGGAGTAGCTCTTGTCTATTCCATATTTGGCTTAAGGAACTTTATCTGTGCTCATTTCAATCTCTGGTTTTATGCAGCACCCCAACTCACCTTTCCCCTTAAGCAAGCATAAATTGGTTTTCTAAATTTGAGACCCTGTTCTGTTCTGTAATTCAGTTCCTGTGTAGCCAAGTTTACATTCCGTGTATTACTGATATCTTATGATGTTTCTGTTTCTGTGTGACTTATTTCAGTTAGAATCATCATACCTGAATCCACTCATTGTGCTGCTAAGGGCCTGATGACACAGATTTCATTGCTGAGTGATATTGCTTTGTAAGTAAATACCACAACTTCTTTATCCATTTTTCACTTTCTGCGATGTTGAACTTGTACTGTAAACGAGGTTCTTGTAACAGAGCCGTTCCAAACTTTGGGGTGGCTGTGTCTTTTTTATTTTAATTTCCCTAAGCTATAGGACCATAAGTGGAAGTGCCCTACGCTCTGTTGCTTTGTTTTTTAGATGTTTCAGGAAACACCATACACTTCTCCTGAGTGTCTGTTGGCAATTTACATCCCGCCCATCAGCATAACAAGGCTCCCAGTTCTCCATGGCCTGTCCTGCCTTTCTGGATTTTACACTTTTTTCAGATGGCCCTTTTGACCGGGGAGAAGTGAGACTTCATTGTAGTGCAGATTTCCTTTGCAAGTTTGCTTGGTTGGCCAAAAAGGGCGTATGCGTTTTTTCCTGAATATATTCAGGAAAAAACGCATACGCCCTTTTTGGCCAAGTGCATCATTGTGGACGTTCTGCCTCTTTTCCTATGCTTTCAATGCAATTCCAGTCTACCTCCTGAAATCGGTTTCCTGCAATTCTGCCCCGCTTTCAAGTCCTCTTGGCAGCCTTACTTCAGTCTATTTTTGGACGATAGCTGTCATTTATAACTCTGCAGGTTTGTGAATTACAGTGCCCCTGAGCTCCTTTCTTCAACTCGCTTTCTTGTGACCTGGCCGCAACACCGCAGGATGGCTTCAGGCCCTAATCTGGTTCTGGCACGGCACGCTGAGCCTTTGGTTAATTCCTCTTCCTGGTGGGAAATGAGAGTTAAATTTGCCCATCCAGACACCTCCAGCTAGTCTCTCATTGGTTCTCGCTATTCCTGTTCATCTTCCACAGAAATTGCAAACTGGGCCAAACAGGAGGTTAAAGGGACTGACTCTCCAAGTGGGGAGAGTGTTAGTAAAGCGTCTGGAATGTTGCACCCGAGTACCAGGGGAGGAAAACTGAGACATATTTGAACACGTCTACCGATCACATGGTTGATCATACTCTGGGTTCCACATGCATGTTTTAGCTGAAGGAAGAATACCTAAAATCTGCGTAGTTGAAACCCGTGGAACGGGAACCATGCAATATGACTTCAAAGGGTCTTCATTTGCTCACTGAACCGCTCCAATCCTATCACTGCTGCGTTTATGCCCCTGTACACATGCTTGATTCTCTTTCGGAGACATAGCAATCCATAGGTTTTAAGATACTTACTAGTCAGGTACATTCTTAGGCGTTTAATATGCGGTGTTGAGTCCATTTCGTTGAGCAAGGAGTAGCTCTTGTCTATTCCATATTTGGCTTAAGGAACTTTGTGCTCATTTCAATCTCTGGTTTTATGCAGCACCCCAACTCACCTTTCCCCTTAAGCAAGCATAAGTTGGTTTTCTAAATTTGAGACCCTGTTCTGTTCTGTAATTCAGTTCCTGTGTAGCCAAGTTTACATTCCGTGTATTACTGATATCTTATGATGTTTCTTTTTCTGTGTGACTTATTTCAGTTAGAATCATCATACCTGAATCCACTCATTGTGCTGCTAAGGGCCTGATGACACAGATTTCATTGCTGAGTGATATTGCTTTGTAAGTAAATACCACAACTTCTTTATCCATTTTTCACTTTCTGCGATGTTGAACTTGTACTGTAAACGAGGTTCTTGTAAACAGAGCCGTTCCAAACTTTGGGGTGGCTGTGTCTTTTTGATTTTAATTTCCCTAAGCTATAGGACCATAAGTGGAAGTGCCCTAGGTTCTGTTGCTTTGTTTTTAGATGTTTCAGGAAACACCATACACTTCTCCGGAGTGGTTGTTGGCAATTTACATCCCGCCCATCAGCATAACAAGGCTCCCAGTTCTCCATGGCCTGTCCTGCCTTTCTGGATTTTACCCTTTTTTCAGATGGCCCTTTTGACCGGGGGGAAGTGAGACTTCATTGTAGTGCAGATTTCCTTTGCAAGCTTGCTTGGTTGGCCAAAAAGGGCGTATGCGTTTTTTCCTGAATATATTCAGGAAAAAACGCATACGCCCTTTTTGGCCAAGTGCATCATTGTGGACGTTCTGCCTCTTTTCCTATGCTTTCAATGCAATTCCAGTCTACCTCCTGAAATCGGTTTCCTGCAATTCTGCCCCGCTTTCAAGTCCTCTTGGCAGCCTTACTTCAGTCTATTTTTGGACGATAGCTGTCATTTATAACTCTGCAGGTTTGTGAATTACAGTGCCCCTGAGCTCCTTTCTTCAACTCGCTTTCTTTTGAGCTGGCCGCAACACTGCAGGATGGCTTCAGGCCCTAATCTGGTTCCGGTACGGCATGCTGAGCCTTTGGTTATTTCCTCTTCCTGGTGGGAAATGAGAGTTAAATTTGCCCGTCCAGACACCTCCAGCTAGCCTCTCATTGGTTCTCGCTATTCCTGTTCATCTTCCGCAGAAATTGCAAACTGGGCCAAACAGGAGGTTAAAGGCGCTGACTCTCCAAGTGGGGAGAGTGTTAGTAAAGTGTCTGGAATGTTGCACCCGAGTACCAGGGGAGGAAAACTGAGACATATTTGAACACGTCTCCCGATCACATGGTTGATCATACTCTGGGTTCCACATGCATGTTTTAGCTGAAGGAAGAATACCTAAAATCTGGGTAGTTGAAACCCGTGGAATGGGTACCATGCAATATGACTTCAAAGGGTCTTCATTTGCTCACCGAACCCCTCCAATCCTATCACTGCTGCGTTTATGCCCCTGTACACATGCTTGATTCTCTTTTGGAGACATAGCAATCCATAGGTTTTAAGATACTTACTAGTCAGGTACATTCCTAGGCGTTTAATATGGGGTTTTGTGTCCATTTCGTTGAGCAAGGAGTAGCTCTTGTCTATTCCATATTTGGCTTAAGGAACTTTATCTGTGCTCATTTCAATCTCTGGTTTTATGCAGCACCCCAACTCACCTTTCCCCTTAAGCAAGCATAAATTGGTTTTCTAAATTTGAGACCCTGTTCTGTTCTGTAATTCAGTTCCTGTGTAGCCAAGTTTACATTCCGTGTATTACTGATATCTTATGATGTTTCTGTTTCTGTGTGACTTATTTCAGTTAGAATCATCATACCTGAATCCACTCATTGTGCTGCTAAGGGCCTGATGACACAGATTTCATTGCTGAGTGATATTGCTTTGTAAGTAAATACCACAACTTCTTTATCCATTTTTCACTTTCTGCGATGTTGAACTTGTACTGTAAACGAGGTTCTTGTAACAGAGCCGTTCCAAACTTTGGGGTGGCTGTGTCTTTTTTATTTTAATTTCCCTAAGCTATAGGACCATAAGTGGAAGTGCCCTACGCTCTGTTGCTTTGTTTTTTAGATGTTTCAGGAAACACCATACACTTCTCCTGAGTGTCTGTTGGCAATTTACATCCCGCCCATCAGCATAACAAGGCTCCCAGTTCTCCATGGCCTGTCCTGCCTTTCTGGATTTTACACTTTTTTCAGATGGCCCTTTTGACCGGGGAGAAGTGAGACTTCATTGTAGTGCAGATTTCCTTTGCAAGTTTGCTTGGTTGGCCAAAAAGGGCGTATGCGTTTTTTCCTGAATATATTCAGGAAAAAACGCATACGCCCTTTTTGGCCAAGTGCATCATTGTGGACGTTCTGCCTCTTTTCCTATGCTTTCAATGCAATTCCAGTCTACCTCCTGAAATCGGTTTCCTGCAATTCTGCCCCGCTTTCAAGTCCTCTTGGCAGCCTTACTTCAGTCTATTTTTGGACGATAGCTGTCATTTATAACTCTGCAGGTTTGTGAATTACAGTGCCCCTGAGCTCCTTTCTTCAACTCGCTTTCTTGTGACCTGGCCGCAACACCGCAGGATGGCTTCAGGCCCTAATCTGGTTCTGGCACGGCACGCTGAGCCTTTGGTTAATTCCTCTTCCTGGTGGGAAATGAGAGTTAAATTTGCCCATCCAGACACCTCCAGCTAGTCTCTCATTGGTTCTCGCTATTCCTGTTCATCTTCCACAGAAATTGCAAACTGGGCCAAACAGGAGGTTAAAGGGACTGACTCTCCAAGTGGGGAGAGTGTTAGTAAAGCGTCTGGAATGTTGCACCCGAGTACCAGGGGAGGAAAACTGAGACATATTTGAACACGTCTCCCGTTCACATGGTTGATCATACTTGGGTTCCACATGCATGTTTTAGCTGAAGGAAGAATACCTTAAACCTGGAGAGTTAAGACACGTGTAATGGGTACCATGCAATATGACTTCAAAGGGTCTTCATTTGCTCACCGAACCTCTCCAATCCTATCACTGCTGCGTTTATGCCCCTGTACACATGCTTGATTCTCTTTCGGAGACATAGCAATCCATAGGTTTTAAGATACTTACTAGTCAGATACATTCTTAGGCGTTTAATATGCGGTGTTGAGTCCATTTCGTTGAGCAAGGAGTAGCTCTTGTCTATTCCATATTTGACTTAAGGAACTTTATCTGTGCTCATTTCAATCTCTGGTTTTATGCAGCACCCCAACTCACCTTTACCCTTAAGCAAGCATAAGTTGGTTTTCTAAATTTGAGACCCTGTTCTGTTCTGTAATTCAGTTCCTGTGTAGCCAAGTTTCCATTCCGTGTATTACTGATATCTTATGATGTTTCTTTTTCTGTGTGACTTATTACAGTTAGAATCATCATACCTGAATCCACTCATTGTGCTGCTAAGGGCCTTGTGACACAGATTTCATTGCTGAGTGATATTGCTTTGTAAGTAAATACCACAACTTCTTTATCCATTTTTCACTTTCTGCGATGTTGAACTTGTACTGTAAACGAGGTTCTTGTAAACAGAGCCGTTCCAAACTTTGGGGTGGCTGTGTCTTTTTCATTTTAATTTCCCTAAGGTATAGGACCATAAGTGGAAGTGCCCTAGGTTCTGTTGCTTTGTTTTTTAGATGTTTCAGGAAACACCATACACTTCTCCCGAGTGGTTGTTGGCAATTTACATCGCGCCCATCAGCATAACAAGGCTCCCAGTTCTCCATGGCCTGTCCTGCCTTTCTGGATTTTACCCTTTTTTCAGATGGCCCTTTTGACCGGGGGGAAGTGAGACTTCATTGTAGTGCAGATTTCCTTTGCAAGCTTGCTTGGTTGGCCAAAAAGGGCGTATGCGTTTTTTCCTGAATATATTCAGGAAAAAACGCATACGCCCTTTTTGGCCAAGTGCATCATTGTGGACGTTCTGCCTCTTTTCCTATGCTTTCAATGCAATTCCAGTCTACCTCCTGAAATCGGTTTCCTGCAATTCTGCCCCGCTTTCAAGTCCTCTTGGCAGCCTTACTTCAGTCTATTTTTGGACGATAGCTGTCATTTATAACTCTGCAGGTTTGTGAATTACAGTGCCCCTGAGCTCCTTTCTTCAACTCGCTTTCTTGTGACCTGGCCGCAACACCGCAGGATGGCTTCAGGCCCTAATCTTGTTCCGGCCCGGCATGCTGAGCCTTTGGTTAATTCCTCTTCCTGGTGGGAAATGAGAGTTGAATTTGCCCGTCCAGACACCTCCAGCTAGCCTCTCATTGGTTCTCGCTATTCCTGTTCATCTTCCGCAGAAATTGCAAACTGGGCCAAACAGGAGGTTAAAGGGACTGACTCTCCAAGTCGGGAGAGTGTTAGTAAAGCGTCTGGAATGTTGCACCCGAGTACCAGGGGAGGAAAACTGAGACATATTTGAACACGTCTCCCGTTCACATGGTTGATCATACTCTGGGTTCCACATGCATGTTTTAGCTGAAGGAAGAATACCTTAAACCTGGAGAGTTGAGACCCGTGTAATGGGTACCATGCAATATGACTTCAAAGGGTCTTCATTTGCTCACCGAACCTCTCCAATCCTATCACTGCTGCGTTTATGCCCCTGTACACACGCTTGAT
Source organism: Delphinus delphis (assembly GCF_949987515.2). NCBI lineage: Eukaryota > Metazoa > Chordata > Mammalia > Artiodactyla > Delphinidae > Delphinus > Delphinus delphis. Next base: position 329,536 of record NW_027192729.1, on the reverse strand, counting down.
TCTCTTTTGGAGACATAGCAATCCATAGGTTTTAAGATACTTACTAGTCAGGTACATTCTTAGGCGTTTAATATGGGGTTTTGAGTCCATTTCGTTGAGCAAGGAGTAGCTCTTGTCTATTCCATATTTGGCTTAAGGAACTTTATCTGTGCTCATTTCAATCTCTGGTTTTATGCAGCACCCCAACTCACCTTTCCCCTTAAGCAAGCATAAGTTGGTTTTCTAAATTTGAGACCCTGTTCTGTTTTGGAATGCAGTTCCTGTGTAGCCAAGTTTACATTCCGTGTATTAGTGATATCTTATGATGTTTCTTTTTCTGTGTGACTTATTTCAGTTAGAATCATCATACCTGAATCTACTCATTGTGCTGCTAAGGGCCTGACGACACAGATTTCATTGCTGAGTGATATTGCTTTGTAAGTAAATACCACAACTTCTTTATCCATTTTTCACTTTCTGCGATGTTGAACTTGTACTGTAAACGAGGTTCTTGTAAACAGAGCTGTTCCAAACTTTGGGGTGGCTGTGTCTTTTTCATTTTAATTTCCCTAAGCTATAGGACCATAAGTGGAAGTGCCCTAGGTTCTGTTGCTTTGTTTTTTAGTTGTTTCAGGAAACACCATACACTTCTCCCAAGTGGTTCTTGGCAATTTACATCCCACCCATCAGCATAACAAGGCTCCCAGTTCTCCATGGCCTGTCCTGCCTTTCTGGATTTTACACTTTTTTCAGATGGCCCTTTTGACCGGGGGGAAGTGAGACTTCATTGTAGTGCAGATTTCCTTTGCAAGCTTGCTTGGTTGGCCAAAAAGGGCGTATGCGTTTTTTCCTGAATATATTCAGGAAAAAACGCATACGCCCTTTTTGGCCAAGTGCATCATTGTGGACGTTCTGCCTCTTTTCCTATGCTTTCAATGCAATTCCAGTCTACCTCCTGAAATCGGTTTCCTGCAATTCTGCCCCGCTTTCAAGTCCTCTTGGCAGCCTTACTTCAGTCTATTTTTGGACGATAGCTGTCATTTATAACTCTGCAGGTTTGTGAATTACAGTGCCCCTGAGCTCCTTTCTTCAACTCGCTTTCTTGTGACCTGGCCGCAACACCGCAGGATGGCTTCAGGCCCTAATCTGGTTCCGGCCCGGCATGCTGAGCCTTTGGTTAATTCCTCTTCCTGGTGGGAAATGAGAGTTGAATTTGCCCGTCCATACACCTCCAGCTAGCCTCTCATTGGTTCTCGCTATTCCTGTTCATCTTCCGCAGAAATTGCAAACTGGGCCAAAGAGGAGGTTAAAGGGACTGACTCTCCAAGTCGGGAGAGTGTTAGTAAAGCGTCTGGAATGTTGCATCCCAGTGCCAGGGTATGAAAACTGAGACATATTTGAACACGTCTCCCGATCACATTGTTGATCATACTCTAGGTTCCACATGCATGTTTTAGCTGAAGGAAGAATACCTTAAACCTTGGTAGTTGAAACCCGTGGAATGGGTACCATGCAATATGACTTCAAAGGGTCTTCATTTGCTCACCGAACCTCTCCAATCCTATCACTGCTGCGTTTATGCCCCTGTACACATGCTTGATTCTCTTTCGGAGACATAGCAATCCATAGGTTTTAAGATACTTACTAGTCAGGTACATTCTTAGGCGTTTAATATGCGGTGTTGAGTCCATTTCGTTGAGCAAGGAGTAGCTCTTGTCTATTCCATATTTGGCTTAAGGAACTTTATCTGTGCTCATTTCAATCTCTGGTTTTATGCAGCACCCCAACTCACCTTTCCCCTTAAGCAAGCATAAGTTGGTTTTCTAAATTTGAGACCCTGTTCTGTTTTGGAATGCAGTTCCTGTGTAGCCAAGTTTACATTCCGTGTATTAGTGATATCTTATGATGTTTCTTTTTCTGTGTGACTTATTTCAGTTAGAATCATCATACCTGAATCCACTCATTGTGCTGCTAAGGGCCTGATGACACAGATTTCATTGCTGTGTGATATTGCTTTGTAAGTAAATACCACAACTTCTTTATCCATTTTTCACTTTCTGCGATGTTGAACTTGTACTGTAAACGAGGTTCTTGTAAACAGAGCCGTTCGAAACTTTGGGGTGGCTGTGTCTTTTTCATTTTAATTTCCCTAAGCTATAGGACCATAAGTGGAAGTGCCCTAGGTTCTGTTGCTTTGTTTTTTAGTTGTTTCAGGAAACACCATACACTTCTCCCAAGTGGTTCTTGGCAATTTACATCCCGCCCATCAGCATAACAAGGCTCCCAGTTCTCCATGGCCTGTCCTGCCTTTCTGGATTTTACCCTTTTTTCAGATGGCCCTTTTGACCGGGGGGAAGTGAGACTTCATTGTAGTGCAGATTTCCTTTGCAAGCTTGCTTGGTTGGCCAAAAAGGGCGTATGCGTTTTTTCCTGAATATATTCAGGAAAAAACGCATACGCCCTTTTTGGCCAAGTGCATCATTGTGGACGTTCTGCCTCTTTTCCTATGCTTTCAATGCAATTCCAGTCTACCTCCTGAAATCGGTTTCCTGCAATTCTGCCCCGCTTTCAAGTCCTCTTGTCAGCCTTACTTCAGTCTATTTTTGGACGATAGCTGTCATTTATAACTCTGCAGGTTTGTGAATTACAGTGCCCCTGAGCTCCTTTCTTCAACTCGCTTTCTTGTGACCTGGCCGCAACACCGCAGGATGGCTTCAGGCCCTAATCTGGTTCCGGCCCGGCATGCTGAGCCTTTGGTTAATTCCTCTTCCTGGTGGGAAATGAGAGTTGAATTTGCCCGTCCATACACCTCCAGCTAGCCTCTCATTGGTTCTCGCTATTCCTGTTCATCTTCCGCAGAAATTGCAAACTGGGCCAAAGAGGAGGTTAAAGGGACTGACCCTCCAAGTCGGGAGAGTGTTAGTAAAGCGTCTGGAATGTTGCACCCGAGTACCAGGGGAGGAAAACTGAGACATATTTGAACACGTCTCCCGTTCACATGGTTGATCATACTCTGGGTTCCACATGCATGTTTTAGCTGAAGGAAGAATACCTTAAACCTGGAGAGTTGAGACCCGTGTAATGGGTACCATGCAATATGACTTCAAAGGGTCTTCATTTGCTCACCGAACCTCTCCAATCCTATCACTGCTGCGTTTATGCCCCTGTACACACGCTTGATTCTCTTTTGGAGACATAGCAATCCATAGGTTTTAAGATACTTACTAGTCAGGTACATTCTTAGGCGTTTAATATGGGGTGTTGAGTCCATTTCGTTGAGCAAGGAGTAGCTCTTGTCTATTCCATATTTGGCTTAAGGAACTTTATCTGTGCTCATTTCAATCTCTGGTTTTATGCAGCACCCCAACTCACCTTTCCCCTTAAGCAAGCATAAGTTGGTTTTCTAAATTTGAGACCCTGTTCTGTTTTGGAATGCAGTTCCTGTGTAGCCAAGTTTACATTCCGTGTATTAGTGATATCTTATGATGTTTCTTTTTCTGTGTGACTTATTTCAGTTAGAATCATCATACCTGAATCCACTCATTGTGCTGCTAAGGGCCTGATGACACAGATTTCATTGCTGAGTGATATTGCTTTGTAAGTAAATACCACAACTTCTTTATCCATTTTTCACTTTCTGCGATGTTGAACTTGTACTGTAAACGAGGTTCTTGTAAACAGAGCCGTTCCAAACTTTGGAGTGGCTGTGTCTTTTTCATTTTAATTTCCCTAAGGTATAGGACCATAAGTGGAAGTGCCCTAGGTTCTGTTGCTTTGTTTTTTAGTTGTTTCAGGAAACACCATACACTTCTCCCAAGTGGTTCTTGGCAATTTACATCCCGCCCATCAGCATAACAAGGCTCCCAGTTCTCCATGGCCTGTCCTGCCTTTCTGGATTTTACCCTTTTTTCAGATGGCCCTTTTGACCGGGGGGAAGTGAGACTTCATTGTAGTGCAGATTTCCTTTGCAAGCTTTCTTGGTTGGCCAAAAAGGGCGTATGCATTTTTTCCTGAATATATTCAGGAAAAAACGCATACGCCCTTTTTGGCCAAGTGCATCATTGTGGACGTTCTGCCTCTTTTCCTATGCTTTCAATGCAATTCCAGTCTACCTCCTGAAATCGGTTTCCTGCAATTCTGCCCCGCTTTCAAGTCCTCTTGGCAGCCTTACTTCAGTCTATTTTTGGACGATAGCTGTCATTTATAACTCTGCAGGTTTGTGAATTACAGTGCCCCTGAGCTCCTTTCTTCAACTCGCTTTCTTGTGACCTGGCCGCAACACCGCAGGATGGCTTCAGGCCCTAATCTGGTTCCGGCCCGGCATGCTGAGCCTTTGGTTAATTCCTCTTCCTGGTGGGAAATGAGAGTTGAATTTGCCCGTCCAGACACCTCCAGCTAGCCTCTCATTGGTTCTCGCTATTCCTGTTCATCTTCCGCAGAAATTGCAAACTGGGACAAACAGGAGGTTAAAGGGACTGACTCTCCAAGTCGGGAGAGTGTTAGTAAAGCGTCTGGAATGTTGCACCCGAGTACCAGGGTACGAAAACTGAGACATATTTGAACACGTCTCCCGTTCACATGGTTGATCATACTCTGGGTTCCACATGCATGTTTTAGCTGAAGGAAGAATACCTTAAACCTGGAGAGTTGAGACCCGTGTAATGGGTACCATGCAATATGACTTCAAAGGGTCTTCATTTGCTCACCGAACCTCTCCAATCCTATCACTGCTGCGTTTATGCCCCTGTACACACGCTTGATTCTCTTTTGGAGACATAGCAATCCATAGGTTTTAAGATACTTACTAGTCAGGTACATTCTTAGGCGTTTAATATGGGGTTTTGAGTCCATTTCGTTGAGCAAGGAGTAGCTCTTGTCTATTCCATATTTGGCTTAAGGAACTTTATCTGTGCTCATTTCAATCTCTGGTTTTATGCAGCACCCCAAGTCACCTTTCCCCTTAAGCAAGCATAAGTTGGTTTTCTAAATTTGAGACCCTGTTCTGTTCTGTAATTCAGTTCCTGTGTAGCCAAGTTTACATTCCGTGTATTAGTGATATCTTATGATGTTTCTTTTTCTGTGTGACTTATTTCAGTTAGAATCATCATACCTGAATCCACTCATTGTGCTGCTAAGGGCCTGATGACACAGATTTCATTGCTGAGTGATATTGCTTTGTAAGTAAATACCACAACTTCTTTATCCATTTTTCACTTTCTGCGATGTTGAACTTGTACTGTAAACGAGGTTCTTGTAAACAGAGCCGTTCCAAACTTTGGGGTGGCTGTGTCTTTTTCATTTTAATTTCCGTAAGCTATAGGACCATAAGTGGAAGTGCCCTAGGTTCTGTTGCTTTGTTTTTTAGTTGTTTCAGGAAACACCATACACTTCTCCCAAGTGGTTCTTGGCAATTTACATCCCGCCCATCAGCATAACAAGGCTCCCAGTTCTCCATGGCCTGTCCTGCCTTTCTGGATTTTACCCTTTTTTCAGATGGCCCTTTTGACCGGGGGGAAGTGAGACTTCATTGTAGTGCAGATTTCCTTTGCAAGCTTGCTTGGTTGGCCAAAAAGGGCGTATGCGTTTTTTCCTGAATATATTCAGCAAAAAACGCATACTCCCTTTTTGGCCAAGTGCATCATTGTGGACGTTCTGCCTCTTTTCCTATGCTTTCAATGCAATTCCAGTCTACCTCCTGAAATCGGTTTCCTGCAATTCTGCCCCGCTTTCAAGTCCTCTTGGCAGCCTTACTTCAGTCTATTTTTGGACGATAGCTGTCATTTATAACTCTGCAGGTTTGTGAATTACAGTGCCCCTGAGCTCCTTTCTTCAACTCGCTTTCTTGTGACCTGGCCGCAACACCGCAGGATGGCTTCAGGCCCTAATCTGGTTCCGGCCCGGCATGCTGAGCCTTTGGTTAATTCCTCTTCCTGGTGGGAAATGAGAGTTGAATTTGCCCGTCCAGACACCTCCAGCTAGCCTCTCATTGGTTCTCGCTATTCCTGTTCATCTTCCGCAGAAATTGCAAACTGGGCCAAACAGGAGGTTAAAGGGACTGACTCTCCAAGTCGGGAGAGTGTTAGTAAAGCGTCTGGAATGTTGCACCCGAGTACCAGGGGAGGAAAACTGAGACATATTTGAACACGTCTCCCGTTCACATGGTTGATCATACTCTGGGTTCCACATGCATGTTTTAGCTGAAGGAAGAATACCTTAAACCTGGAGAGTTGAGACCCGTGTAATGGGTACCATGCAATATGACTTCAAAGGGTCTTCATTTGCTCACCGAACCTCTCCAATCCTATCACTGCTGCGTTTATGCCCCTGTACACACGCTTGATTCTCTTTTGGAGACATAGCAATCCATAGGTTTTAAGATACTTACTAGTCAGGTACATTCTTAGGCGTTTAATATGGGGTTTTGAGTCCATTTCGTTGAGCAAGGAGTAGCTCTTGTCTATTCCATATTTGGCTTAAGGAACTTTATCTGTGCTCATTTCAATCTCTGGTTTTATGCAGCACCCCAACTCACCTTTCCCCTTAAGCAAGCATAAGTTGGTTTTCTAAATTTGAGACCCTGTTCTGTTTTGGAATGCAGTTCCTGTGTAGCCAAGTTTACATTCCGTGTATTAGTGATATCTTATGATGTTTCTTTTTCTGTGTGACTTATTTCAGTTAGAATCATCATACCTGAATCCACTCATTGTGCTGCTAAGGGCCTGATGACACAGATTTCATTGCTGAGTGATATTGCTTTGTAAGTAAATACCACAACTTCTTTATCCATTTTTCACTTTCTGCGATGTTGAACTTGTACTGTAAACGAGGTTCTTGTAAACAGAGCCGTTCCAAACTTTGGAGTGGCTGTGTCTTTTTCATTTTAATTTCCCTAAGGTATAGGACCATAAGTGGAAGTGCCCTAGGTTCTGTTGCTTTGTTTTTTAGTTGTTTCAGGAAACACCATACACTTCTCCCAAGTGGTTCTTGGCAATTTACATCCCGCCCATCAGCATAACAAGGCTCCCAGTTCTCCATGGCCTGTCCTGCCTTTCTGGATTTTACCCTTTTTTCAGATGGCCCTTTTGACCGGGGGGAAGTGAGACTTCATTGTAGTGCAGATTTCCTTTGCAAGCTTTCTTGGTTGGCCAAAAAGGGCGTATGCGTTTTTTCCTGAATATATTCAGGAAAAAACGCATACGCCCTTTTTGGCCAAGTGCATCATTGTGGACGTTCTGCCTCTTTTCCTATGCTTTCAATGCAATTCCAGTCTACCTCCTGAAATCGGTTTCCTGCAATTCTGCCCCGCTTTCAAGTCCTCTTGGCAGCCTTACTTCAGTCTATTTTTGGACGATAGCTGTCATTTATAACTCTGCAGGTTTGTGAATTACAGTGCCCCTGAGCTCCTTTCTTCAACTCGCTTTCTTGTGACCTGGCCGCAACACCGCAGGATGGCTTCAGGCCCTAATCTGGTTCCGGCCCGGCATGCTGAGCCTTTGGTTAATTCCTCTTCCTGGTGGGAAATGAGAGTTGAATTTGCCCGTCCAGACACCTCCAGCTAGCCTCTCATTGGTTCTCGCTATTCCTGTTCATCTTCCGCAGAAATTGCAAACTGGGACAAACAGGAGGTTAAAGGGACTGACTCTCCAAGTCGGGAGAGTGTTAGTAAAGCGTCTGGAATGTTGCACCCGAGTACCAGGGTACGAAAACTGAGACATATTTGAACACGTCTCCCGTTCACATGGTTGATCATACTCTGGGTTCCACATGCATGTTTTAGCTGAAGGAAGAATACCTTAAACCTGGAGAGTTGAGACCCGTGTAATGGGTACCATGCAATATGACTTCAAAGGGTCTTCATTTGCTCACCGAACCTCTCCAATCCTATCACTGCTGCGTTTATGCCCCTGTACACACGCTTGATTCTCTTTTGGAGACATAGCAATCCATAGGTTTTAAGATACTTACTAGTCAGGTACATTCTTAGGCGTTTAATATGGGGTTTTGAGTCCATTTCGTTGAGCAAGGAGTAGCTCTTGTCTATTCCATATTTGGCTTAAGGAACTTTATCTGTGCTCATTTCAATCTCTGGTTTTATGCAGCACCCCAAGTCACCTTTCCCCTTAAGCAAGCATAAGTTGGTTTTCTAAATTTGAGACCCTGTTCTGTTCTGTAATTCAGTTCCTGTGTAGCCAAGTTTACATTCCGTGTATTAGTGATATCTTATGATGTTTCTTTTTCTGTGTGACTTATTTCAGTTAGAATCATCATACCTGAATCCACTCATTGTGCTGCTAAGGGCCTGATGACACAGATTTCATTGCTGAGTGATATTGCTTTGTAAGTAAATACCACAACTTCTTTATCCATTTTTCACTTTCTGCGATGTTGAACTTGTACTGTAAACGAGGTTCTTGTAAACAGAGCCGTTCCAAACTTTGGGGTGGCTGTGTCTTTTTCATTTTAATTTCCGTAAGCTATAGGACCATAAGTGGAAGTGCCCTAGGTTCTGTTGCTTTGTTTTTTAGTTGTTTCAGGAAACACCATACACTTCTCCCAAGTGGTTCTTGGCAATTTACATCCCGCCCATCAGCATAACAAGGCTCCCAGTTCTCCATGGCCTGTCCTGCCTTTCTGGATTTTACCCTTTTTTCAGATGGCCCTTTTGACCGGGGGGAAGTGAGACTTCATTGTAGTGCAGATTTCCTTTGCAAGCTTGCTTGGTTGGCCAAAAAGGGCGTATGCGTTTTTTCCTGAATATATTCAGGAAAAAACGCATACGCCCTTTTTGGCCAAGTGCATCATTGTGGACGTTCTGCCTCTTTTCCTATGCTTTCAATGCAATTCCAGTCTACCTCCTGAAATCGGTTTCCTGCAATTCTGCCCCGCTTTCAAGTCCTCTTGGCAGCCTTACTTCAGTCTATTTTTGGACGATAGCTGTCATTTATAACTCTGCAGGTTTGTGAATTACAGTGCCCCTGAGCTCCTTTCTTCAACTCGCTTTCTTGTGACCTGGCCGCAACACCGCAGGATGGCTTCAGGCCCTAATCTGGTTCCGGCCCGGCATGCTGAGCCTTTGGTTAATTCCTCTTCCTGGTGGGAAATGAGAGTTGAATTTGCCCGTCCAGACACCTCCAGCTAGCCTCTCATTGGTTCTCGCTATTCCTGTTCATCTTCCGCAGAAATTGCAAACTGGGCCATACAGGAGGTTAAAGGGACTGACTCTCCAAGTCGGGAGAGTGTTAGTAAAGCGTCTGGAATGTTGCACCCGAGTACCAGGGGAGGAAAACTGAGACATATTTGAACACGTCTCCCGTTCACATGGTTGATCATACTCTGGGTTCCACATGCATGTTTTAGCTGAAGGAAGAATACCTGAAACCTGGAGAGTTGAGACCCGTGTAATGGGTACCATGCAATATGACTTCAAAGGGTCTTCATTTGCTCACCGAACCTCTCCAATCCTATCACTGCTGCGTTTATGCCCCTGTACACACGCTTGATTCTCTTTTGGAGACATAGCAATCCATAGGTTTTAAGATACTTACTAGTCAGGTACATTCTTAGGCGTTTAATATGGGGTGTTGAATCCACTTCATTGAGCAAGGAGTAGCTCTTGTCTATTCCATATCTGGCTTAAGGAACTTTATCTGTGCTCATTTCAATCTCTGGTTTTATGCAGCACCCCAACTCACCTTTCCCCTTAAGCAAGCATAAGTTGGTTTTCTAAATTTGAGACCCTGTTCTGTTTTGGAATGCAGTTCCTGTGTAGCCAAGTTTACATTCCGTGTATTAGTGATATCTTATGATGTTTCTTTTTCTGTGTGACTTATTTCAGTTAGAATCATCATACCTGAATCCACTCATTGTGCTGCTAAGGGCCTGATGACACAGATTTCATTGCTGAGTGATATTGCTTTGTAAGTAAATACCACAACTTCTTTATCCATTTTTCACTTTCTGCGATGTTGAACTTGTACTGTAAACGAGGTTCTTGTAAACAGAGCCGTTCCAAACTTTGGGGTGGCTGTGTCTTTTTCATTTTAATTTCCCTAAGCTATAGGACCATAAGTGGAAGTGCCCTAGGTTCTGTTGCTTTGTTTTTTAGTTGTTTCAGGAAACACCATACACTTCTCCCAAGTGGTTCTTGGCAATTTACATCCCGCCCATCAGCATAACAAGGCTCCCAGTTCTCCATGGCCTGTCCTGCCTTTCTGGATTTTACCCTTTTTTCAGATGGCCCTTTTGACCGGGGGGAAGTGAGACTTCATTGTAGTGCAGATTTCCTTTGCAAGCTTGCTTGGTTGGCCAAAAAGGGCGTATGCGTTTTTTCCTGAATATATTCAGGAAAAAACGCATACTCCCTTTTTGGCCAAGTGCATCATTGTGGATGTTCTTCCTCTTTTCCTATGCTTTCAATGCAATTCCAGTCTACCTCCTGAAATCGGTTTCCTGCAATTCTGCCCCACTTTCAAGTCCTCTTGGCAGCCTTACTTCAGTCTATTTTTGGACGATAGCTGTCATTTATAACTCTGCAGGTTTGTGAATTACAGTGCCCCTGAGCTCCTTTCTTCAACTCGCTTTCTTGTGACCTGGCCGCAACACCGCAGGATGGCTTCAGGCCCTAATCTGGTTCGGGCCCGGCATGCTGAGCCTTTGGTTAATTCCTCTTCCTGGTGGGAAATGAGAGTTGAATTTGCCCGTCCAGACACCTCCAGCTAGCCTCTCATTGGTTCTCGCTATTCCTGTTCATCTTCCGCAGAAATTGCAAACTGGGCCAAACAGGAGGTTAAAGGGACTGACTCTCCAAGTCGGGAGAGTGTTAGTAAAGCGTCTGGAATGTTGCACCCGAGTACCAGGGGAGGAAAACTGAGACATATTTGAACACGTCTCCCGTTCACATGGTTGATCATACTCTGGGTTCCACATGCATGTTTTAGCTGAAGGAAGAATACCTTAAACCTGGAGAGTTGAGACCCGTGTAATGGGTACCATGCAATATGACTTCAAAGGGTCATCATTTGCTCACCGAACCTCTCCAATCCTATCACTGCTGCGTTTATGCCCCTGTACACACGCTTGATTCTCTTTTGGAGACATAGCAATCCATAGGTTTTAAGATACTTACTAGTCAGGTACATTCTTAGGCGTTTAATATGGGGTTTTGAGTCCATTTCGTTGAGCAAGGAGTAGCTCTTGTCTATTCCATATTTGGCTTAAGGAACTTTATCTGTGCTCATTTCAATCTCTGGTTTTATGCAGCAGCCCAACTCACCTTTCCCCTTAAGCAAGCATAAGATGGTTTTCTAAATTTGAGACCCTGTTCTGTTTTGGAATGCAGTTCCTGTGTAGCCAAGTTTACATTCCGTGTATTAGTGATATCTTATGATGTTTCTTTTTCTGTGTGACTTATTTCAGTTAGAATCATCATACCTGAATCCACTCATTGTGCTGCTAAGGGCCTGATGACACAGATTTCATTGCTGAGTGATATTGCTTTGTAAGTAAATACCACAACTTCTTTATCCATTTTTCACTTTCTGCGATGTTGAACTTGTACTGTAAATGAGGTTCTTGTAAACAGAGCCGTTCCAAACTTTGGGGTGGCTGTGTCTTTTTCATTTTAATTTCCCTAAGCTATAGGACCATAAGTGGAAGTGCCCTAGGTTCTGTTGCTTTGTTTTTTAGTTGTTTCAGGAAACACCATACACTTCTCCCGAGTGGTTCTTGGCAATTTACATCCCGCCCATCAGCATAACAAGGCTCCCAGTTCTCCATGGCCTGTCCTGCCTTTCTGGATTTTACCCTTTTTTCAGATGGCCCTTTTGACCGGGGGGAAGTGAGACTTCATTGTAGTGCAGATTTCCTTTGCAAGCTTGCTTGGTTGGCCAAAAAGGGCGTATGCGTTTTTTCCTGAATATATTCAGGAAAAAACGCATACGCCCTTTTTGGCCAAGTGCATCATTGTGGACGTTCTGCCTCTTTTCCTATGCTTTCAATGCAATTCCAGTCTACCTCCTGAAATCGGTTTCCTGCAATTCTGCCCCGCTTTCAAGTCCTCTTGTCAGCCTTACTTCAGTCTATTTTTGGACGATAGCTGTCATTTATAACTCTGCAGGTTTGTGAATTACAGTGCCCCTGAGCTCCTTTCTTCAACTCGCTTTCTTGTGACCTGGCCGCAACACCGCAGGATGGCTTCAGGCCCTAATCAGGTTCCGGCCCGGCATGCTGAGCCTTTGGTTAATTCCTCTTCCTGGTGGGAAATGAGAGTTGAATTTGCCCGTCCATACACCTCCAGCTAGCCTCTCATTGGTTCTCGCTATTCCTGTTCATCTTCCGCAGAAATTGCAAACTGGGCCAAAGAGGAGGTTGAAGGGACTGACTCTCCAAGTCGGGAGAGTGTTAGTAAAGCGTCTGGAATGTTGCACCCGAGTACCAGGGGAGGAAAACTGAGACATATTTGAACACGTCTCCCGTTCACATGGTTGATCATACTCTGGGTTCCACATGCATGTTTTAGCTGAAGGAAGAATACCTTAAACCTGGAGAGTTGAGACCCGTGTAATGGGTACCATGCAATATGACTTCAAAGGGTCTTCATTTGCTCACCGAACCTCTCCAATCCTATCACTGCTGCGTTTATGCCCCTGTACACACGCTTGATTCTCTTTTGGAGACATAGCAATCCATAGGTTTTAAGATACTTACTAGTCAGGTACATTCTTAGGCGTTTAATATGGGGTTTTGAGTCCATTTCGTTGAGCAAGGAGTAGCTCTTGTCTATTCCATATTTGGCTTAAGGAACTTTATCTGTGCTCATTTCAATCTCTGGTTTTATGCAGCACCCCAACTCACCTTTCCCCTTAAGCAAGCATAAGTTGGTTTTCTAAATTTGAGACCCTGTTCTGTTTTGGAATGCAGTTCCTGTGTAGCCAAGTTTACATTCCGTGTATTAGTGATATCTTATGATGTTTCTTTTTCTGTGTGACTTATTTCAGTTAGAATCATCATACCTGAATCCACTCATTGTGCTGCTAAGGGCCTGATGACACAGATTTCATTGCTGAGTGATATTGCTTTGTAAGTAAATACCACAACTTCTTTATCCATTTTTCACTTTCTGCGATGTTGAACTTGTACTGTAAATGAGGTTCTTGTAAACAGAGCCGTTCCAAACTTTGGGGTGGCTGTGTCTTTTTCATTTTAATTTCCCTAAGCTATAGGACCATAAGTGGAAGTGCCCTAGGTTCTGTTGCTTTGTTTTTTAGTTGTTTCAGGAAACACCATACACTTCTCCCGAGTGGTTCTTGGCAATTTACATCCCGCCCATCAGCATAACAAGGCTCCCAGTTCTCCATGGCCTGTCCTGCCTTTCTGGATTTTACACTTTTTTCAGATGGCCCTTTTGACCGGGGGGAAGTGAGACTTCATTGTAGTGCAGATTTCCTTTGCAAGCTTGCTTGGTTGGCCAAAAAGGGCGTATGCGTTTTTTCCTGAATATATTCAGGAAAAAACGCATACGCCCTTTTTGGCCAAGTGCATCATTGTGGACGTTCTGCCTCTTTTCCTATGCTTTCAATGCAATTCCAGTCTACCTCCTGAAATCAGTTTCCTGCAATTCTGCCCCGCTTTCAAGTCCTCTTGGCAGCCTTACTTCAGTCTATTTTTGGACGATAGCTGTCATTTATAACTCTGCAGGTTTGTGAATTACAGTGCCCCTGAGCTCCTTTCTTCAACTCGCTTTCTTGTGACCTGGCCGCAACACCGCAGGATGGCTTCAGGCCCTAATCAGGTTCCGGCCCGGCATGCTGAGCCTTTGGTTAATTCCTCTTCCTGGTGGGAAATGAGAGTTGAATTTGCCCGTCCATACACCTCCAGCTAGCCTCTCATTGGTTCTCGCTATTCCTGTTCATCTTCCGCAGAAATTGCAAACTGGGCCAAACAGGAGGTTAAAGGGACTGACTCTCCAAGTCGGGAGAGTGTTAGTAAAGCGTCTGGAATGTTGCACCCGAGTACCAGGGGAGGAAAACTGAGACATATTTGAACACGTCTCCCGTTCACATGGTTGATCATACTCTGGGTTCCACATGCATGTTTTAGCTGAAGGAAGAATACCTTAAACCTGGAGAGTTGAGACCCGTGTAATGGGTACCATGCAATATGACTTCAAAGGGTCTTCATTTGCTCACCGAACCTCTCCAATCCTATCACTGCTGCGTTTATGCCCCTGTACACACGCTTGATTCTCTTTTGGAGACATAGCAATCCATAGGTTTTAAGATACTTACTAGTCAGGTACATTCTTAGGCGTTTAATATGGGGTTTTGAGTCCATTTCGTTGAGCAAGGAGTAGCTCTTGTCTATTCCATATTTGGCTTAAGGAACTTTATCTGTGCTCATTTCAATCTCTGGTTTTATGCAGCACCCCAACTCACCTTTCCCCTTAAGCAAGCATAAGTTGGTTTTCTAAATTTGAGACCCTGTTCTGTTTTGGAATGCAGTTCCTGTGTAGCCAAGTTTACATTCCGTGTATTAGTGATATCTTATGATGTTTCTTTTTCTGTGTGACTTATTTCAGTTAGAATCATCATACCTGAATCCACTCATTGTGCTGCTAAGGGCCTGATGACACAGATTTCATTGCTGAGTGATATTGCTTTGTAAGTAAATACCACAACTTCTTTATCCATTTTTCACTTTCTGCGATGTTGAACTTGTACTGTAAACGAGGTTCTTGTAAACAGAGCCGTTCCAAACTTTGGAGTGGCTGTGTCTTTTTCATTTTAATTTCCCTAAGGTATAGGACCATAAGTGGAAGTGCCCTAGGTTCTGTTGCTTTGTTTTTTAGTTGTTTCAGGAAACACCATACACTTCTCCCAAGTGGTTCTTGGCAATTTACATCCCGCCCATCAGCATAACAAGGCTCCCAGTTCTCCATGGCCTGTCCTGCCTTTCTGGATTTTACCCTTTTTTCAGATGGCCCTTTTGACCGGGGGGAAGTGAGACTTCATTGTAGTGCAGATTTCCTTTGCAAGCTTTCTTGGTTGGCCAAAAAGGGCGTATGCATTTTTTCATGAATATATTCAGGAAAAAACGCATACTCCCTTTTTGGCCAAGTGCATCATTGTGGACGTTCTGCCTCTTTTCCTATGCTTTCAATGCAATTCCAGTCTACCTCCTGAAATCGGTTTCCTGCAATTCTGCCCCGCTTTCAAGTCCTCTTGGCAGCCTTACTTCAGTCTATTTTTGGACGATAGCTGTCATTTATAACTCTGCAGGTTTGTGAATTACAGTGCCCCTGAGCTCCTTTCTTCAACTCGCTTTCTTGTGACCTGGCCGCAACACCGCAGGATGGCTTCAGGCCCTAATCTGGTTCCGGCCCGGCATGCTGAGCCTTTGGTTAATTCCTCTTCCTGGTGGGAAATGAGAGTTGAATTTGCCCGTCCAGACACCTCCAGCTAGCCTCTCATTGGTTCTCGCTATTCCTGTTCATCTTCCGCAGAAATTGCAAACTGGGCCAAACAGGAGGTTAAAGGGACTGACTCTCCAAGTCGGGAGAGTGTTAGTAAAGCGTCTGGAATGTTGCACCCGAGTACCAGGGTACGAAAACTGAGACATATTTGAACACGTCTCCCGTTCACATGGTTGATCATACTCTGGGTTCCACATGCATGTTTTAGCTGAAGGAAGAATACCTGAAACCTGGAGAGTTGAGACCCGTGTAATGGGTACCATGCAATATGACTTCAAAGGGTCTTCATTTGCTCACCGAACCTCTCCAATCCTATCACTGCTGCGTTTATGCCCCTGTACACACGCTTGATTCTCTTTTGGAGACATAGCAATCCATAGGTTTTAAGATACTTACTAGTCAGGTACATTCTTAGGCGTTTAATATGGGGTGTTGAATCCATTTCATTGAGCAAGGAGTAGCTCTTGTCTATTCCATATCTGGCTTAAGGAACTTTATCTGTGCTCATTTCAATCTCTGGTTTTATGCAGCACCCCAACTCACCTTTCCCCTTAAGCAAGCATAAGTTGGTTTTCTAAATTTGAGACCCTGTTCTGTTTTGGAATGCAGTTCCTGTGTAGCCAAGTTTACATTCCGTGTATTAGTGATATCTTATGATGTTTCTTTTTCTGTGTGACTTATTTCAGTTAGAATCATCATACCTGAATCCACTCATTGTGCTGCTAAGGGCCTGATGACACAGATTTCATTGCTGAGTGATATTGCTTTGTAAGTAAATACCACAACTTCTTTATCCATTTTTCACTTTCTGCGATGTTGAACTTGTACTGTAAACGAGGTTCTTGTAAACAGAGCCGTTCCAAACTTTGGGGTGGCTGTGTCTTTTTCATTTTAATTTCCCTAAGCTATAGGACCATAAGTGGAAGTGCCCTAGGTTCTGTTGCTTTGTTTTTTAGTTGTTTCAGGAAACACCATACACTTCTCCCAAGTGGTTCTTGGCAATTTACATCCCGCCCATCAGCATAACAAGGCTCCCAGTTCTCCATGGCCTGTCCTGCCTTTCTGGATTTTACCCTTTTTTCAGATGGCCCTTTTGACCGGGGGGAAGTGAGACTTCATTGTAGTGCAGATTTCCTTTGCAAGCTTGCTTGGTTGGCCAAAAAGGGCGTATGCGTTTTTTCCTGAATATATTCAGGAAAAAACGCATACTCCCTTTTTGGCCAAGTGCATCATTGTGGACGTTCTTCCTCTTTTCCTATGCTTTCAATGCAATTCCAGTCTACCTCCTGAAATCGGTTTCCTGCAATTCTGCCCCACTTTCAAGTCCTCTTGGCAGCCTTACTTCAGTCTATTTTTGGACGATAGCTGTCATTTATAACTCTGCAGGTTTGTGAATTACAGTGCCCCTGAGCTCCTTTCTTC